>NC_047527.1:149501805-149830074 GCF_012275295.1 Melopsittacus undulatus
GACCATTCAGCAGCAGCTGAATAAGCATAAATTCATAGAATCACAGAATCAGCCAGGTTGGAAAAGACCTTCAAGGTCATCAAGTCCAACCACTCCCCAGCACTGCCAAGGAGTGCTTCTTTTGCACTGGTATCCAGAACTGGTTTTGAATGCAGTTTTTCTGATTTGCAATTAGTCAAATCTGACTGCTCTTTGATAATGTCTTGATTGACTTCTCAAGCAATGGTTCTGACTTGAAAAGTGAGACGAGGTTGAACTACAGGCACCCGTACACAGTTGGAGTTAAGTTGGCAGGAAAAACAGAAGAAACACCAAGTTAGACTTTAATGTCAGAGTAATAACTGTGAATGCTAACATTTCATTATGATATTATCAAAAATAGCACTGCATTACTTTAACTATTTCTAAAGTAGATATATCCTGGTACTTGAACTTCTTTTCATGTCCTTCACACTGTGACATTAAAACATGCTGTGAACATACTGTACACTAATATTATCCTTAAATAAGGCTGGGTGTCTTATACAAATGGAAACAAATTGTTATCTGATTGCAAAGATGATCTCAACAGTGGATGTGTTTCCTGCTGTTCGCTCACTTGGAATGTTCTTGGCTGAGAGTCAGGGTCATTCTAATCCTGGTAAAGCTAAAATAATAAATTTAAGAATGCCCATTGTCTTGCCTGCTTTTATAAAGTGAGAACCCAGTCTTTTTTGAATGCTCTGAATTATGCTAACTCTAAGTTTAATTGAGTGCAATGCTACTCGTGTACATTGTAATTAGAGGCAGCCTTGCTAGGGCAGTGCTGTGGGACACCAGAGACCTGAGGCTCTGCTAACATTTCTTGAGAGCAGGCTTTGACTCACAATGATGTGGTTTAAGAGTGCTTACGTACAGGACAATCTTGATTTCATTGGAGGACTTTAAATGCTTCTGAAACATCATAAAATATGTAAGAAATAATGGTTTCCATCATCTGGTGGCATTTTTCATGCTGCTCTGAAGCAGTACTAATAACAAATAACTAGTACACATATGGGCACATATTCTCTCTGACATCACTGCCATGGAAAAGGAACACCAAGGCAGAAAACATTTATGCAAGCTCATGGACCCTTCTTTTCCCTTCCCTCCCCACTTTTTCCCCAAATTCTATACAGAAACAAGCCAAGATCCTTAAACACGTTTAACAACGTTAAATATGCTGCTCAGTTTGTCCAGGAATCCTCCTCTTCCTCACCATTCCCTTTTTTTTGAAGATTTACTTTTGCTGGGAAAGTTGCTGACTACTCACAGCACATTTGAAAGGAAAAGGGAAACAGTTTACAGGCTAAAGACGATCTTGAAGACCATATCACCTTGCTTTAGTGTGTCATAATTCTGTCAACCACAGCAGGGCTGGAGAAAATAAGTATTCCTTTCTTCTCTGTAGAGAGCCAGCAGCCTGTCTGCAGGTACTGAAAAGTACAAGGTTGTGAATCTCCAAGCTGCACCATTAAAAGCTAAAAAAAGCCCTTGCTTTATTATTACAGCAGTTCCTGTTCTATTTTGATCACATGGCTGAGGAAATCTTGAAGGAAAATAAAGGCTACCCCTTCCCTATTTCTCTCTAAAAAGCACCATTTAATTTGGTAGACAGGAACTACATTTGTTTAATTTCTTTAGCATTCCTTCCACTGAAAAATAAAATGGAAGGTGTTCAGGTTACTGTTGTTACAACAAACAGATCTATAGGAGGTTTATGTGGTTTCTTTACATTTACACAGAAGATGTAAATTTAGCCCAGAGCTAGCTCTTTAATAACTCTGCTGCAGCAATGATGTTCTGCTAGCTAGATCCAGTTCCTAAGGTTTTTTTTTCATTCTAAAGGTAAGAAACTACAAGGGGATAAATGAAAAGCTCTGTAAGATCAACTGACATCAGTTTACAGCAATTCACCAGTGGGAAATCTAAGGTGCAGAGTTTTAGAACTGTCTATCAGGTATGACTTTCTTCTGAAACAGTATACAGGCTGAGTCTCTGCAATCACTTGGGAAATACCATAGGAGCAGAGGGGAAGATGCTGTCTGATTGTTCTCTATGACCACAGTTAGCTAAGCTTCTGTCTAACCTGTCCTAAACTGTACTTGCCTTATTATGCTCTTGGAGTACCCAGATTCTGTGGCACTCCTTTAAACCTTTCATTACATTCTCACCATTTGTGTGGAAGAAGAGAGCCAGAATGTGCTAGGTTTTACCACATGATAACACAGGCCAGCAAAAGAGAACCAGTAATAAACTTTCCCACATTTGTTCCAAACGGCCAGGTAAGTATGGTGAAGGTGCCCATGGATTTCCACAAGTTTCCCAGTGTTAGCTCAGAGCAGAGTGCCTGCAGAGGAAAATGGACTGAAATCACAGTGAGGAATAATTTTTTTTTCCTTTTTTTATGCTGTAGTGTTTTTAACCTTCAAATGCTGAATGAGAAGCACTGTTGTAGCAGTGGTGGTCTACAGAGATGCGTATTGTCTGAATTGACAGGACAAGAGGAAACAGCCTCAAGCTGCATCAGGGGAGGTTTAGACTGGAGCTGAGGAACAATTCCTTCCCCAAAGGGTGCTCAGGCATTGGAACAGGCTGCCCAGGACAGTGCTGGAGTCACTGTCCCTGCAAGTGTTCACAAACTGTGTAGACAAGGCCCTCTGACATGGGTTTGTGGTGGCCTTGGCAGTGCTGGGGTAATGGCTGGACTTGATCTTAAAGGCCTTTTTAAGCCCAGTTGATTCTATGATTCCATGGCAAGGTATCTTGGGGAGGCTGATTTTTAGTTAACAAACCAACAGATTTTGTGAAAAGATCTCTTTTGCAAGAGATAAAAACACAAACCTTTCTTCAAATCATGTAGGCACCGATTTCACATTGCTACCCCTACCTCCCTAAACATTTCCCAGATGTCCTCTCCTGTTGCCTCCAGTATAAATAGAAAAACAAAACAGATTACTAACCCTAACCCTAACCCTAACCCTAATGTAACCGATGGCCAAATCAATACAATTAGCCTGACATTAATTAATTACATACACTTTACAGGAAATATGGGAAACTGTCACTAAACATAGCAGATTCTCACATGGCCTAGCTCTTTATGATTGCATACACATCCATACAGTTTTAAAACCATAGTCTCAGCTGGGTAGTTCGTCTTCACTTGGAAAAAAGTTCATAGTCCATGCATTTAAACTTCTATCTGCTGATCTCTTATCAGGATTAAGATTAGATATGTGGATGAAAATAACATCACAGATGATGACATTTTTCAATAAGATACAGAGAAGATTAAAAGCAAAGTTTAGTGATGATAATATTTATGTTACAGAGAGATTAGCAAGTAACAGTTACCCATATCTGAATGCTTTAATTTTGCTTTTAACAAGATGGTTTAAGAAAGCTTTTCAGTACCTTCTCTCTTTGTTTCTTGAGCCTTTCTAACTCCCCAGGAACATGATCCATAGATCTATGGTCAGCATCAAACAGAACACTAAAAAAATAGGTTTTTAAAATGGTAAACTAATTTTTAATGTAGTAAATAACAGATATGACTAAAGCAACCTGAGTGTTGCAGCAATGCTAAAATCAGTAGGCTTTCTGCAAAGGTACTAGCTATAGTTCTGTTTCGCCTTTTTCCAGCTAATAAAGTGCAGACAGCTGGAGTAATTTGCTTTCATAGTCCCTTTATAGCTCCTTTGTGTTCTCTTATACTCAGTTTAAAGAAGTATGTCAAGCATGCAGCTCCTCTTCTTCCAAACTAAGTAATCTACAATAGCTCTTATTTGCCTTCTTCAGCATTAGAACAGTCTAATATGGCTAACATAAATACAGGTCTGTATCATCTCAGTTAATTCAAATGAGATGAATCCAACCTGAGCAGTATTACTGAAATAAATTGTGTTCCATTCTAGAGTAAGACATTAGTTTATATCATCATAGCATCAGATACGAAACTATTCCTTTGATATTTACAATGCTATCTGGGACCTAAAAGTCATTCAATCTATTTAGCAGTAGTTTTGCATCTGCTTCCACTAAAACACAGCCGATAACATATAAAACAAGAACATATTATCCATAATGAAAATACCATCTTCTCATCTATCCCCTGAGCCACCCAAGCATCTAATACAAAATCATAATCTAATACATAAATCATAATTAGCACTGTGAGAACAATTCATTTTCCATTTCACTGATCAACAGAAAATAAACAGTGTTGTTCTCTCTCCTGAGAAACAGCAAGTGGGGAAATGAGCTATTCCTTTGAAAGGGCTTCAGTTAATTGTTCCCTCAATCTCATCAACATCAGAGCAAGAGATTACAGGAAGCACTATACCTCTGCCAGCGTACTTTAAAGCTGGTCTTCACACAGAGTAATGTGTAAAATACAAAGCAATCCTCTGAGTACAGGAAACCTGCCTGTCTCTAACTGACAACTACACAGTGTACTTGCAACTAGAAAAGACTCTGAGTTAGTACACCAGTATGGTATGCTACGTTTTTACAATAAATTAAAGCCAGAGTTCTAAAAGAAGTGCTCAAGTAAGTGATATGATGGCTTACCCAGATAAAGAACGTGTTTTGATAAGAGCAGCCAGTCACACAACTGAAAATGCACAGTTCTTTCACTGAGATAGAAAATGCAATAGATAAAAATAAATCCATCAGGGAAAATAGGCTCCCTTTTGAAATGACCGTCAGTTTGGCCCATTGTGTTTAAACCATGCAAGGGTGCTTTTTTCTGTTAAGGTTATTTTAGTACGAGTATAGCATATGAGTGTACTAGAGGAGTATGGAAAGATTTTGTTCAGTGTTAATCATTGGAATCTACCTTCAGATAATGTACTCTAATTCACTGGCCTCGAGGTGCTTTGTTTTCTGTTCTAGAACAGCTGAACTCCAGAAAGCTTAAGCCACTGAGAGCTGCTCTGTTACCAAAGCACACAGTTGCTATTGCTGCATTGCTTGTTACACTGGACTGTTCTCATCTTCCAAGTGGAGACTATTGGCTTCCCTAAGGCTCTCATGCCCCCACGTTGCACTCTAGAATGTCAGTTCTTCATATTTCCTCACTCTTGTAAAAGCTTAAATACACTTGTATCACTGTATGTAGTTACCTTCTCAATTAGGAAAAAAGATACATTCAAGTCACAGCACATTATTTTTTACATGGATAGAAAAAATGTCAGCAGTTACTCAATTCCAACTGCATCCTTCTATATTAATATTAAAAGTAACTTTTTAGTTCCTTTTGTACCACTCCTAAACAAATGTAAGTGTTGTTAGGAGTAGCAATCAGGTCCAGTTGAGAAACCTAGTACATTATTAAAATCATAAAATGGTTTGAATTGAAAGGACCTTAAAGCTCATCCAGTTCCAACCCCTGCCACAGGCAGGGATACCTTCCACTAAAGCAGGTTGCTGCAAGCCCCATCCAAGTCCTGCTCAAGACCTGATTTTTCAGTATCCTAATGACAATCCTCAAAAACAGAAGACATGCCAGTGACGGTCAGGAGGCAACATAGAATCATTCAGGTTGGAAAAGACTTTTAAGGTCCAACCCTTAGCCTAACACTGCCAAGTCCACCACTAAACAAAACCATGTCACCAAGTGCCACATCTGTTTAACTATGAATTTAGAAAACAGAATTACAGATGTGAAGGTTGATGGCATTTCTTATGCCAGTCTGAAAAAGATCTCGGTATGTGTCCAAAGATAAGATGGGCTTCCTTAAGCATATATATTTTTGCAAGATGTGTATTTTTTTCTCTTGTTTGGCAGTAGATTTGCACTGTAAGAAAGAGTAAAACGAAAGATCATGTTTAACAAATAGGGTAAAATGTTCTTAAAACCATACAAACTGGCAACTGGATTTAGGATAATTACTAAAAACCAATCCTGACTTAGAAAACAAATGACAGCATTTTAATTTGACCTCATGTCATGGCATTTTTTTAGCAATAGATATTTAAATAAAACTCGTAAAGATTTTCCCCTCAATTTCAACCAAAGTTGAAAAACTTCTCTTAAAATTATTGTGGGCAGAATCTGTTTATAAACATATTAGTTTAATTAAACAGATTCCTTTTGTGGTTTGGAGGGTTTTCTGCCTTCATGGAGACTACTTCAATATATCATAAATGGAAGAAACAAATTGCAGATAATAATTTGCTAAGTAAATAACTGTCAGATATATTCTTCCATAAATATTGCTCAGAGATTTTTTCTACAGAACATAAACCATACCTGAGCAGGCAAAAAAATTCAACATCTAGACCTTCTACCTTATAAAACCAGCGCTAAGAGAACAGAAATCACTGCTCACATCCATTGAATTTGAATTCCTTGTTCAAATGCATTGAGAAGATGCTTTTCTAGGTAACGGACTGGGGATAGAAATGTTTCTCAGGGAATGTTTCTTCAGTTCATGTATTCCCTCAAAACTAAGCCCAATTCGTTTATTCATTACTTTTGCAAGTCATGAACAAGATGAAAACTTTGACTCAAACAGTATTTCAGATGCAGTAGCTCTCAGTCAATGAGACATTCATACACTGGTTTGAGAAAGGATTTTATTGCATCCAAACTTTCCCTTGAATTGTTGGTAGCAAAACCAATGCTTTACAACATTTATTGGTAGCAGGAAATAAAAGCAACTTGGAAAATGTAGTTGTGACAGCCACCAGTAAATGATTCTTTTGTATTATTAAAAAAAGAAATATGGAGTAAATGTAACTATGTATAGCTCAGGTTTTCCTTAAATATTCCAAAGAATTGAGTGTCAGCTGATCTCAAATTAAAACCAAAGCATATGATTACCTGCCAAGATAAGCATGGAACGTTTCTAAGTCCACTTCCTATAACCAGCTGCTTAAAATATATTTGTATTACTACAACTTTTCCAAGAAGTTGATGGAATCAGGAATTTCTCACACTAACTAAGCTGAATCTATCTGATACAGTACTGGGAGAAAAAGGAGAACATACATTTTGCAATATATGTTTCCTATTCATACTGGTGTGTACATATATAGAGACACACATATGCACACGCATATATATTGTCACTTCTTTTCCCCCTATTCTTTCTCAAAGTAAGAAGGGTTCATTTAATTTTCAGAAACTGATTTTAAGTCAAATCGCCCCAGTTGTAGTTTTGGAAATATTCAAAACCAAAACAGGGAGCTTATTCTTCTGACAACTTAAGTCCTATATTAATGTAGTAATGAAAACACTATTTTTTTGTTCAAGTGTTTTTCACTGATTCATAGAATCACAGAATGGTTCAGGTTGGAAGAGACCTCAAAGCTCATCCAGTTCCAACCCTCTGCCATGGGCAGGGATACCTTCTAGTAGAGCAGGTTGTTCCAAGCCCCATCCTACCTGGCCTTGAACACTGCCAGGGGTGGGGCAGCCACAGCTTCTCTGGGCAGCCTATGGGAACCTGAAAGGTTTCTATTTTTCACATGGGCAATTGGTACATGACAACTACTTCAAAATGTCTAACCTTTCATAAGCTGGTGGGGTATTAAGAGACTTTCTAAATGTTTTCTACTTCAATTCTATCTCCATACCTCCTACGGAGCTTGAACATCCTTAAGAAATAACGAATAGAAACCAAACAAATACAAAACGTGCGTGAGGTTTGGAGCTCATACAGGATGAAATGTTCCAGAGTCTCACCAGTGTGGGGTTATAAAATTGAGAAAAAAAAAACCCAAACATCTTCCCAGGTTAATTCTTGTGCATTAATAATTTTATGGATACCACTGTAAGTATCATTCTTCTTAACTCTTGGTTATGACTTAATATGAGCATCTTGAGTCCTCTCTGAAGACGCAGCCTACAGCACAGTTCCAAAATAAGAAATAGATACTAGATTCACTACCTATTGAAGCTGCAAGACTCAGATGAGTGCTTTTCTTTTTAGACCAGTGAGGGTTGACAATAGTGAGCAGAGAAACTAAGTCCAAGAGAAGAGCTAATCCATGTCGCCCCTGCTAATCATCTCCAGTGATCTGAGGGGAGGCAGTGGAAAGCTCTGAAGAGAAACCACTCATCACATATGGAAGCCAAAAAACCCCATTATTTATCCCTTGAAGGGTGTGTGTGGCAAAGCTAAGCGCTTCGAAGACGAAGAGAAACTGCCAGAGGCCCAGATCATAACAAACAGTTCTTGAAAAGAAATCCCATCAGTTGTGTTATGTGTTAGATCATGTTCTTACTTTAATGCCAGACAGGACAGATTTTTTTCAAGGAGGTAATGGTAAATTCTTTACTCCTTCCAGGCACAATGTTTTTGAGAGCTTTGATCCAAATGAAGTAAGAACAAGTGCAAAGAAACAAAAGCTACTTTCATAATATATTAAAATCCAATAGCCAATATTCAGCCCCTCTTAGGCTTGTAAGAAAGCTTCCAGTTAACTATAAACATCACTAATTTTTAATGATTTTTTTTTAACAATGCCTGCCAATTATGTAAATGATGGCAACAGAAAACGGATTTAACTGTCTTAGTTTCAACTGAGCTCTACTAGAACCTTATGGACTAAAGGCAAACCCAAAACCATTTAATTGGTGCAGCTTAGCACACTGGACCTGAAAGACTAATGTTGTTATTAAATAGAGGAAATACTAACTGAACATCATGTACATTAGTGTTGCTGCTTAGTGGTGGTACATCAAGAGCTGTAAAAAATGGCAGTACATCCTTTTTACTGATTTAAGCCAAAAGAAATACTCAGTTGCTTCCCAGTGAATGACTGCAAGCTAAAGCTCATAAACTTAGGTAAAACCTGGGTTTATTTATTTATTTAATGACTTTAGTCTCTGCACCTGGAAACATGGCTGACAACGTTTTGCAAGAGCTCGTTTTCTCCTAGGATTTCCAATTCTTTGTGGTTTCCCCAGGCCAAAAATAGACTAAAGAATAACATTTCTGCAAATACTTCAGTATTTCCATTTCCAGGCCTGGTTCAAACCAGGAAGGGCAGAGCCACAAGAAGAAATCAAATACAATAAACAAATAAAATACAAATGATTTTTTTCAACCATAAAAAAGGTTCCATTTCAGGTTTATAAGAAGGGATAAGTTCCTTCTGAACCTTTCGTGCTAATTTTCTTATGTCTCCCCAAAACAGCATGCACCATGCACGAGATCTGTGTTGAAGATGTGTAAGATCTGTGAGGGGGTTTTTGTAGCAGTTGGTGTTGACTGAACATTAAATGACAAAGTGCTTTTAAAAACTCCTCTAGGCATTTTTCTGCACTTTTTCACAGACAAAACCTATAAAAACAACATTAAAATCCAAGCTTAGGTTGCTTACAAAATGTATATTGGAGATGTTGATTGTGAATCTATACTGAGCAAAAATAATAAGGGCACTAGAGAAAGTGTTCTAATACTCACATGCCTAAAACCTGTGAGAGAAAAAAATAGGAAATATATAAAGTAAAAGAAATTACCATCAATAAATTTACTCACATCTTTGACACACAGAGTACTGCCCATTTACTTTATCATTGATCTGTTAAATGATGGTATGAAGCAATGAAGGTCTCCTTGTGTCCCATGCTACAAAAAGAGGCTCGTTTTCTTCCTGAACTCTTAGACTGAAGCAAATATATTTCCTGTTTGGTCTTAGTGGAATGTAGCAAGAAGTGCTAGCGAGAACTAAGTTATGCCAGGAATTACATCTGTTTAACAGGGTTTTAGGAAGTTGCAGATGCTAAAGTGCTTAGTTACTGTATAGCTGGATCTTGGCAGGGATGTTAAACTTACAGGCTAAATAAAAAAGAAAAGTGTGTTAAACCAGCATTTCCTTCACTATCTGATGCTTTTGATACTTTTCTCTAAAGTGTTTTCCCCCCCAGTACTTCAGAATGTTATTTATTTTTATTTATTTCTAAAAAGAAGATCTGAACAACAAAAGGTCACTGCAGACAATGTGAATTACCAGCACTCCTTGTAAAGAAATCCCAACAATTTATATATATATATATATGCATAATTGTGATGGCCTGGGCTTTGTTTTTTTCTTCTCTAAACTCACCTAGATTCATTCCTGTTTTCAGTTACTTTTAGTACTTCACAGCATTTGTGCATATGCAGGGGCTTCTCCAGTTGTCTTTTTAACAGAAGTAGGGTTTGAACAGAACAAATCCAGTTCAAGCTCTACTTCTGCAATGGCTGGACACACACATAAGATGCTAAATATACTAATTCATATCACTGGGAATATTCTCAAGCTTGTGGGGAAATACTTACAAAAGTGCTTGCAGGAGCAGGGCTTTATATCCTGAAGTATTCTGTACTCTCTTGTGACATGCTGTAAATACAATTCTGAAAGAAGATTTGTATGTTGGTCATCTATATGCAAGGACATTTTTCAACACATTAGCAAAAGAATGTTAGGAAAACAATACAGATTCATAAGTTTATACAACACAGCACCTTAATCATAAATATTTAGCAATAATATGCTCACAATTAAAATTCTGACATGTATCATAAGCAAGTATTTACTGGTTTTTGAAATGTATTTATAAATGGCGAAGAAACTAATGACTTAGTCTTTGGGAGTAAATACATTCATTTTGCAGCTAAAATCTGAAATTAGAGACATGGGTTGGGTATTTTTTGTTATTTGGGGTTTTTTTTTTGGCATTCCTTTCAATTCTGACCAGAAACAATGAAAGGTGATAAAAATACACAAAATACACAATAACCATTATATGAAAACTACTAATCCTGAAGCTGGTACCCAGGGTGGTGTTAGGTATTATATATCCTGCATTAAAATGCATGTGTTATGACAATGTTACAGTATTCTGGGGAATGCTGGCATAACATACTAAATCACAGTTATCCATTTAAATTACTGTATACATACAATGCTGTAATTCTGTAGGTAATTCTGTACACACTGACAGAAAATACACACCACAGAATAAAAAGGAATGGTTTCTTAACCTACTCTAAAAACCATCACAGCCTATTTGAGAAACAAAGAGCTACAACCCTGGTCATTCAAATACAGATGCTTAACTAAGCATTGAAGAAGTTCTACCATACATTGTGATTATCAAGTGAAATAAATGGATATCCTCATAAAATGGATATACAAAGAAATAGACATTATAGCAAAGATCCATCAGAAACAAAAATGGTCTTGTTTCTATTTTATATAAACACATATGCATCAACTCAGGATGTCTACAGTAGGCAAGAAGTGTGATTTCTGGTTGTTTATGACTTTGAAAGCTAGGTTACTGGGGAGGAGAGATAGGAGTATTTTTAATAATATTAACTTTAGGTTTTTACACTGATCTTAAAGAAAAATAAGGCATTACTGTTTAGTTTATTGTAGAATTAAGTGTACTTTTACTGTCAACATACCCTGGCAGCATGGAAGTCCAACAGCACACCAAGCTGTATTGAAAGGAATATAGCCAGCAGACCAAGAAAAAAAATTGTTTCCCTTTACTTAACAGTCAGAATACTCCATCCCTTTTTGACCCCACATGAAAAGAAGGATATTGATAAACTGGGCCAAGTTCAGAGGAGGACCACTGTTTTGCCTGGGGCTGGAGCACTTGCCCTGAGGAGAGAATGTTCTTGAATGTCATTCACATTTCCCTTCTACCGAGTATATTAAACTGTAACATTAAAGTTTATTTAATCTCACTTCAGTCTTGTCCAGTTTTCGTATGAGTTGTCCTCCATCACTAAGATTAGTCCTTGATCTCCCCAAGAGAGAAATGTGCCTGAAATCGTGCCTTTTCAAGGAGTACTAATGTCTGTTTACATTCAGAATTCACAACCCTGAATTAATTCCTTAAGGTAGACACTTAAATCATCTCCTCCATGGAAAACGCTTTATTCTACTAACCCAATTAGTCTAACCCAGCTCTTCTCGGACTCACTAAAGATGTGGAATACAACATTCGATTTCCTTATCTATGTGGCATGACTTACTAATGTAAAAGAAAGAAGAGCAGCATTGGCAGGAGATTTGTAACATTTAAGATGTCACATAAAACTAATCCTGAATCTGATACTTCACCAGGATTAAGGAACTCTTCAGCATACAAGAACAATGCTGGTAAGACACCAATGGTTTAGTTGTTGCTCAGCAGCACTTACTCTGGATCAAGGACTTCTCAGTGTCTCATGCTCTGCCAGTGAGGAGAGGCACAAGAATGTTGTAGGCATTTATTGTGGTGGAAGAAAATTCATTGTACTAGGAAGAAAATTAACTCTATCCCAGTTGAAACCAGGACACAGAAGCTTATTTCAAGACTGATAAAACATCTGCAATTCTCTCTCCTGATTTTAATAGAATTATTTTCAAAATGCTTTCTTAGATGCTGCCAAATACTTTGAAATCCAACCCACCTCAGTATAAATGGGTTCATTTTTCCCTTGGGAGTCAACAAGCTAATCAACAGAGTAATTCATAAAAACAGCTGGAACTCTATATTGGACTTGAATGTTTAAAATAAATTCTGAAACACAGACAAGCTTGATCCCAAAATAATCTTTTAATAATAATCAATATTTTGATTTTACAGTCTACTGACTTTCACCAGGGCTGGTCTTGTGATTGTATATTAAGGTACTCTTGAATGCTTTACACTGGTTTCACCATAGACCTCAAGAGAACAAGTTTCTCTGTAGTTATTCCAAGAAATAACCTCCTAGATTGTTTCTTATTCTAAATTAAATTAGTGATACACAACACCATGTTTTCTACTATGCAACTTACTTGAGCTGGTTTCCACTCTCATGTGATTTTCAAATGACGGCAAGCTCCAGAGCAAGCGTCACCAACTTTCTTTCGCAAGTATATTCCTTGTGTGTGTTAACATACATGTTGTATAAACAGTCCAGTATAAAGGCATTGCACCAACACCACTTCTTTTTCACCAACAAATAACAACAAATGATATTTGAAGAGTACAACATTCAGAATTTTCTAATTTTAAAAGATACATGTAAGAAGTGAAGCAATGGAACTCAGTAGCATTAACTACAAATAAAGGCTTATTACTTTAAAATCACATACTTATCTCTGTACACCACAGAATACACATGCTACCTGTATTACAGTGCACTGACAGAAAACATGCCAGTTACTGGAAATTGAAGCAGACAGGAACCTACTTTCTCCAAGCAAATTATGTCATCCTTTCTACTCTTCCGCAGCATTATCACAGGAGAACAAAGGCTCTGTTAATCTACCTGCCTTCCACACTCACTCCCACAGAAAGGTAAACTCTAGAGGAATGGATTATATAGATTGGAAAATATCTTCCCCCTGGGCAGGTTTAGAGTATAACCTAATCCCCTTTTTAGACCGAATAACATCTCTGCAGCTGAACAGCACCATCTCTAATGCCAAAATACAGTTCAGAAGAAGGGGTAGGCAAACTAAGATCTCAAAACTAAACTATTTTAGTTTCAGGAGACAAAAGGGAAGAAGACCACATCAGTGAAACAGCTTCATTTTGCAGCAGCATGTTTCCTGAAATTGTAGCTTGCACTGTGTCAACTCATCTATATTTTTCACTTTATGAAAATCCCATCCTTTCTTCTGCAATCCTCAAGATGCAAATAATTTACCCTCTCAACACATGTCTGCATATAACAGAATGAGGAAGTCTCTATGCTTGATATTAAGCAGACATGCAGATAATTAGGGACTTTCATCTCTGAGTAACACAGACAGGATTACAAGTATCATGCAATGACTGTACAAAATACCATTCATCACTGAGAAACTTTGCTGTGCTTCCTTTAGCTAGCTTGGCAGAGTTTAAGCAGCCCAACAAGGTTCTGTGTGTTGTGGCTGTGTCGCTCTGTCTGTCATGAGGATGCCTCTTCAGAATAGATATTCAGACTGATATTTACAGTGTAATTTACACTTAACAAATCTCCAGTCGGTATCCACCACCTCTGTTCCACTGAGAAAGTGAACTTCCAGCCTACCAAGCTTCTTGTATCACCATATACTATGACTGCTCAGCCAAGGGATCACAGAGATGGTGCAAGAACTGAAACATACCATACGTGACAAACTTCAGCTATTGTGGGAATATCCCCACGTAAATTCTCCTGCTTACCTTTTCTTTCTCACCACCTCTTCAGCTGCCCTTCCTAAAGAGTCATGTTTCCAACTCAGCTGTAGGGAACTGATTTGTATTTTTCAGAACTTCTTATTTCCTTGTTTGGGGTGTTATTTATAAGAGGGGACATTAGGTTTCCTGGAGAACTGAATATAATAGACTGGGCTCTGATTACCTGTAATGAGTGCACCGCATTACAGGTTACTAATATCATTTTAAACCACAAAAATAAATAGTATTTTCTCAGCAGAAGCCAACATTATTATAGATGAGTAAAGAATGACTAACCATGCTGACAAAAGTAACAGTGCAGGAACCCGGAAAACTCAAACAGCTTGTCCAAGAGGAGAAAGTGATTTAATAGCTCCTACCCATTTTAAAACACCAGTTTTGCCTCTGGATTCTGAGAAAAGCTGTTCTCATAAATTTCCACTAAGAGCAGATGCACAAAGCCTCATAAATCTTGAGAGTTTAAGCTTGTACCCTTTCCAGCCCAGATTTTGAGACCTAAGACAAGCCTTGGGTAAGCATCTGAAACTTGTGAGAGCTTATCCAGTCTGAACTTCTGAAACTTATCCCTTGCTAATTGTTTCCTCAAGTCCTTGCTTAATGGATCAACAGGAACACAGAATACAGCAACATCTGCACCCGAAGTATCAGCTGCGTCAGCAGCTTGTTCCTACCATTGTGCAGGTTTGATGCAAAGGCTCTGGATATCTCAGGGCAAATCTTGCCTGCATGGAAATTATTCCCTTGTAGGTTTTTAGAATTTCTGTAGCTAAAAGAAAGTTGTAAGTTTTAGATAATCTCTTATATAAAAGAAAATATATATAAAGTGAAGTTAAAGATAGGCTGAGAAAGTTGGGGCTGGTCAGCCTGGAGAAGAGAAGGCTGCGTTAAGACCTCATAGCAGCCTTCTAGTATCTGAAGGGGGCCTATAAGGATGCTGGGCCTGTAAGATTTCATTAGGGACTGTAGTGATAGGACAAGGCATAACGGGTTAAAACTTAAACAGGGGAAGTTTAGGTTGGATATAAGGAAGAAGTTCTTTACTGTAAGGGTGGTGAGGCACTGGAATGTGCTGCCCAAGGAAGTTGTAAATGCTCCATCCCTGCTGGTGCTCAAGGCCAGGTTGGACAGAGCCTTGAGTGACATGGTTTAGTAAGGTGTCCCTGCCCATAGCAGGGGCGTTGGAGCTAGATAATCTTAAGGTCCTTTTCCAACTCAAACCGTTCTATGATTCTATATGGATTCTGATATTTCCATCTTGTATTTTTCTTCACTTCATTAACCATAAAACCATCCAGACAGGTAACAAGAAAGTCTCTTCCAAATGAAACCACACAAAAATCAGGAAGGACAAGACGGTTTCATAGAGTCTATCATTGACCTGTGCAGGCTAATTCTGTTGAGTCTATGGTCAGTTAAATAACAGAAGCTCCTCCAGAGGGCAAGTGAGATCTAACGTCTGACTTGAGGCAGCTGGAAAGCCCTGTTGCTTTGCCAAGCTTCAGCCACAATGATGAGCTCACAAAAGTCACTGAAAACTCTACAAAAGTCTGTTTTTAAAAATTCAGTCTTGTATCTGACCCAAATATAAGAAGTCTGAATGCTGAAGTGGCACGACTGACCATACAACTTTGTGAAGCTGCCATTTCTTCTCAAGATTTATGAGGATTTGGACATTTCTTTTATATCCTGCCTCAAGCTGCTTAAGAAATAGAAAAATATCTTGCTCTGTATTTCCTGTGTTCTGTTTTCAGGGTAATTCAAAAAGTGAAAATAAAAACTATAAAGGAATGTGTATCACTCAGTGTCCCTAGGGATGAGAGAGCAAGGACTGGAGTTCTTGTGCAATGCAGGCAATCTGCCCGTCACTAAGTCTTAGCCCTTATTTAACTTAGTTTCTATTTTACTTAACTGTTTTCTTTAAAGCAGCTCTCACACAGACTTCCATGGGGAATGGCTGGCATCTGTAGATCATTTCAGGTACATTAGGAGTCTTAAAATAGGATCAGACAGGTGAAATTACACTGGCTGCAACTCCAGATTCTTCCTACATACTATTTATTAATGGTTGCATGTTTAGTGCTGAGCAACTGTATCAGAAAGAATCAAATAGAGAAGGGAACTGTTAAGGAATTTTTATGTTATCCCTTGCGGTAAAATAAACATGCTTAAATATAAAGTAAATATTTAATGAACAATGCATTGGGCAGAGTCCTACCACACCATGCAGTTATACATGGAGTCTGCAATGACTCATCACAAGCTGATAAGCAGATTCCCTATATACACTTGCACCAGCACCAACCCCAAGTGCAGTTGCACAGGGCAAGTCAGGCTGAGCCTGGGTGCACGCCCCAGCCCAGCTCTGCTGCCCAAAATTGACTGCTGAAGTTGGGCCCCAAAATGCTCACATTCCAGGATGGTCTATAAGGCAATGTGAGGCCATTCTTAACACCAAAAGAAAATTCACTCTCTTGCAAGGAGTCTGTTCTGTCTCTGGCATTCCTGCTTTCACCCAGGTGAACCCTTTCTTGTTGCTTGGCCTCCTTGCCCTTCATGCCAGATGGTTCCTCAGTCCCAAATTACCACTGCTGAGCAGTTACAATTAGAATTTCCCCTTGAGAATTAAATGCTAAATGCAACTTTCTCCTGAACTGAAAATACTGTGCACTTCTAGGTTGGGTCCATCTCTCCTTTCTTTCCCTGTTTCGCCAGTGCACCATCCTCCAGTGCATCTAACCTGACAGGAATCTGCACTGATTTGCTAGTGGTTTACTCCTCCCCATTTTCCACAAACAAGAGCAGGAAAAGAAAGTATGGGCCCTCTCTCTAGGTTTCATGCTCTCCACGAAAGGGGTTAAGCTAATGTGCTTCATATGCTTTTTTCCCAGGAGGGTGCTCAAGCACTGAGAACACACAGCTAAAAATTTCACACATCTATCAGTCAGACTGCAGTGGATCAACTGCCACAATGTTCAATTCATGCCCAGACAGGTGCTGAGTGGTGGCAGGTTTTTAGGCCAGGAAAATGTTTTCCTTGGCACTTAGCCTCACATTCCTAATTCCATCCAGCGTGTTTTCATTTGGGACAGAACAATAACACATTGCACCAAGAAGCCAGCCAGTTAGCCATGAAGGGCTGGCATTTACTAAAAAAGCAAAACAACTTTATCACATAACCTGCTCCTAGATTCAGAACATAGGGGGTTGGGAGGGAAATTCTGTAGCTGTGTTTTATGTTGTCTAGCTTTTCCTGTCCACGGAGCTGTTGCCTCATTTGTCCTTGCAATGGGTATCTGTGGGAGGATGATCAGTGCTATTTCCTTCCATCAGCACATGAACTCTGTAACACCAAGCAGCAAAATGTCAAAAGAAACATTCACTATAGTGAGCCTGCCAAAGAGTAGCCAGACATTAGAAAAGACCTAAGCTGCCCACCTTCTGCTGCAAAGGCAGTGTGCACATTCGGAGGGGGTTATTAACAGAGGTGAGAGAATTACTACATTCATCAAAATGAAACTTGTCCTCTGGCCAAGTCCATGTACATTAAAATCTTATCTGTGCTTAAAAAAAAAAAGGAATCATACAGTCCACAGCTGGAACAGACTGTTTAGTCACTGTCAGACCATGATTCATCGCAGCATTTCCAGGACCCTGTCTTCTGTTTGGTGATATGCTTCCTCTCCTGTTTGGAGTTTTCCATTCAAGTTACATCAACATACAAATACTCTGTCCCTCCTGCACAGAGCTGGGATTGGAGAAGACAGGGCTCCTGGGAACAGGACGAGAAACAAATACACTGCTGAAGCCTCATCCTCCATATAAAGACTATGTAGCAGATTCACCTCTGAAGGTTAAATCCTGGATTTAACCTTCATGGTAAAGGCATTGGCCTACTTGGGGGAAAAGACCTCTTCTCTGCAAATACAAAACCAACCCCCTTACTTGTCTCAGCTGCCAAAAGAGCAAACCTCACCTACTCCCCAAAAGAGACATATTCATGACAGCATTTCAGGAGACTCAGACAAGACAGACATCATGTCTGAAATAAAAAGACAGAGTTTCTAGTCAGTGGTGTTGCCACAGCTGACTAGTGGAAATTCATTAAGCCTGACTATTTGTATTCTATGCCAGGCTGCAGGAAACAGCATTAAGTTCTAACAGCCTTGGCCACATTCTAAAAAGCAAGCTTTAAAATTTGGAAATATACTCTAGCGACACAAAACCCACTAACTTCAGAGCTGATGAGATTTCTCAATCATGGACACCAGCATTTTCATTAACTAAAGAAAATCAGAAGGGCAAAGAAAGAACTGTCGTGTAACCTGCTATCTGTATTCTATGGGAAGAAATCAGAATAAAAGCGTGGAGTGGAAATGGAAAAAGTCTTTGTGTCAGAACAGTTGGAGAGCTACTGAGTAATTAAACTGAGGTCTTTTCCATCTTAAAAATCTATAAAACTGAAGAATATGACCTGAAATTGGTACAATTTTGTCTAGCAGAGTGAACAAGCTCAATGCTGCCTCTCACTGGGCAAGCAACAACTACACACATGCAGTGAATTACTACAGCAATGACCCAAAATCTTGCTCACTTCCCCTGTTGCCTTTCATCCCTCTACATCAGTGACACTTGCTAGAACCTTTCAGAGCCTGCATATTCCATTATTCTATTCCCTTTTCTCAAACTACTGCCAGCTCAGCTCCCACTTGTTACTACAGAGTGCTTCTCCTTGCCATGACTTCCCTATGGAGTTAATCTATCAAATTCTTTGCTTCAGCTACGTCAAAAATATTCTACAGCAGGACAAACCAGTACCTCCTAAGTACTGCAAAACCAGTTGTCTTTTAATGAGCATAGCATAAACAGACTGGGAATTCATGCAATTGGCTGAAAATACTTCTCCTCTCACAGGAGTCTTTTCTAAACCAAGCATAAGTCTACATGCCAACTTCCCTCTCTTCCATCCCTCCCCCAGAGAAAGAATCTGATCAAATTTGGACTAGAAAATATAAATGTCTCATAGGTTTACTGAGCCCATAACCAGCTTCTGCAGCTAACTATGAAGCCACCAAAATGTTTCTGAAAATCTCTTAGCTGAACCACCTAACCTTGAAACAAGCGGCATTCTATTGTTGTCTGATACATGGTTAGCATCCAGCTTAGTCTTCCCTGCAGGAAATGCTCAGCTCCGTGGTTAATACAGAACAGAAAGTAATAAGAACTTGGTGAACATTCTTGCTGCATTAAGTCTGCTTAGTCATGGAATACAATACAACTTGCTTGCTCTTAAGTTAAAAGGACTTTTAAAAGAGCACACATGAAATAAGGGACGGTGTCTTTAGGAGGTTATATAGAATCATAGAATCAATTAATTTGAAAAAAGTAAGGAGCTCTCAATGCCAAAGGATGGATGAAGCAACAGGAGAGCAACTTTTATGCAATGGTAGAAATAGCTCCATTTTCTTTCCATCCCTCCACAACCCAGAATGGGCAAGAGAACGGACTGGGGAAATGACAGTCAGAAAAGCACAGCAGCAGAAGCCACTGAGCAGGGCTGGCTCTTCTATTTTGCAACAAACTTTGAATTTGGAACTGTGTTCTCTGAAGCAGAAAAGAAACTTCTGCATGTTTTTATCAAAAATAATTGCATCAAATGGTTATGTTATGACAAAAGAGCATTCTCTGATGGAAGCATATTTTACCAGGACTGTTTCCATTGGTTCAATATGATCGCTATTGGCAGTAAGAGAAAATAAGTGCATTATTTCTCTTCAGGAACAAGCAAGGAGCAGGGCAGAACCTGTCTCTCTCTGAAGCATAGAATTCACCTTTTGGGGTTCCTTCTGGAAAATGTAACTAACAAAGAAAGTAAAGAATTAATTTACTTCCTCATATGCAAAATCTCAGAGTTATATATTATCCGAATTAAGACATTATTATCACATTATTTATGTCACAAATGTTTGCATTTGTAAGACCTTTATACATCTCACAGTCACCTACCTACCAAGACGAGTTCCTCACAAAAGTGAATCACTGAATGATTCTAGGTTACTGAATAGGTCAGAAATGTCAGCTGAATGTGCAATTACCTCAAGTCTTAAAAATCTTTCTTCCTTTTGATGTTGGAACATACAAAGATTTAACATCAATGTGTAAAAATACCCTATTTGCAAAATATGCCTTCCCTTAGAAAAAGAACTGTTATTCCATCCTAATAATTAGATTACATGTGCACACACCATGTTAAAAAAAAATGTCTTAAGTGATATGATAGTACATCATCTCCCAGTGAAAAATTACAGATATATTGCCATCCTCCCTAATAATGAACATTCCTTCTCTATTTATTTCCATTTACATATAAGGACAGAGGTATCATCCCACAAAACTAACAAATTAGGAAAATACATTATTTCAGGACTTAACACGTACATTTCAATTATGTAAACAGAATGAACTCAAATGTTCTTTCTGGAGCTGTTTTGCATTAATCTAACTGTAAAAAGGAAAGTAACAAGGCTACACAATTTACTCACAATAGTTTCCTGACTAAACTGCATTTTAACACGCAAGCTATTAAGAGCTTAAATAGTAACAGCATATCTCCTTATAAACTTATTTTCCACCTTTCCTATGTGGAAGAACTTCCAAGACATAATTTTATCATTCACGGCCAGATAGCATGAAGGATTTGTAGGAGACACTACTGCGCTGTCTACCTAACTAGCAAGCAGAAAATACATCAGGAGTTTCTTTTCTGCCGATACTTCAGAATGAACTAAATACAGTAGTGTGATTCCCACAGAAGTCTGGAAGTCTTCCCAACAGAACATGATACATCTGTATGATGCCTCTCAATCTCTTCAGCAGCTACTGCTGCATCTTATTCGTGATGCTTCAGCTCTCCCCATGCCCCCTCCTGGCTGCAGCTTGTTTCCCATCTGAGACCCTACCAAACTACACCTTACACATGAAGCCTTGGGAGCAGGGAAAAGGTACAAATGGTTTCATGTTGCCCTCAAATTCCTCTTTTTCTGGCACATTTGACTTCATGCTTTACCCTGTGTGACAGTGAGAACCTTGCTAAATCCCTACTACTCGGAAGCACTTGTTGAATTTACAAGATGCAGTTATTTCCAACGATAAACACAAGAATGCAGTGATTTAACTGAAGGCACAGAGTGGAGAGTGAATGGGAAGCTAAAGCAACATAGAAACTAATCTGCTACTACTTAATGCATCTGTGCTTCCAACTTACCTTGGGCAAGCTATTTAAACTGTTTTAACAGCATAAAAATAAGGGGATTTTCAACAGATTAGGCACAGAACTTCCACTGCAACTGAAGTGAATCAGATTCCTAACCCTGTTTGGTACTTCAGAAACCCAAGCATGACTAACTGGTACTTGTCACCAAAATATAAGCTTGGAGAACAGTTTTAATTCCCCTTTGGTTTCTTAAATCAATAGCTACCCCATTAATAAATCCTCCAGTTAGCTTTTTCTTTGATAAACTACAGTTCCTATTATCTTTGATATTGTGCATTTCCAGCTTGAAACTGGAAGAATGTAGTACTCATTTCACAGGTCCTTCTGCAGGGTTCAAGCATTTTTTCTCTTTTCCCAGAAAAAAACTGTTTGGAGACAATTATATTCTTACAAATGATAGGAAAAATGGTTTATATGGGCTTTCTCTTCAGTTTTAACTTCCTTATTGTGGAAAAGCAACACACTCAAACTCTCAAACCAAGCATTTCTTTACTATTTTCCATGGTCATTAAGCTATTACCACACTACAATAATAGAAATATTTCTGTATTAAGTGCTTATTTTCTTCTCTTCTTAGATCAATCAGTTGGAGGAAAAAAACCCAAACAATTAGATTTACTTGTTGGTCTTAGCTCACTGTAACAACAATGCAATGTAAGTTAAGAGTTGGACCATGCTGTTGATCTGAGGTTGTTCAAGATAGTACAGACTGAGGAGAAGACAAAAAAGGAGAGAGAGAGACACAGACGGATCATCAGATCTTAGAATGGTTTAGGTTGGAAGAGACCTTCAAAGTTCATCCAGTCCAACCCCCCTGCAATGAGCAGGGACATCTTCAACCAGAGCAGGTTGCCCAGAACCACATCCAGCCTGGCCTGGGATGTCTCTAGGAATGGTGCATCCAACACCTCTCTAGACAACCTGTGCCAGTACTTCACCACCTTCAGTGTAAAGAATTTCTTCCACACATCCAGCTGAATCTCCCCTCTTTTAGTTTAAAACCATCACCCCTAGTCCTGTTGCAAAAGGCCCTGCTAAAAAGTCTCTCCCCATCTTTCTTATAGGCCCCTTTTAGGAAGTGAAAGGCCACAACAAAGTCTCCCCAGAGTCTTCTCTAGGCTGAACAATCCCAACTCTCAGCATTATCTCCTGGAAGTGCTTTAGCAATGCTTCACGTTGTATTAAATTTATTCAGAATTCTGTTGTAATTAGTATCACATTAATTATTCTTATTTGTAGACTGTTTATTGAATAGTGAGTGGATATGAAGGGAAGCCACTTCCTATAGGATACTCTCAGTGATAATGTTTTGATTGAAAGTGTTTTCCAATTTACAGCACCACCTACTCTGTGATTTAAACTTCATGAGCTCATTACAAAATAAAACAAACAGTTTTGCAACAGACAATGGCTGCATAATGACCCTTTAACTCTGTATGGCCGCTTGTCCTGTCTATGGGGAGATCTGGCTTTGACCCAATGACCGTCAGGCCTTAGCATGAGCTGGCTTAGCCAAAATCTAATAATACAGTCACAAGCGCTCACTAGCTTTGCGTTCAGGCCATTCAGTCACTGGGGAGAAAAAGCAAACCAACAAAAAACCTAACAGCCAGGAAATACCTTATAAGACAGGAAACTTATAGCACAAACAGGCCAAGTGCAAGGTCCTGCACGTCGATCGGGGCAATCCCCAGCACAGCTACAGCCTGAGTGGAGAATGGATTGAGGGAAGTCTTGACAGGAAGGACTTGGGGGTGTCAACTGCTGAGAAGCTCAACATGAGCTGGCAGAGAAAGCCTACCATATGCTGGGCTGCATCAAAAGGAGCATGGCCAGCAGGGCAAGGGAGGTGATTTTCCTCATTCTACAGAAACACTGTTAACAGTGTAGGACCAAGAATCTGTGTTCCAGTGTGCTATGGCGTTTTTCTGTCAAAAAATCTTTCTCCATTCATTCTCTAGGTTCTGTTCTCATAACTACAACATCCCATACCTTACACAGCTAAACACCTTTCCTTGCTCTGCGTTTGAACAAATATGTCAGAATTTGGGGAAAAAATACTGTTATTACAACACACATAGTGGAAGCCTTGTGTTAATTGTGCCTGCAACATCCATATAGGATCTGACCTTGTGTATGTCATTTCATAAATCCATGTGTTGATAGCCTTGTTTCCAAAACAGGCTTCAATGTATGTTTTAGTTCATCAGTCACCAGAAGCCTAAGGTCAGATCCAAGTACCTGTATTCAATCTAGAGAATACTTACTCAAGCCCAGCCTCACTTGGCTAGTATGGGAAAATCTCAAGAGAAGAATGTGAGATTCTGGCTCTTAATTTTAAGTAACCTCATAATCAAGGTTTGGATTTTCAAAATAGTCTTAAATTTCTTAAAAGGGACAATCACTTAATGGAATTTTGGAACAAAATTCCTTTATGCGTCTCTGGGAGTCAGGGCCTCCAAAATGTTTTAATTATTTTTTTAAATAATAATAAATATGGTTTGAATTATTTCTTCATTAAAGCCTGGGTTAAGCCAGAATCAACATATTACTCATGCATGGCAAAGTAAACAGGAAAATCTCTTCAATTGCCTTTCTCTGCTTGTTTAAATATGCTGTCCAAATAGCTGATTTTTGTCCACTTGAAATAATACATTTTAGTAAGACCATTTTTTTCCATTAATTGCATTAATCTAAACACAAATCTGTGCTTCAGTTATAAAATTAATTAGACACAAAACTCTATACTATGTGACCTCTGATCCCTGAGCACTGTCCCACACACCCATACAAATAGCTCCATGCTGTTGAGGCATTTGCCTTAACTACTCACACTTCATATAGTACTACAACCAGTCAACATGACATAACACTCTTCATGGCAAGGTCTAATGCAGCAATTAAGCTGGAAATATGTTCAATTAAATCTTTGAACATTGTGTGTGCTGTGTTTTCATTCACAGCATGAGAGAAACCCAGCACAGTAAAGCTTTGACTAGAAGTCAAAGCTAACTGGGGCCACAGAAACCCCACAACTAGCAGAGCAGTTCTGCTTTTAAAAGTGGTTGCTAAACAATTTCTTGGCTAGTAAATACAGCTGATCACTCCATATATGAAAGAGTATCTGTTAATTCCTGCAGCAGAAAAGAAATACATTCACATTTGTCAATTTTGCATATAGATGGAGTACATCTATTTGACCACTTTGAACACAGAAAGAAAATAAATGTGTGAATCAGGTAATATGCTTGGAATAATAGGTATCATAGAATTATAGACTGGTTTGGGTTGGAAAGGACCTTAAAGTTCATCCAACCCCCTGCCACAGGCAGGGACAACTTTCACTAGACCAGGTTGCTCCAAAACCCATCCATCCTGGCCTTTGTCACTGCCAGAAATACTTCCAGGTACTCTAGGATAAGATTTAAAACTGCGGTAAATTCCCTGTTCTGCCTTAGCTACTCACTGAGGCCCCCAAACAAGTTACCTAGATTATTTCTACTTGCAAGTTTAAAAGCAGAACACAGGATGTGTTCTAATGTGAACACTATTATGATATATGTGTGATATATATGTGAACACTAGCAAGAGTTCACTTTCTGCCCAGTTTGCTTTTTTGGGCTTGCAAAAGCTAAACTGAGGATTGTCTGTGCATACAACACTGGTGGCTTCCACACAGCCCTCTGTCCAACCTTACAGTAGGAGCAAGCCTACAACTATGCTCCCTAAATCTGCAGAAGTACTCCTGAATATAGTGCATGCCTGTGTGGGAATAATCCAGGGGACATGCTAGCATGTCAACCTCTAGATTCTTGACAACAGGCTCAGTTCCACTGGCCTAAATCAAAGCATACAAATACCTTTTGACTCTTTGCATTTCAGGCCCAGCATAAGTGAAATGTTTCCATATAGGCATGAAAAATATTTTTTTTCCTCCTCAGGATGTACATGGGTGTTATTCCTCCTCACCAATGACTGACAGAATTCCTTACTAAGCTTCTGTTGTGGAATCTGCACTATATGTGATGAAGCAAAAGCCAGAAAGGCTGTTGCTCGGATCCCAAGGCTTAATGTGCAGGAAAGGTCATTAAGAGAAAAAGAGCCTTTCTTTTCACAGAAAAATCACAGAATTCCACAGTAGCATTCTTTAGGGAGTCGCCTCTCAGGATTCATCTGCTGGGGGAGAGCCCCTGAAAAACATAATCTACTGTAATACAAATATTGGCAGGAGATACATGGGGAAGAATTTTGGATGGGAAAATGCCTACAGGCCTGGCTGAAGTGAAAAAATAAACAGAATGTTCTGAAGCAGGAGGAGGGTGTTTGAGCACTAATATTCCGAATTAAGTGCTGTACTGTGGCTAGTGCTGCATGGATGCACATGGAGGGAGGTGTGTTAGGGGGACAAAACTTTCCCTGATAAGGGGTATTGATTAGTATTCTTTAACATTGCTGTCATGGTTTAACCCCAGTTGGCAGAAGTACCACAGAGCCACTTCTCACTCCCTATCTCAGTGGGATGGGGAGGAGAATCAGAATAAAAGTAAAACCTGTGGGATGGCATAAGAACAGTTTAATAATTGAAATAAATTATAATATAGTACTAATATTAATACTAGTAATAATGGAAAGGGGAATATCAAAGATACAGATAGAACAAAGTAAAATAAACAGCAGTGATGCACACTACAATTGCTCACCAACCCCTGACCAATACCCAGCCCAACACTGAGCAGCGATCAGCCCCTTCCAGCCAACTCTCCCCAGTTTCTATACTGGGCATGATGTGCTGTGGCATGGAATATCTCTTTGGCTAGTTTGGGTCAGGGGTCCTGTCTCTGCTCCCTCCCAGCTTCTTGTGCGCCTCCTCACTGGCAGAGCATGAGACTGAAAAGTCCTTGATCAGGGTAAGTGCTACTGAGCAACAACTAAACCATCAGCATGTTATCAGCATTGTTCTCAGACTGAAGCCTAAACACAGCAACGCACCAGCTGCTGGGAAGAAAATTAACTCTATACCAGCCAAAATCAGGACAAGTGTTTAGCAATATTAATGAGACTATTCAATAGGTTTAAATACTTTAGAAATTTAAAAAAAAATCAAAGAAATCAGGGTGTTCTATCAATAAAAGTGACTAAAATACAGTAGAAAGATGGCCACAGCCCTTGCCTGTCCTGTTTCTATATAGACTACCATGGCATATTGTGCAAACTTGAAGCATGCATCCTGCTTCAAAAGGCAAGACTCTAAATCACCCGGAGGCATACTGGATTAGCAAACTACAGTGTCCTTACTGTATGTACAACATATACAATATTAGAAACTTCTTCTTATTCAGCATGGTAAAGTAGAGAGAATGCTAGCACAGAATCATAGAATCACAGAATGGTTTGAGTTGGAAGGGTCATTAAAGCTCATCCAGCTCCAATCCCCTGCCACAGGCAGGGACACCTTCCTCTAGAAACAGCTTGCTCCAAGCCCTGTCCAACCTGGGCCTTGAACACTTCTACTTCTATCCTGCATTTTGCCCTAATAACCTAGTTCTTTCTTTTCTTGCTAATCAGTTATTAAAAAAAAAAAGTGTTAAAGTTCTTTGAGGGAAATTAAGAAGATAATTTGTTTATTTTTCTTAAGTTTAAGTAAACCTCAAAAAGCCCAGGCTACATGTGCCTTCTCATTGGCTTCTGAAGCTGGGAAAGAAAATACAGAACCAAAATCAAGTTGCAACTTGAACCTGCTGAGCACCCCACACATCTTTGAATGTTGGTATGAAAATTTTCTATACAATTTTGCATAGATCTGATTTCTATAAATTTTTACTTATTTGGTTGATTTGTACTCAAAAAAATTAAAAAATATAAAGCTGTATTTTCAATCAAAACGGTATGTTCTGACACATCAGGAAAACCCAAGCAGACAAGGGATGTGCTGTTCCCACTGGAATTGTTCAAAGTTTACCTCATTAGTCTGTATCTTTGCTCAAAACCATCACAGACTAGCTGGATCTATCTGATGAGTCTGTAAACTGAAATGCTGAAGGCCGACACATACATTTCTGATTTCCCAGTGAATGTTGCCTAGGGTAATTCTCAGTATCTAGATACATCACACACACTAAAAGACCCCAAAACAAGCAAAGCCAGATACAAAATATACAGGTTCAAACTGAAACAGAGAAAGTTCAGGTTTGACATAAAGAAAAAGTTCTCCCCTGTGAGGGTGGTGAGGCAATGGCACAGGTTGCCGAGAGAAGCTGTGGCTGCCCCATTCCTGGCAGTGTTCAAGGCTAGTTTGGACAGGACTTGGAGCAACCTGGTCTAGTGGAAGGTGTCCCTGACTGTGGCAGGGGGTTGGAAGCGGATGATCCTAAGGCCCTTTCCAACCCAAACCATTCTATGATTCTATAAAGGGAACAAAGATAAGTCTTCAGCAAATAGAATTTTCTGGAGAAAAAGGAACTGGTAGCATCATTAACACAAACTCAGTACAAGCAGTGAAGTACTCTAAACCCCTGCAATGTGGAAATCAACATATTGCTGCATTTCTTTTCCTTCTTTCTTTTAATATTTTCATTTTAATTTGAAGGGAAATGGGAGAAAATGCCATGGGTGCTCACATTACCTCTTGTGGATCATTACAGAAAATACTCTGAATATCAGGCTACGACAATATTCTAATACCCAAATAAAGACAGCATGTTTTCTCTTTGATAGATAAAAGAATGCTTTCATGTACAGAACAGATTAGACAGCAGCTCTTATCAGTCATTAAAATTCCTTAAGTTTCTCTAGGAAGTAAAGTCTTGGATGTAATATTCAGAATATTTCTAGCAGGAGGAAAGTACAGCATCAGTATTCAGGAGTTAAGCTTTGTATTTCCTGGAATTCTTCGAGTCCGGCACAGAACAGTTATGCAATGACTCAATGTACTAGGAACTAGAACAGAGATAACACACCACATGACTATACATTTGGGACTATATTTTACACAGGTGAAAGGCTGAGAAAATGCGCACTTCCAGATCCTAACATGTGAAGTGAACAAAGTAGACAACATCCACATAGAAAGTAACCAGTGGCATGGATAAAGATGACCCTGTAAGAATGCTTGGCAGAATCCAGGATAAAATCCCTTCAGTATAATTTTGAACATTAAAGGTTATCTTTCTGTCACAGAGAATAGCTAAACCAGTGAAACAGAACATAAAAGAATTCAAAGTTTTAATACTGGAAAAGAGAGATCTCTGCATATTAATGTGACGGTGATGAGACATTTTAGCTGAAGTTACTTTTAGATGTACAGAACAGATCTCTACACTTCTAGGGTTCTTAGGATATCCAAATGATAATGTGAACTTTGCCATTTTGCAATGCATAACACAGGTACTAAAACCTGTAAACTAGGTGTAATAAAGTTACTTCCTATTCCATGCTGCCTCAACCAAAGGCTTTGGAAGTATTCACAAATATGAAGCCCAAGGCTTAAATTCAATAAACTCTGTAGCTTTAGAGCTTCTTTCTTTTTTCCTCCTATTGTAAATAGTATATCTTAGATTTTCCGTGTAATGTCTGAATACCACAAGAAAGGCAGTTCTTGTACAAGCTGCAATTCAGTCAAACCTAGAAAATACTGAAAAGCTCATAATAAATTTTGTTCTCAATATATTTCCTACCCATTTCCGTATCAAAGTAGTTATAATGAGTTTGCTTTAATTTAGAATTAATACCTGTCTAAAGGAAGCTCCAGATCTCCAAACAACTCAAAGCCAGAGCTTAGAGGGTAAACTTGTATTCTCATTACCAGCTAATAAACAACTTTCAGTTGTACTGCCTGTTGCATGTTACCTTTGCAAACAGATATTCATCTTTATGTATAGAAGTATTCCAGAAGTTAGTATTTTGTGTGTACACACATACTTATGAACACTAGAAATTACTTATTCCAAGTATAGAAGAAGTATGCTGTAGCAGATGTAAATTGATTTACTTCATAGGGCTGATAGTGTTGGTAATTTATAGCACTTAGCACATGTCATTCTGGAATCAATACTGCAAGCCATGTTAGTCCAGCACCCTATTTAACTTTGTCATAAATACCCTTGGATATACTGCTCAATGTCACTAAGTGGTACTAGTGGCCCATTATTCCTATCACTTTTTTCTTCTTTTTAAGTATACAATGCTCAATAGGTTTTATCCCCATCAGTTTAAGTACCTCCTGAACACAGAAAATGGTATGATTTCCAACCTATTCACAATTTACAAATGCTTCATAACCCTTTTATAATAAACACCAGCTGACTGTTAAGCAATTCTGCTCTCTCTTGTCTGTCACACAATCCTTTCAAGCACTCAGAAGTTCTACAGAAATCCATTCATCACCACTGAAAACAAGACATTCTGTCCTACATGGAGACAAAGAACACAGGACAAGGAAACATTTATTACAGCCCACCTCCCCTTGACTAGAACAAAACAAATCTAGCAGAGCCTGTACTACCCCTCTTATTGTCTAAACTGTTCAGAACACTCAGCCTTTCTGAAATGGAAGTGCTCACTTAAATACACATGCATCCATTTTAAGCTACCTCATATATCTTAACGATTATAGTGATGGCATTTCACAGTGTATTGGGTTTATGTGGCACAGTTTTGGTGGAAGGCATGCTGCAGGGTTGACCTCTGTGAGAAGATGCTAGAAGCTGCTCCCATGTTGGACAGAGCCAATTCCAGTGATTGGGTCCACTCTGGACTCAATGCTGGCCAAGACCGAGTCAGCACCAGTGCTGGTAACACACTCATGTTTTAGTTATCGTTGAACAGTGCTGAGAATCAAGGATTTCTCTGTTGCTCACACTGCCCTGCCGGTGAGTAGGCTGGGGATGCACAAGAAGTTGGGAGAGGACACAGCAGGCACAGGTGACCCTAGCTGACCAAAGGAATATTCCATACCATATGGCATCTGCTCAGCATATAGAGTTGGGGTGGGAGAAGAAAAGGAGAAATGGGATATTTGGAATTATGAAGTCTGTCTTCCCAAGTAACTGTTACGCATAATAAAGCCCTGCTCTCCTAGCAATGGCCTGCCTGTCAATGGGAAGTACTGAAGTAACTATTATTTTCTGCTTGTGCACGCAGCTTTTGCTTTACTTATTAATATGTCTTTATCTCAAGCCATGAGTTTTCTCACTTTTGCAGGGGAGTTAGTGAGTAGCTGTGTGGGGCTTAACCGCCTGCAGGGGTTAACTGTAACAGCTGGGTCCTGAGCTAATGCGCATTGTGTCTCAGGCATGTACTGTACTATTATATAAGGTCCTGAAACAATTTACATCTTTTCGCTTTAGCTTGGATGTTCCAGAACTACACTACCTTGCATAAGTGTAAATGTGCTTAAAGAGATGAAACAATAACACAAAGATGCAGATTTGCTAAGTCTCATATGTGTAACAGTTTGATACCTAATTCTCATGCTTAACTCTCAGTGGAGTTACGAAACTTTTGTGGATCGGGGCCTAGAGGATCAGTAATGACAAAACAGGCTCAAAATTTACATTGTTTTTTGCTGTATGGAGATGGATCTTCAGGTTTTAAGGCTAAAACCAAACTTTAATGGTCACTGACCTCACTAAAAAGCACACTAACATGTACCTGTCAATAGACCGTATTTCTATGATTCTATCCTCAAATATTCAAAGAAGGGAAGTCCATGTGGAACTATATATAAACATTCATTACTAACTATCAGAGAGAGTAATTGTGAATTTAAAAAATTCTGGATAAACTCTTTCCTCCATTTCTGTTAGTTATTCTGCAAGAAGGCAAAGCCCTATGTCCTATTAGATACCACAAAATTAGATATTCACACAATAAATTATTCCCTTCCCAAATATGCCACACACGAGTTGAGTGATGACATTCTATGAAATTTCAACACAGAACAAGGCTTTCCATTATGACCTAAGGCATCATTTTTGTGCATTTTGTGCTATACATGGATCTTAATTTAATATGCTTGCCTATATTAAGTACTGTAGTCTCCAATTTAGACTCTAATAGTGGTTCAGGCTAAAAAAAACTTTCTCTTCTTTTCTGATCAAAAATTCCTGCTCTCCCAGATATCTCATATAGTCTAAGGTTCTTGCAGTCACACGCCAGTAACATAAATTTACTACTCTCCTAACACAAGTGCAAGTGAAATGTCCAATGGCATGCAAAGTAGAAACAGAAGCTAGTGAAGATACTGTATAAAACTTTTATTCTGTGTGTATCTTCTACAGTTGTTAAAGAAACCAGCATACAGTAATAGACAGCTCTTTTTGCTTCCTTCCTGCTTGCTGACTGACAGCTACAAAACTCTTGCTCTGTGGGTCAGAATAAACAAGTCAGTCAAGATTTATCTATTTTACCCTGCTGGTTACCCTGCAAGCTTTCAAATATGTAGAAATGTATTCAGTGCAGGTGGTAAGATGTTGGAAGCAGGAAGGCTTTAGGGATGGCTTCTGGGGAAGAGGCTAAGGGCTGCCCAAGTCCTGTCACAGCCAGGTCCAGCCAGACCCATCATAGGCCAAAGCTGAGTCCATCAGCAAAACCTATAGCACATCTGTAAAAATGTATGTAAGACAGAAAACACCACTGAGGGAGAGGAAGAGGAAGCAAAAAGAAGAGCAAGAAACAACAGGGGGAACACCAAGGTCAGATAAAGAGGAGAGAGAAGATGAGATGCTCCAGGTGCCAAAGCAAGAGATTCCCTGCAGTCTTTGGAGGATTTGCACCAGTGCAGTCACTGCAGCCTGTGGACAGCCCCACGTTGGAGCTGCAGGAAGTACAGCCTGTGTAGAGCTCACACCAGAGCAGATTTTCTTGACAGACACTGCAGGCTGTAAAAAAGAGCCATGATGGAGCAGGGGGAGGTAATCCATGAGGAGGTAGGAGCAGCAGAGAGGAGCTGTTACGAACTGACTGTAGCCCCCCATTCCCCATCTCCCTGTGCCACTTGAGGTGGTGGTGTGTGGGAGACTAGAGTGAAGGAGTATGGGAAAGGGGGAAGGAAAGGTTTTATGTTTGTTTTAAAAGTTTAAAAATGTTGTTTGTTTCCCACCACTCCAATTAGGGATTACAATTTTATTTTAAAGGTCAATCAGTTAAGTTCATTTTCCCTGGATTCAGTCTGGTTTGCCTGCAAAAGTGACTGGTAAGCAATGTCCTTATCTCAACCCACAAGTTTTTCTGTTCCCGCTCTTCCTATTTTCTCTCCCTATCCTGGGGGAAGAGGGGGAGTGATGAGCAAGCAGCTGGGTGGGAGTGTTGCTGTTAGCTGAGGCTAAACCACAACATGAAGTCATAAGCATGTTTAACTTCACTGCCACATTTACCAGCCATTTTCTTTTGCTACTTAGTAAAAGGGAGTCACACTGGGCTGACCTGTACACCAAGACTTCCATCTTTAGTCATTACAGTCACGCTTCTGTCATATAACTAACTAAATAAATAACACAACAAGAACGGCTAAGCCTGAACATGCTGCTTCTTTGCATGCACTGGTGATGCTACATGGAGATAACAGGTAATAATCTGAAACCTACAAAGTGTTAGCTAAATCGAAAGGCAAAGGCTTCCCCCCTCCCAGTTCATCAGCTTAAAATCCTCTATCTTCTCCATTAAGATGTGCAAAAGCCGTAAAATTATTTTAACCCAAATATTTTGCATTTCTACTTTTTTTCTTATGGTATCACAGTCTTTGCCTACATTAGCAAATAATACAGCACAATAAGGACAGGTTTATGCAGCACAGTAGTTAGTACTGAGAACTCCATGTCCGCAACACATGTATCTGGAGGCTTACTGTACAGTAGCTTTAGTCTGGCCACCTAGACTGAACACCTATTAGTGGTTAGAAAGCTTTAGGTGCACTTTTGGAGCATATTTTCTGATATAGCCTTATAGGGAAGGTAAGGGGGAGGAGAGGAGAGACAGGAGGAATTCATATACTCCAAGACTGTTTTCAGGATATGAACCAAAATATCTTACATAGTAGTGACTGGAGGATAAAGTGCATTCTTGATGCAACCTTAAACACAAATATAGGTGTTAGCTACTTAAGGAAACTGAAAAGCAATTCCAAGAAAAAAAAATTATACCAGGAGTGACACAGGAATGCGTTCTATTTCTTTATATTCAGTTCCACCAAAGTTAACTTCATGAACTATGTAAGATAAGGTACAATAACAAATCATTTCTCTTTAATTCTATACCACATATGCTACATCATACTTGACTCTTAAGGTCACAAAGGCCAGTGCATTCTGTAGTTTGGGTCCCTTCTACTTCCTGGCATATCCAGTGGTAACTAGTTATCTGAGTGACATGATGTCTGAAAATAACTGGCTTTCTACAATAGGGAATTAAGGAAATTGTTAAAATATCATGTCTATTGTTTGAATAATTATCATATATTCTAATAGATATATAAGAGTTGTCTTCAAGTTTCTTTCTGGAAGGTTTATTCCTCCTATAACCTGGTATTACTAATTTCACCAAATATTTTCCAACCACAGTCATTCAAGGAAAGAAAAAATAAATACCTATATTATGCAGCAAGCTGAAATAATAGACATCCTGTACTCAAAGTAAAGGGGACACTCAGGAGCACAGCTGTTTCTTCTTGCATTAAAATTTACCACTTCATTGCTTACAGAACGTTAGTATAGCCATTATGCACCAAAATATACCATAGTATCCATAATCTGCACGTGTCAACAGATCTGTGACACAAAAGCCTGCAAAGATAATCAGTCTGCTTCCGACAGCATCTTACCTTAGAGTCACTGGCAGGCCTGGGAACCATAGCTTTAAACAAATGTGAATTACATTTGTGGAGTTTAAATAACAAACTGATTTATTTTTGGCTTTTGCAACACAGCCACTAAGTAAAATTTAGCATCTCTAAATGGCCTCTGTGTCCTAGTGAATGCATTCAAGTTAAGGAGTGGAGCTTTATGGCTGGCCCCTCTCCAGAGTCTGAGGCTTCAGGCTACATTCTTGGGATTTGCTGTCCATGGCCTCTTTTTTGCTATGATTAGGTAGTTCTCTGTTAGAAGTCATGGCAGAAAATCAATGTCCTTTTCATATTACTTGCTCTGCTTTCTTAACCTCTTAGAGCTCAAAACCCAGAGAGGCCGTATTTCATTGCAGCTATATATCATACCGGTAATTTCCCGTTGATTAACAAATATGCAACTAATGTTTACTAGTGGTCCTACCCTAATCCTTATATGCATTCACCACTTCCTGCCTGGCAGAGGTGGCAGTGTGATCTGGCCAGGGAGTAGACCAGACATGTGCTCCTGGGTCAGCTAACTTGGCAACTGGAAGACATAAATACAAGATAAAAATAGCCTCATGTTGGGAAAACTCTAAGAAAAATGTTCTAACACACCTTCTTTAGGAATTGGTGGGAGAAAAGATGAGGGCTGAAGATCTGTAATCCTTTCTTTTTTTTTCCTCTGCCTGTCTTTGAGTAGAATATGAGATATCAACTACAAATTCAGTAATGGGGTAGGTAGGGGTTCCACACCTACATTTTGCCCTCCAGTATAACACATAAAAATACATGATTGGACCACCTGAACAAGCTGTATTGCTGTTGGCAGGGCTGCTTGATACTTGGTTAGGAAACTGCAGCTGTGGAATTGTTAGGACCTGATCCTAACACCCAAACATCACTATTCTTCTAAAAGTATTCCTCGAAATCATAGCTTCCCACAACAGCCAGCCAAAGACATACTGTCTCTGTTTCTTACACTGTCAAACCTTTACCTAATTTCTCCAGCACCATCTAAACATGTTTAAGTTGGCTGAGGTGAAAGAATTAATAGATTTTCCATAGGACACTGCGCAGACAAGGGTTTTGTTTAAAAAACAAAGGAAATATAAACAAAACATTTTAACAGCTGTTATCAGGTGAGCATTCCTCAAAGACGCATTGCTCAAACCACATCAGAATGGCCTAATGGCTGTGAATCACCACCATGCCTGTTCCAGAGGATGAACTGTCTCTTCTTGCTTCAGTGCTTTCCACTGGTCTTGTTCAGACTGATCCACAATCAAAATGGGAGCTACTTGTGAAGTTTCCTTCATTTCAGTATTCAGTAGTATATGGTGTATTAATTTGTACTTTCTCTATAAGTGACAAGGTGGCTAATTGTTTCTGAAGGCTTTGTCTTCACTTATCTAAGGACTGGCAAAATCCATGTAAGATTCTTTATGAATGAGTGACACCTGCTGGACCAAATAGGCTTTAAAAAAAATTCTCTGGAATTCCATAATCTTAATATTATAGAAAACTGAGCCTAAACCCACCCACAGCTTCCTTTAAAAACAAACAAACAAAGGCAAGCAAAACATTGTATTTCCCTTCAAAATCCTCAGTCAAATCAAGTGAAGTTTGTGCTAAAAACAAATGAACAACATTGATCTCATTTTTCTGTCTGGAAAAGTATTCTGCAGAGAATCGAGCAAAGATGGGGACTACATTTCATGCAGGAGTCTGAAGTCTTCAAATACAGACATTGTTTTCAAGGTTCTCTTGGAAAGAGAAAGGAGCCTTATGTCCAGCTCATGCTGGAGTGGGGTGTGGTGATATCCAGATCATGTGGTATTTAATCAGTTGTTTAAAACTGGTTTGGTTGCCTCAATGAAGGGCACATGAGCTGGCTCACATTCAACTTTTCTTCCACCAGTACCATGATCTTGCAAAGCCTCTTTCCAGCTCTCTGGCCTGTACTAGTGCATAGGGCTACTCCATCCCAGGCACAGGACTTCGCACTCTCCTTTACTGAACAAACTCAAATATGTGTTAGCTGCCTCTGTTTGGTGCACAGAGCAAGTAGTAAACCTATCTCATTTTGTATCTCCATAGCAACAAAATAACTATCCTTATAAAGCATGCATTGCTGTCTTCTTTAATGAACACAGAGGTGAGAATTCCAATGAGAAGAGAACTCTGTCATCTCATCTGAGTCTTTAATAACTATCATTAGATTACAAATTCTGGGAATGGGCTCATCATCATATAAACCAGTATTAGACTTGAAAAGATACACCTGCAATGAGAAGCCATATTTATTTTCTAACAAATCACAGAAATGCTACAGTTAAAAAACATAAGCCCAGCCATAAAGCCCTTGCTCATATAAGAGGGCAAGAACCCCATCCTAGCCCTACTGGTCTACAACCCTGAGAATTTGACACTAAGGTCTATTTGCCAAACAATTGGACTGAACTTCCACACCTGCATTAAAAAACCAATAAACAAAACCCACCCAAAGCACATACTACATGAAGAAGGCAAGAACTTACGAGGCATAAGCCAAAGTCCCCTTTCAAGACCACCTACACTTTGAGTGAGAACATACTCACCATACAGTGCAGAGAGGGAAGGAAACAAACTTGCAGTACGTGTGTGTCCAGGTCCAAAGTAAATATGTAAAGATTCAAAAGGGGAACATCTGGAAAAATACAGCCTCCAAAAGGCATCATCTATTTTACTTAATCCATCTCCCATATGTGGTGCAGTCAAAAAGTCATTCCTGCACCTACATGCGACGTGGCAGTAATCTAACTACTAGCTTTACCTCTGGAGCTAGGAACATCCCTACTAAAGGTCACAGTTCTCATTAAGACGCAGACAGCAACCAATATTGACGATCCTAACTGTAACCATACTTAAAAAATAAAATTCTTCTCTAAGTGGAAATAAAGCAATATTGTAATAAAACAGACTTCCCTCTGTACTTCCCTCAGTAGAAAGACGTGCTGGAACTGAATCAGCTACCATCATAGAACATGTTTATGAGAACAAGCCACAAAGAACATTTTCTCTCTCAGAAGGCCAGTACACTCTTTTCATCTTCTCCCTTCTGTCCCCCTCACCACACATCCACATATCAGGTTGATATCCACCAGTTTGGTGCTCCATCTTCTGGCCACCTACGAATAATGGCATTTCCTACACCACAACCACCATCAACATGTCAGTGAAGAACTCGGCTGTGTCTCAACTATTTAAGACCAACACAATACCAGTAGTTGCACCCTTTATGAAGACAAAACAGTCAAAACGTCTTTAAAACATTTCCTTCTAAACAGGATCAGTTCAGTCTTACTCCTACCTTGAATCAACTTATACCAACACTTGGAAATGCTGTCATGTTAGTGTTCATTTACTCTTCTCAGAGCAGAAAACAGTGGTTCAAAGTTTTAAATTATAATGATTTTATAGTAAGTAAAAGGAGATACTGAAATAACACTGCTCTGTAGCTGGGCCTTGATCTGTTGGCCCAACAGGGATGCTGGGCAGCAGCTCAGATCACACAAACAACTGCTGAGAGTCCAGCATCCCCTAAAACCGTTCCTTGACATGACAAGTTCGAGGGTTCTGTAGGATGAACACGTAGCCAAAAGCTACATGCAGAGAAAGCAGAAGAACCAATGTTTCTTGTTGCTCTGAATAATGGAATACAAAGGCTTCTCTTCATCTTTTCACTTCTCCCTCCCATGAACCATTTCCAATAGAAACATACATACGAGGAAATTGGAGAAAACCTATCCTGCATCCCAAATCTGGATCAAACTTTTTGGTCTCCAGTACTCTAGGATTCTAAACCACATCACTGGAATGGATCTACCCCTTTAGCTATTCATTTTTGCTCATCTGTGTACTTCCTAACTACAGCTATAATGGAATTATAACAAGAATATAGTATGTATAGGATATTTCAAGAAAAATCCTTTTCCATATGTTTTGTGGTATGCATTGTCACCTCCAGAGCTGAAGCTACATAAAAGGCATTTGAAGACTCATACAGAATATGTCAGACTTCCGGGGGATCAGAGATTAACAAACCCAGATTAGGCATAATAAAATAGTTGTTAATAGCCAGTATTTTCCAAGATTCACTCACTAGAAATTACTATTAAGGAATTTCATTCAGAATATCTTAAAAGAGCTATTTTTAAGACTAAGTCGTATTTGTTTCACCTATTTTTAAACTTGCAGACCTTTTATTAGTCTTGTTAAATTAGTGCTTATTTATTTGGCTTGCAGATATTTACTAAAATTAAATTTTATGCATTTCTTTGAAACAAAGCCCTTCACAACATCGCTTCTAAGCCAAACAGAGCAACAGAAAGTTCTCTGGTGGAGTTTATCAGGAAAAAATACCAAGTATTAAACTTTTAAGTCCACATTTAGGCATGCAACAATCTTCAGTGGAAATTACCACCTACTCAGTGCTGTCTGTAACAGTTATTCCCTTTTCCTTCAGACTATTAAGTATATTTTTAATGAACAAATTAATCATGCAGAACATTGCTAATGTTCCATGCTTATTCTAGCCAAAAGACATCATGATGCCAGCTAATCAGAGTTCATCTCCAAAGCAGTTATGTAATATTGTAGTGTATTGCACAGACAAGACACTAACAAAAGAAATACTGCTGTTTCATCACTTCTTTAGAAGGGTATAGCTACAAAGGTTGCAAGTGTGACCAAAAGCTTCCACATTACGGATTAAACTTGGACTTTAAAAAGAGGCAACAGAAGGAATAAAGGGGTTATATAAAAGTATGACTAGCAGAAATGTTTATGCAGTGTTGGCTTTCTTCCACATTTAAGGATTATTGAGTAAAATTATCAGATACTTTTTACACAGAATCAAATGCCCATTTTCTGTGTTAGAAATGAGTAACCAAACCTTTGGATTTACTGTCTCTGGATATTGTGAGTCACAGGCATTTAGAGATGATTAATAAATAAATAAGTCAATTCACCATTACACCCATCAAAGACCACTGAACACAAAGGTACAGACGGAACCTCTGGCACTGGGATGTCTTCAGCCACAGTGTGAAGATCTGACAGGCCATACTGGGGAGTATTCTACTCACTTTGCATGTTATGCTTTCCCTAATCACCTCCTACTAGTCACACCAGAATCCTGAGCTATATAGAGATTTCTTCTGAGGCAGTGAGATGGGTTTTTTAAGTAGTTTTCCCCAGAGCAGACATTTTAGAAAAGCTGAAATAACTGGTTACCCTTTTCCTTTCCTTCTTCTTTTCCTACTTTGAGAATAATTCAATTTAAGTAAGCTCATCACAATGGAACTTTGTAATTCCTAATAAATGCATGGTGGTCTTAAGAGTCAACCAAGATTTTTGTTCTGCTCAGCAAATAATTCCAAGCCCAGCTAGGAACAATCCCACCCTACTCATTGTGAGTGTCAAAGCTGACACAGTAACACAGCTTTACAGACAGTACAGTTGAAGATCCTGGCTTTAGAGATGTCTCTGATTTCAACAGCCTCCATGACATTTCTGTTTACAATCTTCAAATGCTCAGTGATGCAGCAAGCACAGTAAATACATCAAACAGGCTGGACTCTTTTGGTCCTGTCCATTTACAGAGGTTGGTAAAGAACCTTAAGACCATGTGGTCCAACCATCAACCTAACACAAGGAAGTGCATCACAAAACCTTGTCTGTAAAACCCCACATCTACACATCTTTAAAATGCCTCCAGGGATGGTGACTCAACCACTGCCTTGGGCAGTATGTTCCAGTGCTGACATCCGTAATAGCTTCATTTAGCAGATCATATTGTATGATAGTAACACCCATTATGACAAAGTATTTTTAAGTCATACAAAATGCCCCGATTCCTTGTTGTGCAACCCCTCTTCTCTGTAGTAAAGCAGCTGCAAAGCTGTTAGTTGTGCCTTAAAAAAACCTATCTGCATCACAGAACTTGCCACAGTGCTGGGATTTCCAAGTTAATGCCAGTTTAGTTAGCCATCAAAAACAGGGCTAAAGAGCCCAATAATATACCATGCTGACATGTTTATTTAGCTACTGAAATCCAAGCTAGCATCTCTGCCTCGCACAGCACTGTGCCTCACAGACATCTCTATCACAGTACTGCAACACATAGCTGAAGATAGAGGCGTTACAGGATAAGATGGGAAAGATATCCTGAAAAAGTGGAAGTCAAGATAAAACTGCACCTGCCATAGATACAGGCAGAAAAAGCTGTTGTAAAGATATGAAAAATGCCTTAAGTTCAACCTTTTACAAAACTAGGAAGCTACTATTGCACATATTTAAACTACAATCCACAGACTGGTCTTCCATTAGACCCTGCAGCTGGTTGGTGATCCTGCCAGATGCACTCCTGGGTAAGCTACAATCCACAGACTGGTCTTCCACTAGGACCTGCAGCTAGTTGGTGATCCTGCCAGACGCACTCCTGCGGCAGCAGAAGCACAGAAAGAAGAAAGGAATAAGATCAGAGAGAATTTGGTGATGAGGAATGATAGACTTCAATTTTTTTAGATCTAGAAACAGGGAAATGACACAGGTGTCTGTAGCTATGGGTAGGATCCTAAGCATTCAGGAGAAAGAGCTCCTGGCTACTTAGCTGACAAAAAGTGCAAGGTCCCTGAATAGGCAGTGCTTGCAAGGGAAGATTCCTTAAATCAATTACATATATATTATTCCCAGTTCCATAATACTGTACATTTAGCTGCCCTTATATCTGATAACTATGCATGTGTGGTGAATGGGATTTGACTGCATGTCAGATACTATTTTCATGAACTTACAAAAACTGTACATGTTCCCACAGAGGAACAGACATGTGAAGTGGGAGGATATAGGGCAGAGGAAAGCAGAGATGCCTTCCTTCAGAGGCACCTTTCCCATTTTTTCTTGGGAAAGAAATAGAAAACTAAAAATAGAAATGAATCAGTAGGGAAAAAGAGATTGTTAGTCTTCCCTATTTAGAAGAGAAAAGCCACTAGCAACTGCACTACTATTCTACTAAGAGATTTTTGAACCTGAAGTTCTCACACACATTTGGACAAAAGTATAATGCAATTTTATGTCAGGTTATAAATTCCCTAGTCTAGTTTACTGCTTTATTGACAGTTCCATTTTCAAGTTTTCCCAGATACCTAACCTGAATCTTCCTTGCTGCCATTTCAATATTCTAGAAGTACTCCCATTCACCATGGTCTTGAAATTTCTTTCTCTCTGCTCAAGGTCTTTTCATACATTATTTTTTCACTCCTTCAGTGAATGCTTCACTAAATCTATGGTGCTCCTTTCTCTCTTCTCAGAACTAATATAAAATAAAAAAGGCAAGGGCCGCATCCTTCTTGAAACAAAGGAGGTCAAAGCAAACACAAACTGAAACCAACAGATAGGAATTATGTCTTAATTGTAATGGAAGCTTTTGATTTTTTTTGTTTTGGGACAAATATTTTTGATGGTTACTTATAACCCTGAGTGTTGGACTTTTGTTACAGGCTTTTATCTCCAAATTTAAGCAGAGTAGTTCTTGTTCCACCAACAATGCCCTCAATAAAACTGTAAAGCCTTTCATCAATTTAGCTCTTATCACCCAAGGAAAAAAAGATGTTCACTGAGGGGAAAACCAGTTGCCTATATGCTTTACTTTTTACATGGCCCTCTAAAAGTCTGTTACACCTAAGCACTGTTTGCTAATCCATCACCATCCTTAATACTTACGGAGCACAAAGACTTTCCAGTTCTAGACTTCAACATGCAGGACAGTCAATATCATAAGTCAGCTGGTGTAATCTCACTAATTCTTGCAGTACAGCCTCAAACAAAACAAGCCAGTAGATTTATACAGATATGCCTAAAAGCAGGGAGGTTGGAAACCCACAGATCAATTAGTTAATGACCATGAATAAACTGTTGCCAACATACAGGGAATTTTGAGCCACTTTCTCTTATCAATTGTGTTGCCAAGTAGAGATGCCAACACAAGGGCCTTTGCATAAGTTTCTTACAGTTTCTCTTTTTTGAGGAATAACAACTCCTGTTTCATACCTTCTACTACCAATTAACTGGACATTAGTCAATAAAAGCACATTTCTCAGGTCAATTGCCAGAAAATTCTTCTGCCAAGACTAAACTGAAAGGAGGTGGCATCCTTCGGCAATGATTTTAGCTATTACACCCCTGAAAGATAAAACTGTGTGCAAAACCACCACAGTACTCTTTACAACCACAATACTTTGGAGAGAGAAGAAGTTAAGACTTTATGAGGGTACCTGGGACATCTTCCTACAGCATATCTTTTAAATGCTTGCCAGTTTGTCCAAAGGCGAAAAGAAGAAATTCTCTTAACCAGCACTTTTATGAACCTTAAAGGATCAGTTGTATCTGGCACAGGGTGTTTATCCAGAGAGGAGAACTCACTCCAGAGAGGACAGCTCCAGAGAGGACAACTCCAGAAGACAGACCAATTATTTCTACTCCCTCACTTCAATCAGGTAAAGGAATTTTAATGCAAGATCCTAAGAACTGTGTTCAGCTCATCTCCACACATTGCCTCACCGGAGCAGACTTACAGCCACCTGCAAGAGCAACATATACATCCTTCTTTCTCAAGTGATCCACTGACACCAGAATCAAGAATCTCTTTTTATTTACATTTACCACAGTTAAATTTGCCTAAAGGTAAATGAAATAAAGCCACATCAAACAAGTCCAGTTTGAAGCCAAAGCTAATACAAATGGTAAAAGTTACATATAAGACAGAATAAATAGATTCCAACTTCAAAGCATTTTAGAACATGTCTCCAAGTCACAAAATACCTCCAGTGACTTGTCATTCATATTCCCTTCTGCAGTACAGGAATACATTAAAGACAAGGACTGACATTTTGGTTAAGGTACTTGATTAGGGATGAAAAGATGCTAGTTTGTTTTCAACTCCTCTTAGGTAAACTAAGGGCAAATCATATAACTTCTAAAAAAAGAAAATAACAGAAACTTTACATCAAGCTGTACTCATTGGAAAACAGAAACATTTTGGTCAGTTTTCTAATAAATCACCCACTTTAGTCTAATTTGTTGTGAGTGTGTCCTTCTCAGAAACTCAGTCCTGTCCAGGAATTTCAACCACATCAGAGGTCAGGAGTCTGAACCTTGTGATCCCTCACACAAACAACATGTGCCAATGTCAAAAAAAGAACTATGTGAAAATCATTTTTTGTTGTTCAAAGTCCACGAGTGGCTATTTATAAGTAAACAACTTGTGCAGGAGAGCAAGAGGAAAGCATTAGAGGGTGAGACTATGAGGCCTTTTCATTGGTCCAGAAAGACAACTATGGCTATATAGAAATGATGGACAAAATCCCAGTTGCTTTCAGTATGATTAAAGTTCCACTATCTGCCTCATGGCTTGCAATTCTACTGAATGACACTTTTTTTGAAGGTTAGCATGCACAGAACAGAGCCAGAGGTCCAAAGCCTATCTCTAGTATGGAATTAGCTTCCAAGCTACTCAGATTAACTGATCATTACCACTTCAGCAACAGTTGCTTTGTAATACAACATCTGTTGAAGCTAGCACAAATTAAATGACCACGCAATTTTCAAAGTCTTTTTTTTCTCTTTTCCACCAAACATTTGGTGGCTTCCTAGGTTCATTTTGTACACTGGAAAATAGGTTGCACCTCAGTTTTGAAATGCAACAGAGAAAACAGGTTTTCCGTTCCTGGTATCTTGAATGAGAGTCTCATGCAGTAGATTCATCTCAACACTACATGCTGTCTCTCAACATGAGCAAAACGGTTATTTCTTCAGCCATAGATAACTTGCTTTGCAAACTCCTCACTCCCTGCTGTTCATCTGATCACCAGCAAAAGATTAAAGTATCTCCAGCTTTCATAACTGCCTCTGCTCCTTGATATTTCTGTCCCTGTTGCACTTGAAATCCAACAACAGTGTACAGATACTTCTAGACAAAGGCTGTAATTACTGACATTCTAAAATAGCTGCCCTATTTCACTGGATTGAGTCTGCCAGAATTTACAAAAAATAAACTTTAGTAGCATTTTCACACCTAACAGTGACATTAATTCCAATTCAGCATTTTCTCCATCTTTCAATGCCTATTAGTAAATATGTTGCTTTCTTCTTTCAGATGAAGTCAAGCTTTTTAAACCTTGAAGAGGGGAGCAAGTTTTAAATATGTGGTACTGCTATGCCTACAAAGCCACAACCATGAGAAAATACTCTTTTTTTTCTCTAGGCATACACAGTTTTTTGGCAGTCAGAGGTGAAAGGAAGTTAAAAACAATGTAGGAAACCACCTGAGCAGCAAGCAAGAAACATGTACATCATTACTGCATGGCTTCACAACGGATTTTCTACTTCAAGCTACTTAACCTTGCTCCAAATGGCTTGGCCTTCAAATATAGATGGATGCCTAGGCTGCTCTTCCAATCAAGATGGAGCTCCAAGTCTCAGCTTGAGTTCACAACTTTGTCTACATTAACCTCACGTATCTCTTATGTCAGTACCCTGTCAAGATTTCATAATGGAAATGAAAGTGATCAGACACAACACAGTTACTCTGTCTCTGCGAGCCGAAAATATACCTACAGTGAAGACAACAGCATAATATGAATCATGCAATGCAAATTAACATAAGTCAACACAGGTACTGATCCTAATTTACCTTACATAAAAGTTTAAATACTTGAGACCAGAGCACACTGTGTAACTCATTTAACTATTTCAGATTGATTTGGGACATAAATAATAACTACCAAATACATTATAAACTAATTGAAGCAAAGAAAAAAGGCTCTCAATTTGTAGAAAGGACAATATACAGTTAGCTACTAGCCATACCTATTGCACTTGTTCTGTAATAACCAGGAGGAAGAGGTAACTATCATATTCCTAAATGAAGCTGCTATGCAAGCAGTCAAGCATTGCAAAATTGGAATGAAGATGACACAAAATAATCCAGTTATATGGAAACATAAGCTACTTCCTCTGGGAAAGGAAAATGAAACTTTGAATTGGGAAGAAGAAACCTGGAGAGGGTAATGATGGGGAGGGGAAGCAGGAGAGAGTGGAGGAACAGGACATGGATGGGATGGGAGAGAAGGGGATGAATAAAACCAAAGCTGAATTATGTGAAGAACATTTTCTAAGTCTCTGGTCAAGAGTGACGAATGTTCTAGGTGCCATGCAGATGAGTACAGACAAACCAGTGCTAGCCTCAGGAGGTCTGCAATTACCTTACCAGGCAGTAAGATGGGCTTAAACAAAGAAATGTGAGTTGGGGAAGCAAGGTAGCATTAAAACAAGACTCTAGCATAAAAGCAGCTACATCTGTATTACAGAATAACAGAATAGTTTGTGTTGGAAAGAACCTTAAGGTTATACAGTTCCAACCCCCTGCCATGGGCAGGGTCACCTTCCACTAGACCGGCTTGCTCAACCTGGCCTTGAACACTGCCAGGGACAGAACATTTACCACAGGACTTTGGGCAACCTGTGCCAGTGCCTCACCACCACCACAGTAAAGAACTTCCTTATATCCAACCTAAATCTCTCCTGTTTGAGTCTCCCCTGTTTGAGTATTGGTTGTCTTTGATAGAGGAGATGTGAAGCACCAGCAATAAAAAAACTGCCTGCTCAATCAGCTGAAAAAGGAATTTGTCAAACAGTTTGAAAAGAAGAATAAAACTCAATAGCAAAAATGCTTTCACTTCCTAGTGTTTGGAAAGGAAACAACAAATGGCCCTTTGGTCAGGATTTATAGTAAGATATTTCATACACCATTGAAAAATAAATGTGATTCATTCTTCACTAGCAACAAGACAGATTAATAGTTACAGAGCAATTTTTATTAACTTTATGGCATATTTTCACTTTTTTAGAGTGAAAACAGTATCCACTATTTATACATTTATTCTCTTTCCCTAGTGGTTGCTGGTTTACTATTTTATTGGAGGTACCACAAGTTAAAGATGGGAAACACATTCTCTGTCTAGTCTAATAAGTTTTCCCCATCCTTTCCAAAACAGAAGAAACTTCTTCACAGTTCTTCTGACCACTCTAAATGATTTGGTCATGACTTCATCAGTGCCTGTTGGCACTTGCTGATTCAATCTCTATAAATGAGGTTGCCAGGGTTCTAACCCAGAGAACATGAGACTTTCTATGTGCAGCCACTGACCCTTCAATGTGAGGTCAAGTCTCAAACTCATGTATCAAAAACAAGCCAGTGTTGGCCTAGTCTCACCCTTGTTTTTGCAACAAGAGATCACTGACTTCTGACTCATTTATCAGCTGCTGAAGATTTGTTTGTTTGTTTTTCCTTTTATTGAACTAAATGTTTCTTAGATGTCTGCAAACTTTGTTTTCATTTTATGTTTTTCTGGAAATGTGTTTTCCTATGGAGGTTTCTGAAGCAGTCATCGTCTCTTCTTTCCCAGATCTTTGTGTTTTGGGACACAAAATTCAAGTAGTGACCTGTCTACTGCCAGATGTAGGATATCACATTATGTGTAGCACACAGGAAAAGTATGCCCAGAACCACAGATTTCCAAGAACTTTAGTCACTTATTCCAGGAATAATATTCCTGGTGTACATCCTACTGAAGCCATGACCACTGGGTGCTATGTTCACATATGCTCACAGCAGGGACAGCAGTTCCATAACCTGTACACTCTTATATCCAGCTAGCTAGACCACTTTCTAAATTGTATTTTATGGTTTGTGCCATCCCATTATTCAACCAGTACTTACAAAAGCTGAAGGTATTTCAGTCAACTTCTACAGGAGAAAAAGAATGGTGGTTGGGTGATAACAAAGACAGATGTAGATAAAAACCAAAACAAACACTTGCTTTGTGTTACAAAAACACTGGCTGAAAAATGGTTCTTTAACTCATGAGTCAACGGCCTCGCTGAGCAAGATACACTTGTATGATGGATTAATTCAAACTGGATATAATCCCAGAGATGAGGAAAGCTGGAATCTCTTCTTTCTGTTCTGTGATCCCTCTTCCACCCGACTACACCTAATACTCTGATAACACCCGGACAACATAACTGTGTTTTCTGAAGTGCTAAATAATATATTATCAATTTTATCTCCCTTATGTTTATCTCTGAGGTTACCCATTTCAAACCTATGAAATCTGTCTCCTGTATCTGATAACCAAAGTCTGTTGAATAATGCAGTGACCTTATTTTCATAATACCCTTTCAAAATAAACAAAATCTGATAATTTCTTACACAGATGGTCAGTGAAAAGAAATCCAGCGGGAGCACTGTTTTTACACAGGAAGTTTATGGCAGAGCCTGAAGCTTAAGCCTCAGTTTCTGCCAAGCCACTGTTCTGAGCCTGAACCTTATAGACATCCTTTCAGCTCCTCATTTATAGTCAAAAGTAGTCTATTCACATACTTAGCACTTGTAACAGTTGAGCTTGATCCCAGGCACAGTGCCACACCCCCACCCCCCCCCCCCACCCGTGCTGCTATGACCACACAATCAGGGACAAAATGTTTCTGTTAGATAAAGACAGATTAAGGAACACTGATCACACAAATTCAGTAGACTGTCTATGGGGAGAGCTGAAACCACATCTACTCTAATTTGCTTTGGTGTACAAACCACTCTCTTTACCTGTTCTGAAGGAGCAAAAGGTGACATGTACCCATCAGACAGATTTTTGCTTTAATATCTGACTGAGCTATCAGAGATTTCTTAAAGAGTTGCCATGATTCTTTTCCTGTTATACTCATTTATTCACACAGGATTGTACATGATTTTTGTGGCAGAGCACTAATACTAAAGAGCAGCTGGCAGTTCTGTTCAGATACCTGAGGTGTGAGTAGAAAAGAAGTATGAGGTAGTATTTACTGAAGAAAATATGGAAAAACCCCAAGTGATCCAGGACTGGAATTTACACAACTAAAGGCACTTCAGTAATCACAGCATGCTGTCTTATCAATCTGCCACCAAGTACAGTGGCCAGTAAGACCATGTGGGAGTTGAAATTCTGCACTGTAGATTGGGAGTACCTAACCCTGACAAATACCTGAAGAATTCTACTTCTTTTTGCACTTTCAGGATAAGCAAAATTAAAGGTAACCCTTGAGGAACAGATACTCCTACATATCTGTGATAAATATTCCTCAATGTCTTGAGGAATAGCAAATGTCATTTCCCTGTTGGAAACTGAGAGCTTGCCCCCATGCTGTAGAAATGAGTTTGAAAGGGAAAAAGTGACCCATGAGAAAGCTTTCTGATAAGAAGGGAAAAATCCCTCCTTTCCAAGTCACCTTTTCCTTTTAATTAAATGCTACATAGAGACTGCCATAGGAATAACATGACAGCCCATTGTTCACAAGAGAGAATCCTTTGCAGGAGTTCTGCCTGGACTCAGAAGCTCCAATGTCTCTCATCTACTGCCACTGCTTTGATTAGCTTTTTTTTCATCTCCAGTTCTGATGCCATCAAACTCATGGAAGCAGGTAGTTAGAAAGGTAGGAGGTTATGAGAAGGGTGTTGCCTGTTTGGATTCATTGAAAATGTTCTTTGTTGTTTTCAAAATATTTTTACAAGGGTAACTTGCGAGTGAATTGTCTGAGAATCAAAATAAAACAAAACCATAAAACAAAACCACTGCTGCTTTCCCAAGCGCTTCAGAGTGCCGACTGCCAGAAAGAGGGGGTGGAATGGGAGGAGTTCAGCTGGCAAAAGTCTGTGCCATGGAAAAAAAGATTTTCATTAAAACACTAAACTTTTTGTTTTTATCAGTTGAGTTTGGTTTTCAATTTTTGGAAAAGTAATATTTTATTTTTTTTTTGTTCTCTGACCCATTTGTAATGTCCTGGAAAGATCTCTTCTGTGTGCTGGAACAGACTTTTGGCAAAATGAAGAAGTTGGTCCCTCAAAAATCTATCCACACTTGAGATTATTTATATTATAGTGAAAGAATCTGAATGTTTTCAACCCACATTGTCCTATATGTAGGTAGCAACCACATACATGTAATAGGAAGCTTTGTCTAGAGCACACGTTCAAGAGGCAAGGAGTTTATTTACACTTCAAAGTAACACTGGGAATTAATTCAGGGATCACTGGCTGCCTGACCAGGGTGCTATACGTGGATATTCTCAGGGCTTTGACAGACATTTGTCAATGAAATTAAATGCACTGGCTACAGCTCTTGCTGATGGCAGGTACCTTTCAGACCCTATTCAATGTGAGTGTCTAATGCTTGTGATCAGTCATCATTAATTATCATCTTTTTAGGCATCTACAGGATACTTTCTTTAAAACATATTATAAAAAAAATGAAGTAACTTGAAAGTTAGTATTTGACACTTTTTTTCTGAGCTCATACAAAGGATGAGATGACCACATCATCTCTAACAGGTAATTATTTTGTGCCTGTATAGTGCATTAACTTTGAAGAGCATTAACTTTGAAGAATAACCTAACCTTTACAATTCAAAGTCCCTCCAAGGACACCTTAACTGCATTGAGAAATACAGTTTTTAGAGCTATGGGAATACTATAAATCTCTGAAAGACCAAACACTTAAGGAAAGACTCAGTAGAACTTGCTGGAGCAAGAACAAGATAAATTACACATCTTCATCCTGTAAGAACAGGATTTCCGTGCCCCTAATCAAGATATTCTTCTTACTAAGGTTTTTTGCTTAAGATCAGTTATACCACACAATCAGAAGTTAAGCTCTTCAGGCACTCATATAGGCGCTTCAGGCCTGTATGTGAAAACATAAGAGCTATACACACCCATTTCCAATACAAAGAATGAGATTTTCTTTATATACAAGAATTTGGATTACTTGGATCTACAAGGGGCTTCTATGTGCACTAGTTTTCAGGCTGCACTGAGAGAAAGCTATGAGCTGAAAAACAATGGAAAAAATATATGGGAAAAAAAAAAGAGAAATACACTGAAGACGGATATCTCCTTTATCATCCACTATTCCTATGTGAAAAATCTGCAAAGCATCCTGCCAAAAGAGGGAACACTAAGTAATAACATACAATAGAATATAGCCAGTTCTTTCTATTCATGACTAGTTTCACACACACTGATTTGCTTGTGAACTGAATTATTCACTTATTTTCTCAAAGGAGATTTCACTCAAAGTGTGTTGTCTCTCTCACTAATATTGGGCTTGATCAATGGCTTGCTGAAGAGGATGGAATTATATGACTAGTTCAAGAAGCTTTGGAATAGGTCCATGTTTCCAAATTACTCACCACTGCCTCACTGCAAAGTAATTATGATTTTTCTTTGCTTTAAGATTGCCTTCAAACAGCCTTATAACTTCCAAAGAGCCTTGCTGTTTGAAATCGTATCTCTTTTAAAGTAATATTCTGCATTGGGTTCAAATTCATACTGTTCTTGTCAGTTATTTATTTTCTGCTGACCTGTTAGAGGTGTATTTCCCTTCTTAATTTATAGTTCTTGTGAAGAACACTGTTAGCATTTTCCAGGATATCCAAAAGCTACCTCAGGACGAGCCAGGTTGCAAAACATTTTCCTTTGGTTCTGATTATTTTCTTTCGGATAAAAAAAGTTAGAAGAACTGCAAGAGAAAAAGTGAAGCAGCTGTGGAGGATAACAACATGTGTCCTATAGACGTGCTTTTGCACACATAATTCAAGAGCAGCAATTGAGATTTTTCAAAAGCATTTAGGTGTCTATGTATAACTTCACATCTCATCAAACCCATCTCTATAGTAAAAAGTTACTATATGTTTACATCTACAGCTATGACAATCTACCTTTTTTGTATGTAAGTTTCAGACACGTTTCCTTTCTTCCCTCCTCACCTTTGTCCCCCCTATCTGAATGTACAATCTTTTCTTGAGCTGGCTTTAGGCTATTGCTGACTCTCTGCATGGCATACTTTGTATCATGTTAGACTCTTTAAAGACACAGCCAGTAAGGAACCAAGAAATTAACTTCATTACGTTTTGAAACACTGACCTGAAGATTGACATTTCTGTTTTCAAAATACCCAGTTATATGATTTTCAGGACAGAATATTATTGTTTCTTTGAACATTTTAAAACATGTTTTTCAACTGGCTGTTGGCCAGAGACAGATCTAGAATAAGCAAGTTTATCATATTTTCTACTTATTAGCCAAACACTTTATGATCTCCATAAATAATCATACATCTGGTTTACAATGTGAAATAAGTATTTCAATGACAAGATTTTGTTTGCCTGGAAGAGAAAGTACAAGAGCTACGTTCAGCTTTGTCTAAAATACATTTACAATGATGAAATATTTGAATTCATAGTAATCAGAATGAGTATCTTCTTTTCTTTACCGACTTATAACTTTCATGATAATTTCATAACTGGGGCACCCAAACTCTACAATACTTGTTATAAACGCATCACCTTGCAGTGTCTCAAAAGCCTGTGATATTTTTACAGGTCAAAATACCACAGGCAGACTATGATCAGGACAGTTCATTCTACCCTTAAACTCTATAGCTTCTCCTGACCTGATCATGAACACTTGGCTAATGCCTAATACACCCAAATCTCTTCCTTCTCAGTAATTCTCAAGATCTTTTCTGATTTAAAAATACATTTTTATTTCTGTGACAGTGCTGGATTTGCAATCATTGGTGGAAAAGTTTTTAGAGTTACTGCCTTGCCTGAGGAAATACGGCTGTCACCACAAAAACTACCCTTCTGTAAAGCCTTGAGCATCCTTCCGCTTCTGTTTGTGTTTTAGATCAGTTTATAGCATTCATAGAATAGATGAGATTCTTCTGAGTATCATAAGATGACCTCCTTCCTTGTCAAGAGTCTCCTCTACCCTAACTAAAAAATCAAGCATCGCATATAACATTTTCTTTCTGTAGTCCCCATCACCATGCTCATTCCATATTCGATAGACCTAAAATTCACTCCCTTTTATCTTCTTGCTTCTGCCTTCTTCTTTAGCAATAGGATCATACACAGCGTCATACAGTCTCTCCTCTCCCAAAGAAACTCATATTTAATGTGACTTTCTTCATTCAAAACCTTCATCTTACTCATTCCTAAGCTCATAGAAAGGACATACCCACTAATACTATTTTTCAGTTCATGTACTTCATGTATTTTAGCTTCCGTTATTTACACTTAGCTAAAAACACTCTTCAAATCTCTGCTGACTCCTTAAAATATCATTGTGTCTTCAACTTTAGCAGAGGTGACAACCACACTCATTGTCTTTAAGATCTAGTTCTATCTTCATTTTTGGTAGTTCTCATCTTTCATGTGGTTTCTGAAGGATTTCCTCATTCACCTACAACTTTTCAAACAGAAATCGAGAGGATGCCTATAATTCAACTCTATCATCTTCCCAGGTCACAACCCTAAAGCATTGCTATAACACTAATTGATGAAATCCTCTGCCTCATCTCCAACAACAGCTGAACACAGATAATAAATAAATAGAATAAATAAGAATATTTTACACTTCCTCTGACCAATTCACCCATTTGCAACTTAAGGAGCTAGACATATTTCCTGTGCATTTAAGTAGCCCTCAGTGGATTTCTGTGACATGCAATAGTCTTGCTTCCCGCACAACCTTTATCCACAGGATATTGTGAACACAAGAATTTCCACAGCTTAACTCCATATTGATTGAAGAATTACCACCTTCTGCTTGCCTTGAGCCTGCCACTCTCCCCTAATTCTTGATTACAGCCTCATCCAAATACAATCAGTCCCTTTCCAAGCCACTAGTGATTTTTTACACACTTGTAATCTCTCTTCCAGGGTGAAGAATCCTAATCCAGTTTTCCTTTAAAAAGAAAGTACCCACAGTAACTTACTGGCATAAGCAAATGACTATCATCTTACAATTAGTCTGTTTTTCTAGGGGATTTTTAAGTACACTGTACAACAAACATTCCTCAGAAGTACACCATCACTATGATCCTGCTAATAAATTGAAGTAAGAATTATTAAACTTACAGAATCTGCAAGAAGCTCTCCTCTAACCCTCAGGTTGGTGAAGACTCTCATCTTACACCACTACATTATGTCACTCTATTCTCTAGCCTTGGCAATTACAAGATTACACAACTTAAATTCGTTTAGACATTGACTTTCCTACTCCACAGTTCTTCTCTGGCTATCCCTTATTTTTATTCCTTCCCTGTATATCAAATAGAAGCTGTCCTTCACTACCCACACCACCACCCATTCTATTACAGGGGGTTAATTCCCCACTTGGAGAGAGCAATATCATAGCTTATTCTGTACCACCATATTCATTCTGGGCAACGAAACTGCACATAAACACACGAAAGCCAATCTTAAACATACCCTTTTCCATTACACCTCAAAAAACCAACCTTCAACATAAACCGTAAACCAACAGTTCTGCTCTCACAGCCTAATATGTTGTCTACAATCTTGCTCCACTGGTTTACTGTTTTGCCATGACAACTCCTTTATATTTTTTCTCTTTTATACTGTTGAACAATTGTTTTGCAGAATGCAAAGCTTGAACAGGTTCCTGATCCACAGCTAAAATTCCTTGGCACCAGATGCCATATCCACAAAGATACTTTATAAAACTAACTTTCCAGTGACATCAGAGGGGAGAAAGGCAACTAAGTATTTTTATGGTGTGAACTCATTCAAGTAACATTAAAAGATGAGTTTTCAAATTTTTGTGTCATGAAAGCAGTTTCAGCCCTATTGTATAAAGAAAGATTGAGATTACATATCAAAGTATAGTTTGGTTTTATTGTTTGACAGCATGTGCAAGACCCACAATTTTTATGCATCATTTGCAATTTTTAATATGGTAATATCAACCAGCTGATGAACCTTATCTAAGAATAACAACAACATCTAAACTCTGTATCCCGCCAAATACACATCAGAATTATACAAAGCACAAACACATAAATCAGCTGAAATACATGAAGAGAGTTCACATTTCTCTGAAAGACCCTTATTGCTTTCCATCAGTCTCAAACCACTGCCACCGAGAAACACTAAATGCTTGAACTCATTTTAATGCTTTGTGGTAAAGATTTTACATCTGACTCACTGTCAGTACCTAGCTGGTGCTGTCACACCCAGCCACAAGGGACTTCGGCTGAAGAATAATTGTATGTATCTTTTCACAGCTGTCCTGGGGTTTTTCTACATTTGACAGATTTTTGTGTCTAGTCCTAAAGCTTCAACTCTGTTATCTGCACCACGTGAAAAGCATGCCTAGCCAGCCCACTTCTGCCTCACTTCCTTGCTGTTCTCCATCCAGCACATAACAGCAGCTAAACAGTGAAACGTGGCACTTCACCTCTGCCACCTTTTGCTGAATGTCAGGGGTCATGAATTCAAATACCTGAACTGTTTGCAACTACTTCTGTGAAAACACAAAAAGTAGTTCTTCTTGCACCTACCCACAGTAACATACTTACTGGTGTTTGCTATCTTTCATGGCTTGTTTTCCCCTTTTTATTAGCTCTAGAGCTACAGTTTTATAGTGAATTCATGGTCTTGGACAGCATGCCAGATGAAGAGTATATATATCACTGTTTTCACAAAACAGGAATATATCACTGTTTTCACAAAAATAGGAAGTTCTGGCTTTGGTGATTTTGAAGTTTTCTTAACTGGCATCAGAAGTCTACTTAACAAGAGCACTTTGCACTTCATAATCAATCAACTGTACGTTGGTTTTGCTCTGTTAGTAAGGATTATAGCTAGTATATTGCTGCAGTTCATGCTTCAACAGTAAGTAACCACACCTGCAACATGTTTTTCACAACAGGATTTATCCTTCCTCTGAAGAATCTCACTTTTGAAAGACTATTTTCAGTATCTTATACATCAGATCTGTTTGCTATTTTTGCCAAGTTATGTTTATGTGGTTCTAGTACTTTTTCCTAGTACTAGATCCTGTTTATAAAATGTAACTTTACTCTTTGGATACCTTCCTTGAAATGCACATATTGGGAAAAAACAAAATCATTCTAGCTTCTCACAAGCCCAATGGAAAGATAAGGAGTAACTGAATTCCAGGGATAAAGTGGGTAATATTGTATTGTATGACATATGTACTGACCAGACAGATTAGGACAAGAGATCAGCAATAATTGTTATTACATGACATAAACAGCAAGAGAGAACAGAGACAGGTGAAGTCTTGGAAAACTCCACCTTGTACTTGGCATGGTTGGGATTAAGCTGGTACTGGCACATTCACATCGGCTTGTGAATGAGGATTTTTTGTCCTGCTCTAGGACTTCACAAAAATATTATCTGCGATTTTTCACAGCTCGCTATGTCCTACAGTATGCAAGTCGAAGATTTTTACATGTCTTCTCAATAATCATAAGTTAATGTGTACTTCACAAAATCTCTTCTACAGACAGTTTTCATTGTTAAGTCCAGAACATGTGAACAACTCATGTTTTTCACAATGTGCACACACAAAACATTTTTCTCAAGCTAACTTAATATTAACACTGTCTGGGAGGGATAACCCTGAATTTAAGACTTATTTTTAAGCAATCAGATGCAAAAAAACCCAGGTCATTTCCCTTTCCAGCACATTGTTTACTGCCACCATCAAGTACTAAATATTTCAGAATATTTTTACTATTTTTATTCAAATGCTTAACAAGGAACATGGAAAAACTTATTCTAATGTCACCTCTGGAAAAAAATTACTTTGTTGCTGTGATTTCGAATTTGAGTAGCATGTTAAAAACTGCTGAGCTCCTAGAGAGCTAGAGCCTGTCTCAGCTCACTGCTATGGGGTACTCTAAGCATCATCCAAAAGGTACACAAAGGGCAAGGATTATTGCATGGAAGTCAACTGCAAACTCTTTCTTCTCCCCTCTCTATCACATACTTTCATATCCACCTACCTTTGGTGCACTACCCTCAGGATACATACGGAGCTGGCATACAGGAGTTCTGTAGGTTTAGACATCTGAGTGATATGGACACGGGAAAGACACACAAAGACTTCAGGCTGTTGGGCAGGCCCTTCCTCAGCTGCAGGTGTTTATATCTTTCTTCATGCACAAAATGATTTCACCTGATTGCTGCTTTCACCTTACCTCCCACTGCCCTCTTCTTCACCTTTCTCTAGAAGCTTAACTCCCAAACACCATTATGGCACTGCTGCTTTACAGACTGGGTTGTATCTGCCTGTGAGAGTGAATGTGTCGTTGCCTTATTCTGTACTAAGGAAGCTCAAGGGTAAGGTTTCCATATGATAGGGCACAGGACAGGATGCTATGAGGGCAACTGGGCTGGAAAGTGAAGTGTCAGTGGTCACCACAGCTGTGTCATTTCACCTCTTCACAAAGTTTTCCACCACTGCACCTTCCCAAACCTACATTTCTGGCAGAGAATTAATAACCAAAAGTCATTCATTTCAGTCCCTTCCCTAGTATAGCAGCCAGCTATAGGCAGCAGCCACCTTTGTCTGGACCTGCAGGCAGCCCTTACACTACTCTTACATACACAGTGTATGTGAGCTGTTTAAATCAACAGAAGGCAGAAGCAAACACAGAGCAATGGAATAGGCTTTCATGTCCTGCAGAGACTTTCCTTTTGCATTCACCATGAGGAAATTGAAGTTCAATTGAATAGGCTGTTATAAGACCCTATATTCACCATAGAAAGTAGTTTCTTTAATAGGCTGTAAAAGGCTAAAACTCAGATGGTAAAAAGTAAACGTCTCTTAATTACCTCCAAAGGATTTCTCCCATCTTTCACTGGAGCATCAGGCATTAGTCAGGCATGAGGCATACATTTAGATAGATGGGGAATATAAAGGCACTTCATTGATCCAATATCATAGGTCTTTGCATCCTTCTAGATTTTTCTTGGATTTAAGTTTACATAAAATACTCTAATGCTTACGGGGTAACAAGACTGAACAGGAAGGAGGCTCATTCTCAATATTCTGTCATTTCAGTTTTCCACACACATCAGGCATGGGGGTATGTAAACTTAGAGAAGCTGCAGAAAGAAGTTTGTCCCATTTTGTTTGAGCTGGACTATGTATCTTATAAAACACCATTAGACCTTGTTTAGCATTTGCGTATAAATCCAAAAGCACAAGAAGGCCAGCATGCATGAGATGAAAATAATTCCATGATGACCTGGGTCTCTGAAACTGGAAATCTGTTTTTTCTATTGAACTTGCAGTGCACTAGTACTAAGGTTTAATTCTCCTCCAGCACTAGCTGTGCAATTGAAAACCTCTCCCACAGTACATTAGCAAAGAGTAGTAAATATGATGGTGAAAGGTAGAGGGGTGGATGGAGGCCAAAGGTACATATTAAGAAATGGGTGCAGAAGAATAATACAAAGGTAAGCTCACTAATCCATGCAAAACCTCAGAAATTAAGGCTCTTCTGAAAATCTAAAGCACAGCCCCAACCAGACATCAGCAGAGCACCTGGAAAGCTCTTCAGCCTTTTTATGTAAAGGTAAACCTACCATTTCCTCCATGACTGCATCCAACCCTGAGGACTCGGTGAGTATGTTTCAATTGAAATCATTACATTTTGGAAGAGATCCATGTCACAGACCAAGGTTACTTGGGTCCTGATATCTTTACTGGTTTCCAGGGCAACTCTCCATGAGTTACTTCATCTCCTTCTTAATGTTTACTTTGCAGCTTCAATGTTCCTTTCAGAAACTCTGTCTTAGCTTTATTGTTGTCTTGCTTTTGATAGATACCCCTACATTTGACATTCATACAGACCCTGCCAAAAAATAATGCGTTTCAACATACAGCTAACAACAAATTTCATCCTTTCCAGCTCATTGTAGAAGAAACAATAAAAGTGAGACTTTTTTTCCCCTCTAGCAAATCTAATAAATTTATTACACTGACATACCATATTTACCATTCTTCTTTAATTACGAAGTTGACATCCCGTGATGCCACAAACATCCCATGATGCCACATCTGCGCAGAAGTATACCATTCAAATCTTTCTTTGTGCAAATAAGGTGTTAAGAGGGAGAAGGAATTAAGCACTGTGACACATTGCCAGACTAGCACTTGCAAAAAGATGAAATGGTTCCCTGGAAATCAGGAACAGAAAGGTGAGGGTAAACCATGTTAAAAGTTTGTCAAGCAAAGGCAAAGCTGATCAGCTTTAGTTAAAATACCTTTTATTGGCCTTCCTGTAGCAATGCCTGGGAGCCCCAGTCTTGAGCTGGTCTCCACCCTCCCTGCACTGCACTCATGCCTCATGAGGTCCTTGCACACCAGAGTCCATGTTCTCAGAGGTACTTTCAAATGACCGTGGAAGGAGGCGGAGAGTCCTAGTGCCGCTATACATAGAGCATCTGAGGCACAGTACTCTTACAAAAACAATTTTGTTCTTTTAAAGTAATTATTGTAATGAACTTTTGTTATTACGGCCAACCTAATCAGCTGCAAGTCTGTTAGCACAGTAGAGGAGATCGGTATTGGAAAGGAATGTAACAGGAAAACATGTGACTTGGTTGGGGGTGTTGTTTGTTTGTACTTTGCTATTATTACAAGCAGTTAATCTGTTCTAGTCTCCAATGAATTCCACCAATATGCAATCCTGGGGAAGGGCACCATCTGAAGAATGCATTCTGCATTATTTTAGCTTTATCAAATGTTCTGGGCCAAATCCGCGTATTGGCAAGTCCTCAGTGGACCTCAGCCAGCTTGTATTCAGCTGAGTATCTGGCCCAGTTAAAAGTTTGATTAATACCATATTCAGTGTTCTAACCCCAGTGCAAAGCACATTTGCAAAGAACTATCACTTATCTAGTAAAAGAGTTTTTCTGGGGAAAAGAGAGGATGTGACTGAGCTCATTTTAAGAAGTTAGAAGGTGTCTTACCAGTAACCAGCAAGACCAACTGTGTTACTTATAATAAAGAAATGTTTTACCATAATAATAATTGCCATTGACTACACTGACCTTGTTTATACTAACAGATGAAAACTGCTATCCCTCACAATGGCATTCTACTCATTATTGTGTAACTGAAAAATCTCAACACTTCACTATCACAGAGTTCTCATTTGTGTACAAGAAGGGGATGTTCAAGCAAAAAAGCAAAATATGATGAAGTATCACTTGTGCAGTGTCTTATAAACTAAACCCACACATCAAAATATCATTCTGAATGACAATAATCTTCCTATTGTTTAGTGCTTGTCTTTTCTTTGCCCTCTTAGTCATCTCTTTAGGAAAAAAGGGCAAGATTTCCATGTCTGTTGTCATCTCACTGCCTTTTATTGAAACTCTTCAGTTTCTGCTATATCCTTTGAAAATTAGAGTTCCAACTCTATATTCAAGGCCAACTCCCTAATTCCATAAGGGCTATATAATTTGTTCATTGCACTACCTTACCAACAGCCATTTCTGACTGCTGTTATACATTGAGCAGCTCCTTCCACTGACCTGCTTACAGTGTGCCTCAACTGTGAGCACTCAGACAACATTTACAGCCTATTCAAAAATGATCAGCTGAAACTTTCCTCTGGAGGTTGTAACAACTTCACTTCTGCATTGAATTTAACATATCAGTGGAGAAAACACAGTAGGCTAATGGCTGTAACACCATTCTTCCATTTGGCATATATGAGTGAAAAATCAGGGTAAATGATCATTTTCTGTGACCTTCTTTGCTGGTATGTTGTAACTAATGTCACCAAGTGAACAATATTTCTCTAAAACCTTAATATTTTCCAAAATTTTTGTACAAATACAGTAATTCATTTTATGTGGCTTACACACTGTATGTTTGCTTTCAACTCCCTCTTAAGAGAAAGGGTTTAATAAAAATTATACTCACATGTTGATTCAACTTCTAAGCTGAAATGGACAGTTTGTTTTAAGATTATTAAATCTTAACTTTTAGGCAGAATAGGAAGAGAATAATATTTATTACCTATAAAGGCCATATTTTGTGTCAAGTCTTCACAAAGAAATGTCTATATTGCTGCAAAAACCGTTATTTAGTAACTTTGAAGACATATTTAAAATAAATTATTTCCTTAACTCTCAAGAAAAAAACTATTAAGTCAGTCCAACTAATTTTATCTTCAAAACAGTCTAATAATGTATACTTCAAAGAAGTAGTGCAAGTAGACAGGTGACACACCATTACCTTATAGATGAGAAAGCTCATCAAAGAAGTTACTTAATGCACCTGAAGAGAAAAGAGTGAGGGTCTGTAACCATGCTAGAAGTCAGAAGCATTTTACACTGAAATCTTCCTGCAAATGCATGTATCTGTTGCTGCAGACTCTTCTTTGAGGTCTGATCCCCTGAAATGAATGGAAATATGTCCACTACAGTCCTAACTAGAAAGCAGTTTGGGAAAAGCGCCTATAGCCACACTGAATGGGAAAACCTGGAACAGCTCCAGCAGCAGAATCTGTGCAGCTTGGTTGTCAGAAAAACATCCACATTATATCACCACTGGGCAAGTTTTCTGGGGCAGAAACAACAGGGCTATTCAAGCTGCAATTAGCTGCACTCCTGCAGATATATCTAGATGAGAAAGGATGAAAATCTCTAAGGTGGCAACTTGCCAAATTGCCTTTGGGATGCTAACACTTGTTCCTATGCTGCTTTTGGAAAGGAAGGGACTTAAGGATGGGCCTATGCAGAATACAAAGAGCTTTAGTTTCACTATCTAGAGCAAGCATTAGAATTATGCATTTGACCATCACAAGAAATATAAAAAAGCACAAACATTACCAAAGCTGGCCACTGGGAGGTTAATGTAATTTTCTGGCCTGTAACACTGAGGTGGAAGTAAAGCAAGCAAGGATGGATGGAGAAACTAATGCTTGACAAAGGGTCTGAATCTCCCAGTGGAGAAAAGTATTTCCTAATAAAGGTTGCACCCAATGTCAGCAGACCTGTATCAATCAGCAGAATTGCTGCAGGCTGGAGAACCACACTAACTGGTTTATTCTAGAACTAATCCAAGTCAGACAAAGTTTCCTGGTAGGGACAGCAGCTGTTAACATCTCATCTAAACCTCTGGATCACTGGCTGTGGCTTTCAGTCACATGTAGTCTTTTTACATTTTATTGGCATGAAAACTTCTAGTTATACTGCTTTGGCCTGTCCAGCCTTTGCAAATTATTTATTAAACTGTTCTAAAAGTTATACAAAACACTGTTTCTCCCTCCTTGCAGCTGATGACATGTCAAAACTCAGCTTCTGTGCACGACTGAGTGAGTAACTATAGGAAGAAAGCAATCTGTCTTCATGGAGCTTCCTGGCAGAGGGGTAGCTCATCAAGCAAACAGCAGCAATTCTCCTCCAACTGGGAGCTCAGTACAGTACAAAGAAAACAAAGCTTGAATCCTGGAGAGGATTAGAAACATATTCTCCAAAGACATTTTTATGGATTTAACAGGAAAGGAGAACAAGATGAGGCAGCCTAGAAGTGAATCTGTAGGGGTTTATTACAAAGATTCATAGAAGCTAAGTTATTTTAACCTAAAACATGTGTACAGTAGTGTTAATGTATAAAAATGAATGCACCTTATGAGGCACCGCTGGACAGCTGAAACTAAGAATAGGGTTTTTGATACACATGATGCAGCTATATTTTCAGTAAGCAGAGCAAATTTTCTCCCAGTACAACTTCCCTTCTGCACTCATGCTGTTGGTGTGACAGGGACCCACAGCTACCTAACACACTCTGTCTGCAGTGTAAGACTACAAGTAAAAATCAAAGACTTCCAAGTACTTGCCTGCAACCAGGGCATTTGGTAGTTTTTTATAAGGGTATATCTGGATCACATCTTCTTCAGGTTTGGCCTTTTCAAGTTGCAGAGAGTTACGAAATGGCTTACACAACCACTGTCAGCAATGACTGGAGCAAATACTGAGAAGTAGTAAGACTGTTGCAGTTTCTGACAGAGTATTTTTTTAAATAAGACTTGCAATAAGATTTGATCAGAATGAATTCTTGGACAATTCAATGTGTGGAATTCAAGTGACATTGATAATTCCAATTATCCAATCTCCTCATCTTCTGTGCTCAATCATGGACTTGTAGTATCCGCATAAGCACTTTCTCTTGTGAAGCTCAGTGGGAAACGCTACATAGTAACTGCGCTGCTTTTCTCCTTAAATTTAATCACAGATTCTGCAGACATCTTCCATGAGATTGCCATAAAAATTGTAGGGATGTGGCTCAGTATATTGCTCTGCTGTTTTTTTCAGATGCAACAACACTGGGAAAGCTCTATTCGTACATCTACATTTACACTCTAAATCCATCTTCACAAATGAAAGGAGTCAGTGACAGTAGTCACAATGTGGACTGCTCACTATTGAATTACTCTCTTCCTAGCTCTTTTGAGAAAAGCAACAATAGTAAGGCAGATGTTGGATTCTTCACAGAACATTTCTCTTCTTCCCACAGGTTTTCTATAGAAGGCCAAAGCAGGGAAGAAAAGTGTCTATGCTAGCAAGAAGCCAATTTTTACTTTTGTAAACTCCACAGTTACTAGAAAGCAGCTGATGGTATCACAATATTTCCTCTGACCCATGCAGATAGCAACTACAAACATTAGCAAGTAGCAATCCAACCTGAAACGCCTTTGAGTAAATACCAGCTTTTCAAATTTCCCAGCGATTTCTGTCACTGGGATATTTAGATGCTAGCATTGAAAATGCACTGGAAGTGGTAACTGGTAAGAGAAAGAACCTGTATGTAAGCATATTTAAAGTTTTCAGTTTTAAGTGCAAGAAAAGACAACTTTAATACATGAGAGTTCAAAGCGGTGATTTTAAAGGCCTGTTTGCACAACTGGCATCAGTGTACTAAGAGGGTCTTCTTTTCATAATCCAAATGTCTTATTTCTGGATGTTATAATGGCAAAGAAATAAAGACAAAGCAAATAAGCAAACAAAACAAAAAAAAACATATACATCCAACAAACGAAGCCCCAAAATCCTAAATCATGTCCTGGTTTTGGTGGGATAGTTGATTTTCTCCCAGGTGCCTGGTGCAGTGCTGTGTTTGGGCTTTACTCTGAGAACAATGCTGGTAACACACTCATGGTTTAATTGTTGCTCAGTAGCACTTTACCCTAATCAAGGACTTTTCAGTCCCATGCTCTGCCAATGAGGAGGGGCACAAGAAGCTGGGAGGGAGCAGAGACAGGACCCCTGATCCAAACTAGCCAAAGGGGTATTCCATAACACAGTATGCCATGCCCAGGATAGAAACTGGGGGGAGTTGTCTGGGAAAGGCCAATTGCTGCTCAGTTTGGGCTAGGTACCGTTTAACAGGTGGTGAGCAATTGTAGTGTGCATCACTGCTGTTTGTTAGATATTTTGTTTTTTCACTCTCTTTTTGTCATTTCCCTTTTCATGATAACTATTAGTAGTAGTATTAGTATTATACCTTGTTTCAGTTATTAAACAGTTTTTATCTCAACCCATGGGTTTCACCTTTTTGCCCCGATTCTCCTCCTCATCCCACTAAGGAAGGACAAGTGAGTGAATGGCTCCATGGTACGTCATTGCCAGCTGGGATTAAATCACAACAGGTGCAAAGCAAAAATGCCTGTCCAGGAAAACACCCATTAACAGCAGATTTGAATTCATTTCATCTAAGCCTTTGGACACTTTAGTTTCAATCCTCCAAACAGTGTAGAAAAAGATAATCTTGGGGGTTTTTTAATTATGCGTACAAAATGCAAGCTTATAACTGGCCTCTAATTAAACAAGATAATACAATTCTCCTCCAAAAACTATAAAGCATTTCAAAACAATATCATGCATAAATTCCATTAAAAATTCATTTAAAAGGTGTTACCTATGTAATAACACTAAAACCCATACTGAAATGAGCTATAAGCATCTTTAAGGAAACAAACATCCATAATGTCAGGATGTGCTGGTAAAGAATCAGATATAGTCCAGGGTAGAGGTTAGTGATACAGCACAAGGGTGTTATCTTGTCTCACATTTCTTCATATTCCCCTCTGGGAACTTCTGGTTTGACTACTCGCAGATGGAAGGAGGTGCAGTGAGCTAGCAGAGGCACCTTGGTGGGGGCATAAGGCTCCAGCTACCAGAAGAGGGGCACCAAGAGCTCAGGGTCCTCCACAGTAGGTTTCTAGATCCCATTCACACACTCTTCATTGCCCACTTCCACCAAAATCACCTCAATTTCCTGCATTTTTCAGAAACCAAAGTGGCACTATTCAGTTTAAACCTAAGGCTTTAGAATGCAGTTTAAACCCAACCTTTAGAATGCAACAAAGCTGTATGCCTTACACTGGTCAAAAGGACCATCTCCCCCAAGGATACTGACAGAAACAATATGACCCCAGTGTTCTGTGGAATGAGAAGCAAAGGTAACACTGTGCAATTACTCTGTCTAATCTTAACTGGTTGAACAGCACCTCGAAAAGTCCAATTTCAGACAAGTTTGGTTTACATTCCCGAGTAGGTCTCAGGCACTATCCAATCATGCCATCTGCTGGGCAGAAATTTTTAGGTATTAACAAAAGCTGTTGAAGGACCCTGGGCAGTATTTTAGAAAGCATACTGCAGTCCTGGCTACTGAGTTTTTACCAATGAAGTGGAGATGAAAGGGTGACAGTACTGATACCTAAAGGACCCACAGCCAACCAGACTGAAAGGCTAATAGAGGCCCCTCACAGCAGCTCTAAAACACAGTTCCAAGTACAGTTAAGCACAAATAGTAAATACAAAAAGTTTCCCAAGAAAGGGTTCAGTTTCCACTCCAACCATCCTTTTCCTACTGAGTTTTCTCAACAACAATAAAAGCAAATGCATCTGAGGAAATTAGCTAAAATAAAATACTGTTTGTTTCCTTAAAGATGCTTATAGCTCATTTCAGTATGGGTTTTAGAGTTATTACATAAGTAACACCTTTTAAATGAATTTTTAATGGAATTTGTGCATGATATTGTTTTGAAATGCTTTATAGTGTTTGGAGGAGAATTGTATTATCTTGTTTAAGTAGAGGCCAGTTATAAAATACTTCTGGGCACAGAAGTAATTTGATGGCCACTGTGACCGTCAAGGGCTCTGAAATTAAATTAAGGTTTGGGTTTGGCTCTGCCATCACAATGCATGGCCAGAGTCCTTAAACTTCCCAGGCTTTAATTTCCCTCCATTTCAGTACACATAAACATGTAATACAGTGCACACATATGTATATATAAAAAAATACAATACAATTAGTCCATACATGACAACTTTGATTCTTTGATTAGCATTTTGATTAGATAAGGAAAATCAAAACTGATATACAAGTTTAGCAAAATAACTTCCACTCTCAGCACAAATCTAATTAAATGCTGACATCAGTCAGAAAGAAACCAGTGGGAGGTAACAGCATCCACTGGCTTTCAGTTCTCCTAAACCACCTAGTCATTCTCCCCAGCACCCAGACTCCTCACTGAGCCAATCAGCACTCAGCACTTTTCAGTCTCCATTTCCCTTGTGTTATAATGCACGGCTTCTGAAACTCAAGTTACTGTGAGTTAGTACACTCTATCCTTTCTGTAAGAGAAGTTCTGCTCAGATAGGATGAAGTCTAATGAAAAGGAAAAGCAACTGTGTAGAAGTGACAAACTGAGCTGGCCTATCAGATATCTGATGTGTTCTTGTCTGTGAGAACACAGGAAAACAAACTGATCATATCCTCTAAGGCCTCTTCTTTATAAAAAACCTTTTACGTCTGTGTCAAATGCCCCTGCAACAGTAGCTTCTCTCTGTTCCCACCCCTTCTCTACCACCAAGCTGTCCAAGTTGTAACAAAATCTTTCCATTTCTCTGTATAACTTAGAGCTGTCACACAATAGCTGTATACTCAGCGTCACACTGTTAAGTACTGCTGAGCATGTCACTGAGGAAGGATCTAAATTACAATCGGTTGCTGATGGCAGCAAGGAAGACCTGCAGTCTAAGTATAATTTTGACTGATGTATTGGAATCTATGCCCACAGCAGAAATAAGTGCCATATGCACAGCCTAGTAAGCCTATCAGATAAATGTACAAACATGCATATATGTGTATACATTTAATATTATTATATGCATACAAGATTGTTTATATGGCAGCTAAATAATGTATTATAATGGATTATCTTTGGCATTGTGAAATTTATATAAAAGATATACACGTATACAAGTAGCTGCACATATAAGACGTGTTAATGTATATGTGCATGTATTAAAAGTGTTCAGGTATCTTTCCATGATTATCCAAGCAAGTCATAAGTTAAGCCAACAAAATCTATCTCTATACCTTAATACACAAATGCTCTCCACAGGGTTATGTGCATCCTTCATGCAAGGAACTTTTACTTTAAATCACCAATAGAAGATGCAAAGAATGACAACAAAGATTGTTTTAAAACCATCTTTAAACAAAGATGGTTTTAAACAGCTGACAATCAGACAAGTAGAGATACACAGATTTGGCTATAGCAAATAAAAGCAAATATATTTCCTAGTTTATATACACAGCAGCTTTCTTGCTGCATAAAAGGATCATCTCAGAGGAGGTTATTGCAAAGCTATTAGGACATTTAAAGGACATTTAAAGCACCAGAACTTCTCTGCTTTTTCCAAACTGTTTATTATTCAAAAGCAATCTTCCTCCCAGTTCACACAGCATCCTGAGTGTCATAACAAGCTCATCCACGCTGCTCAGGACAGAAAAGAGAAATCCTTTATTTGCTCCCTTGCAGGACATTTTTTACTTTTTTGGAACCTCTTAGTCCTCTAATTTTTAACCTTATCTAGGCAGTCCATTCCAACAGTCTCTCTGTTCCTGATTTTGATACAAACTTTCTGCAGGAGTGAGACAGGTCAGCTCCCTCTTCCTAACACAAGCCAGGCAATAAATAGCAAATGAAGTTTAAGAGTTTAGGTAGGTATTTTTACTCCTCCTGCCTCACTCAGCTACCCAGGGTCTGCAGATTTGCATCTCCCCAGTTCCAAAATCCTTCCCTGGCTGGTGTTAAGGAGCGTGTCCCACAGCACAACACTTGCTTCAAACAACCAAGTTGGCCTTTGAACAAGCACTGGAGTGCTTATGATGCAAGGTTATGGGACTGCTCCCTGCTCAGTAGCTGCCAGCACACAGCATGCCTCACTCTCAGTCATTTGGTCAAGTGCTTGCACAGTTTCTGCTGTTGAGGGACACATATCCAGCTCCTCTCTCCCTTTTGATGCCAGCCCAAGTGCTTGTGAGTCCTTGCCTGAATGACAAGGGGACAGCGTGAAAACTAGGATGCAAACTAGTAACACTTCAAGGAGAGGCAGAGCCAGATGATCTGGAAACAGTGTCACATATAGCTCCTCAACTGCCTCAGATACTGTATGTAACCAAACTCTCCAAACCAGCATTGCAAAAGAGTGTGTGGACATCCCATAAATTGGTTTACATACAGTCAGACAAGAATATAAGTGACAATGTGTTAGATTACCAGAGGTATAATGTAACATATTGATCTATCTGGTATATTTAATTATCTGCATACATTACATGAGATGAGCATTTGCCACTGGCAATTCTTACTGATTGTAAAAGTCAGATGATTCTTTCAGTGTTATCTAATACAGGAACTGATTCATCTAAGCAATTAAATTTGCCCATTATCTATAATTCTCTCTCCGTAAAGCAAAGCACTGAATCCAAAGCTTCATAAGATTGCCAGTCCATGCATGTATCTTAACAGGAAATAGGTTGCAGAATGGCTGGTATTTTAAAATAAAAACCCAGCTACTGGAGTCGTGTTTATGAAGAACTTCACTGTTTTTCTTTATACCCACATAATTTCCAGACTTCATAATTAGAGATATGTAAAAATTAAAGCTAATATTCAGAAGGCAATTTCTTTTGAAGTTTAAAATCTCAGAATAATTGTTCTAAGAAAATATTTTTTCTGTTTTGAACCATGAAGATATGCTGCTATGCATGACATCTCCTCATCCAGACTTCAATTTAGTCTCCAATCTCAATAGGGAAAGCCCCGACTTTTCAAACCTGTAACAATTAGATGTGGAAAGAAGACACACCAGCAGGCACTGGGTTTGCTAAAAAGGTTTTTGTAATACCCAGTTTCACTGTGTCCAGCATTTAAAAACTGTTACTGAGATCCAAATACTGACTAGTCACATTTTGATATGTTTCATGTATATGGTACTTCTGGACCATGTAGTGCTCATACTGAGAGGCTTTCTACTGAAAATTAGAAGACTAATGCTTATTTTAAAGAAGAAAGAAATTACTAACTTGATTCTAGGTGCTGAAGCCTTAGAAAAACATCCATTCAACAAACGATGGTCAGCTCTTCAGAAAACTCCAGGAATCTCAGCAGTGGTGATGCTTCACTGTGAAGAAATGCAATTTTTCAGTGGTGTAACAGCATCTATATCACTTACCTGTCATAAACATGATCCAGCCCATTCTACAGTACACAGATGGTAAAATACCAAATAGATGATGTTTCACTAACACTGAGGGTTTTGGAAAAGTGGTGGGAGGGAGAGAGGGTTGAGTTCTCTTTTAGTTGGTGAGTTACACTATTAAAAACAAAACAGTTTATTGAATGACAAACGCAATAGCTGTTGTATGCAAACTACAGTTAACTTCTGAAGCATACAACTAACCAACTACGTGCTATATTATAGGTTCACCACCAGATGGAGTGAAATTCACAGAATCACAGACCGGTGTGGGTTGGACAGGAACTTAAGCTCTTTCAGTTCCAACTCTGCCACGGGCAGGGACACCTCACACTAGAGCAGGTTACGCCAAGCCGCGTCCAACCTGGCCTTGAACACTGACAAGGATGGAGTAGCCACAGCTTCTCTGGGCAACCTGTGCCAGCACTTCACCACCATCCTATCACTACAGTCCCTGATGAAGAGTCCCTCTCCAGCATCCTTGTAGCCCTCTTCAAACCCTGGAAGCTCCTCTGAGGTCTCCACGCAGCTTCTCTTCTCCAGGCTGGCCCCAATGTTCTCAGCCTGTCTTCATATGAGAGGTGCTCTAGTCCCTCATCATCCTTATGGCTTCCTCTGGACTTGCTCCAGACCCCCACAATAACATCCCCTGTTGCTGCCTTCCCTTTAATTTTGACCCACAAACCCTCAGTTGTCTCAACATCTGTCCCCAGACACAGCTCCATAAGCTCCAGCTAGTCATTGACATAAAGCACTACACATCCCCCCTCACTCTGGTCTGCCCAGCCTGTCTTTCCTAAAAACCCTATAACCTTTCATTCTAACACTCTAGTCACAGGAACCAGCCCATCACGTCTCCGTGATGCCAATGGAATCATATCCTGGCAGACATGCACACATCTCTAACTGCTCTTATTTATTCCCCACACTACATGCATTTGTGTATAGGCAGAACTACCCCTTTACCCACCTGTTAACATGCCAGACTGAAAGACATTTCACTGGCCTCTCCTTTGACCTGGAGGATGCATGAAAAACTATCTGGTCTCTGGAGCCCCTAACTGCCTTTCCCAAGGCGCTGTAGCATTTCTTAATGCTCTCCAGACTGCTGCTGGCTATATCACCAGCACCCACATGGACCACTAGAAGGGGCTAATAGTGGAACTTACCAGACAGGGAAGCACCTCAGCAACGTCTCAGATCCGAGCCCCCGCAGGTAACACACCTCCCTCAGGAGCAGGTTGGCACAACAGACAGGTCCCTTTGTACCTTTCAGAGTCACGGACCGCTACCACCTGCCACCTCTCCTTGGAAGCAATGCTCACTATCACTGGTCGCCATTTTCTTTACTGGTGGGGCAACTGGCTGTTCTGTAATGGCGGGTGTCGCCTCCTTAGGCCCCTGCAGAAGTGGTTCTGGGTGGGGATGTCAGGCTTTGGAGGAAGCCCCTAGCATTTATTTGTCCTCTTCCTCCCATTTTTGTTGGGGTTTTTCAGTTACAAGATCTCAACCTCCTGAACAAACGCCCTCCCTCATTTCCGTGTGTTCCAGGGGGACATTTGTGTCCTCTGCACCGTGGCCTGCAGGTTCCCCACAGCCTGGGCTTGGAGCAAACAACCCCACTCCCTCAGCCTCCCTGATGTCTCTCAAGCCTTTAACCGCCTCCCGCACCTCAGCCCTCAGCAGCAGGTGATCCTCCCTCGGGGCTCACAGCCAGTCCTCAGTTCGTCCCTTCCTCCTTGAGGGAGATGTGAGGGCATTTTGCACCGCTGAGGCCGCTCCGCCACCCCTAACCTCCTCCAGAGCCGCGGCTTCGCGCTGAGGTAAACCCTCTCCAGACGCGGTTCTTCCCGCCCTGGTCTCTGTTGCTGTGGTAACGCCCAGATCTCGCCAGGAACTCTCGCGAGAGCTGCAGGGGTGTGGCGGGCCCGTGCTGTAGGTGCACCCGTCCGTACTGTGGGAACGGGCCGGCTTTGCTGCAGCTTCCCTCATCTGCTGCATCCCTGTGTGCAGGGAAACTCCAACATAGGACGGAATGGCCTTTTGCTGAGCCTCCTGTCAACCAGCACCCCCGGGTCTCGCTGCAGTGCTGCTCTACAGACCCTCTCCCATTCACGCCTGTGCTTGATGTTACTCATCCAACTGCAGAATCCAACATTTGCACTTGTTTCCAAGACCTGACTGACACATCAGTATGATATTCCCAGCTGATGCCTGGAAAATTGGAATCTCCCATAAAAAAATATCTAGAAATTTCTGCGAATAGGCTGTAGAATTACATATTAGTGCTTTCACCTTTCCTGGGTGACTGCTAGGAGACACTCACTACAGCAGTTCCTCAAGAACATGGAGCCAGGCTTTTTCCAGTGGTGCCCAGTGACAGGACCAGAGGCAATGGGCACAACACAGGAGGTTCCCCCTGGACATCAGGAAACCCTTTTTTACTGTGAGTGTGACTGAGCACTGGCACAGGTTACCTGGGCAGGCTGTGGAGTCTGCATCTTCTGAGATATTCAAAAGCTGTCTGGACATGGTGTTGGGAAACTGGTTCTAGGTGGCTGTGGTTGAAGAGGGGAGTTGGACCCTGTGACCTCCACTGGTTCCTTCCAGCCTCAAGCACTGTGATTCTGCAAATACTCCAACACTGAAGTGGTACAAACATCTGTGCTTTATGCAAGACAGTAAATGTCTTCGAAGGAAGGGAACAGTCCTTGTGTGGTACCCCCTGCACTGACATGCAATGCAGATCCCTTCTCAGTTATTCAGCAAGATCCTCTGAATTCTCTCATAGCTCCCCTTTGCCCTCCTGGTTGTCTGCCAGACTTGCTAAGTCTCCTGCAAGCTTCCTGTTTCTTACTTTGGCTTCTGAGCACTTCTTCAGCTATTTGCTGTCCTAACTTCCATTGTACACACACTGCCGGATGTAGTTTACACTGTTGTAACCCTTGTGCTAGGTGTCAAGAGCAGAAGCAAAGAAGACTTTCGCTCAGCCTATGTGGTGGGCCAGGTTTTCTTTTTCCAAGAGCTTTCTATGGATGTATTTCAGGAATCCCAAGGCAGCAGCTCGTGCCCCTTTTGAAGGGTCTGGCTGTTCACTTCATGGGCCCTCCAGAGAAATGATTTCACTGACAAAAAGTTAAAAACCCCAGGCCTGTGCACCCCTTCAAAGACAGAAACATAAGGGCTGAGTGCTGACTTGTTCAGCCTTGCCAAAGGAAGACTGGAGGACACAACAGGGGGAGGGGGGGGGGTCACATCTCTTGCTATAAATACCGAAGGGAGAAAACAGTTATTCATGCTAAGAGACAATGCTGGCATGAGCACAACTGCATATAAACTAGCTGTGAGTACATTTAGGATGAATGCTGAAAGCAGATTTTCATCCAGTGGAGCAAAGAGCCCCCAGAGCAGCCTTTACAGAGGAGCAATAGCAGCACAAGTGCGTGCAGTGGCATCCGAGTTCAAGGAGAAGAGTTTAACAGGAGACTGGACTGTGGCACAGAAAATCCCATCGTCATCTGTTCCACATTATAATTCATTCCGATACAGGATGAATACTTGTCGTGAATAATTGTCCTGTGTTACGCCCATGCATGAACCTCATGCTGGCCTAGAGTGATGAATGGCAGTCAAGACACTGAATGAATTCCTGCAGCCTACTCCTCATAGAAAAGGCATCAGCATGACATACTGGAGTTTATCAGTCTCAGAAGTAATCCCAGTAAAGCATGCACATAACTCAACCTTCAATGTGTGGCTGATACACAGATTTTGTACTCGGAGAGCTATTTCAGCTACGGATTAGGTTTCTCCCCCTCCCCTCATGCTCCTCTGGAAGTTTTTCCAATGTAGTCACTGTGGAGGCACAGTTAAATGGGTACAGACATCCCAGAAGATGACATCATATATTCTGCCTTCTTACACTGAAATATGCAATGCAGGAAAAAGGCACTTTTATATCATTAGAACAGCAAATGAACTAGGAAAATCATACGCATTAACTAGACTTGAACCATGAACACAGACTCATGTGACATCAAGTCCTTGAAAGAAATCTTGAAGGAACTAAACAAAACCCCTGTTCCAGCACACAGACTATTCTTATCTCACCAAGGTTTTGGTTATTAGCATTGCCAGAAGGTAATGTTCTTTCCAAGCAGACTGCCCTGTAACATTGTGTTGTGAAATTTCACATTCATCATTTTATTATAATCTGAACAGAGGTGATATCTGAAGAGCAGAGAAAAAGACTATACAGAGAATTTATAGAACATTCATTTACACAGTGGAGACCTTCTGATGCTTCTTTACAGTTTCAAGAAAAAGACAATAATTTGCACTAGTAGGTAAAACCAAGAAGGAAACATGAGATTATTTTTTTAATGATACTGTGGGATACATGGAAATCATTCAATTAAAAACATGGCTTTTAGCATTTTTGTAGTTTAACACTGTACGATTATAGTAGTACATTTACTAAGAAGGTTAATAGGAGTCTGGCTAAATACGTATGTCACTTGCTGCCATTAGTTATGAAACTGCATATACACATCTACCAAAAAACCTTGAAAGAAAGTGCTGTATTAACTATTTAGTCTTGTATTTGCCATGAACAAGTGTTTCATGAATAACTTTCTACATACACTACATAATGGTACATACAGAATTATTTTGCTTTGTGCATTTTTTAATTCATTAAAAGCAAAAGCAGGTGGCAATATAAAATCCAAAGGAACGCATAATAAAACACCTCCCTTAGAAACAGGGCAACTTCTTTTCTCCCCACTTACCAAGTAGAGCTAAACTCCCAGGAAACACCACCAGGAATGTCAGCGTTCAATTCCTTATGCTCTTGAATCCAGCAGTTTGAGAAAGTACAGGGACTAAAAAATAAGGCCCTGAATGGGAATTATAAAATTAGGGGGAAAAAGGACACTTTATTTTCAGCCCAAAGGCCAACACATGGTGTCTAACAAGACACACTGGAATTTAAGTGTCATCTACAGAAGCAAAAAAATGTAGTAAAAATTCCTTCTCATTTCAGTGCTCACAACACATCGGATTTAAATCTAATTCAGACTTACATGTAATTGAGATGTCAGCTGGAGAAATTCACTGGCCTTCAACTGGCTGAATATTAAAAGGAAACTTGTCCTCACATGTTTCAAAAGGATCAAAACTCCTCAAGAGCTGCATTCCCTTTTGGATGGTACATGAACACTGTTTAAGTGGTATACCTCTGTGTGAGAAGAACAGAAGTATTTGGTACAAATCAGAGGCACTTGCCTTTGTTGCTTCAACGGTAGCTACTATGCTTTGGATTGCTTCACCCTTTTACAGACATCCAATGCCCACTGCTACTGATTCTCCACTTCCCGGTCCAAATACACTAAACCTCAAATATTTTTTCTCTCTCCCTCTGTTCCTCACCCCTTTCCTTTTGAAAAGTATCAAGTTATTTATACAAAATTCATAGTTACATCTATAACATTGGCTATGGTCACTGACTAACGTTTCCATGATCCTAATACTTTAGGAAACAGGGAGAGAGCTGTTAGTATAAGACAGATCATAATTTATACAGGACAGACCAAATTGGTGGAAACTTCTTACCATACAGCCCAATCAGAGTTCCCCATTCCATTTAACTATTACTTAGTAAAAGTGAATAAAATGATGAAATCCTCCAAGTGGGTACAGTTACTAGTTGATCCAGTGCCTCATGCACTGGCATACCAAATTCAGCATGTCATTTTATTTCTCAGTTTGCTGCTATAATGTTGACAGCCACACAAATAGAGGCAGTGAAGCTTTTCAGCACTGTCACAAGTGAAGCTGTTTCATTACCATCAGTTGTGATACAGGGGTCTAGTACTGCTCTTTTTGAAGTGAATGGGAGTTCCAGAGTAGGCTTCAGTGGCTTGCTCTCCTCGTGAAGTTTTCCACTGTAATCTACCTTATCAGCTTTCTGTAAAGGTAACCAGCACTTTGTTATGCATTTAAAATACCAATGTACACATACAGAGATCTGTACAAGTGTGATACTTGTAGAAATCATTACATAAAATGCTCTCAAGAAGTGGGACAGAGTAACAAAATATATTCTATTCCCTTTTGGATTTCCAAACTCAAGGAATTCTTAAAAAAGATATTATAAACCAAAAATAGTTCCTAAAGATCAAAGGGAAAAAAGGGCAAAAAAATCCACAAAACTCCAAAAAAGTGGGGCTGGAAGAATGCACAAATAGAATTATATATTAGGTAGGGGAACAAATATTACTACCAAAACAGTACTGCAGAGACAGGAAATGGGAAGTAGCTTATCACTGTAAGACAAAAGTCAAACTATGCGACTCTATTTAGCAAGGCACAGGCTATAAACACTTCTACTTATGCAAAATAGAGCTAAAGAGGCAAAGCCCCACAATGGCCTCGTATAAGAGTATCTCTATGACATACAAAGATCCGAGATCTATAAATAATCCGGCAAAGGTTAAAAAACACATAAATTATAAAGTTTTCTTCTTTTCCCTCATTTTTATCCTGTAATTATTATAATACAGAATCTTCCCTGCTTAGTTCTCTGTATAAAAAATAATACAAAAATCCCAATTACAGATTTCCACACAACTTTTTTCTGCCACCTCTCCCCTATTTATTATTTTTCCAACTAAACCAGCCCAGCCCTCTTAACACAGAGCAACCTCCCTGAATGCTCCACATTTCCGCTCCTGATCAGAAATCAACCTGCACAAACCTTCTCTTCACGTACACCTTCCCCTTTCTCCATTCAGTTCCCATCACTGATCACATAAGGATGAAGGGAAGAGCAAATAGTCTTCCCTCAGACCATCATTCCCTTAAGAGCATGTTTGCAAGGCCTACAGCTACCATTGATGCAACTATGGCAAGTGTCTTTGGAGGTTATACAAAACATTTTCTGCACAAAAGAAGTAGCACAGCCTAGTGAGTATTTCTGCTCCAACAGATGATGAGAAACAGCATGTGAAAATATATCAGAAACCCTTCAGGAGAAAAGTTTTCATTTATGCTTCATTCAGGTTTGGGCCTCATGGGTTTGTGTGGGACCCACCTTCTTTTGTTTTGTCCTTTGATATAAAACCAAAGAAATAATGCTTTGTTAAGTTAGAGGCATCTTCAAAGAAAAGGCAAACACAAGGCTCTTGTGACAGAATGCAGCCAGACCGTCCTCTGCTTTCCTTCTTAGGAATGACGAGGGTCAGGCGTTGCTGCTGAATATGCTTTCTCCTTCTCTCACAGTGCTTTCCTTCAGTGGAATCAGTGAAGAGCTCTGAGTCAAGGATGTGAAGGCATCAGATCTTCTTCTGGGATCCGATCATGACCTTTGATACAAAGTTCACAATGGCGCTGGCAGGTTGCTCTGGATCATGCTCTGCAAACAGGTGGCATATGTTGTCCGTGGCACTGCCTTGCTTCCGGGCAACAAACCCAAATACTCTGCAAGGGCAACAGACAGACAGGCATTGCCTCATTTCATAAAGCAGAAACGATACTGCACAAGCCAAAAGCACAAATAAGACTTCATCTCTTCTGATCCACAAGGTCCTGGGTGACTGCTAAACAGTGGTTCAGGTGCAGCAGCCAACTTGGGATCTCCTAAGTGGCTCAGGACAGCCACAATCAGCTAAAGAGACTGTCCCCTTCCTTCTACTCTGTACTGCATCCATCACTGTTTGCTGTCAGAGACATGCTGCTGACCCTGGGGAATATATTTAATCTGATTCAGTACTGCTGTTCGTTTACCTGCCTTGTGGGGTATTTGGTGTGGTGTGTCAGAAATGACCTAAAAAGTGTGTTTGAAGGACATGGATCTCAGCAGACAGAGTACTGGAAATAGGATTTAAGCAATCTACTTCTGTTTCTTTCCAGAAGGCAGTACCTAAGCTTTCCCTGTTTAGGGGGTTTCTTTTGGTAAGGGGGGAAAAATGATGCTTGCCTTTAACAGAAAGTGCTTTGCAATCCACTGTAAGTATTTATTTTTGCCATACACTAGTACTGCTGGGAGTGTTTTTATCTATCTGCTAGGGGGTTGTTCTTTTTTAGAGCTATCAGTCTGAGTGGGACAAGTAAGCTTGTGTTAGCATTGCTGGACAAATGGAACACAGAACTGAGTAGCAAATGACTGCTTTCATTTCTGAAACTTTAGCCAAATCATAGACCTGCAGCCTTAATAAACCACACTAACTCTGGCTCCAGACGTCCCACTATCACATAATTAGGCCCTGACTGCAGAGGTGCAGATGAAGTAACTAAAGTCTAATTACAGTGGGCAGAGAGATTTTTGTCTCAAACAGCTGCTTTCCCTTCTACATCTCTGACAAGGATAATACAGAACACTAAGGAACTGATATTCCTAAAACATTCAGTTAAAAGAGACTCAGACAGGTGCCCACTTACTTTGCAGAAAGGCCATCTTTCATCCATCTGGTTGTCCACGTAGGAAACAGTAAAGAAAACAAAAAAAGAAATAAAAATGAAACCTATGTTAAGTTTTTTTCCTTTAGATCAACAATATAAACAGCACATTAGAAACACAACTTGTCTTCCTTACTTTCTGTCCTGTGGATCCAAAGCACAGAAAATAACAGTGTTGACTGGATAATGTCGCCGAAAAAAGAGTCTGGGTAGAAAGAAAGAAATGAAATTTTAGGAATAGTTAAGATGCTTTAAAAAATTAAGCAATAAACAGATCTGGAAAATAAACTACATTTCATCTCAATTTAACAAAGACAATGTACTCTTTTTGCTATCTATGAGTGACTTTGAAAGCCACCTGAACTGCTCCAACCACATAAATCCATATTTAGAATAGTAACGTCAAGTTTTTGAACCAAAGGAAAACTGACCCTCAAGCTAATAAAAAGAACTAGAAGCATGAAATGTGAGGGTTTTTACAAAAAAATGGCTATTTAGATACTGTGTCTGTGGAGATGCAACTTCTTGGAACTTGTGAATATATTAAGTTTCAAAATACAAGCACTCATAGGCATTATCAGGTAAGGTTTTGTCCCTGATCTGCTGTAAACACTTGCAGACCCCACGGAATTAAGAAGTCTGGCACTTCTTTTTTTTAACCTAGAACAGATTCCTATTGTCCCTCCTTTGTAACTGTCAGTTATCAAAGCTGAAGACTTTGAGGTAGCCTTAACAGCATTCAGTACAAAGTAAACATAAATTACCTTTCTATCATAGTATTTTATAGGCTATCCGAAGCCCTATTTCAATTACACAGTGATGTGCAATGTCTGCTTAGGCCAATTCTGTTGGTACTGGTGAAGGATATCATGAAGATAAATTATTTCGGTGAATAGGCTGAATATCAAATGCTGGCAAAGCCATTACTTTCCCTTTCATTAGAAACAACCATTCATTAGAAAAAAAAGCCATGGTAAAGTGACCTTCCAGATGTATAATCTGACATGTGGAATGTAACAACCATAGCTTCAGACATTCATTTTCCAGTCATTTGGACAGCTGACTCCTTCACTGTCATTCCTTAATATATCCTATTATCCTCTGAGACAGAGAGTGCAAAATGTAACCAGGAAAATCAACAGCAGACAACACATGTAGGGGACAAGGCTGGATATTCTCTTACTTTCTTTGATTATCTGTCAATGTGATTCCCTGCGCAGACACTTTGAAATGGACAACGGTTGAGACAGGAGAAGGGTCTTGCATCAGTGTCAGGCTCAAGGCTTTCTGTACTGCCTGGTAGCCTGTGAGGGACTCCATCTCCACTGAGTTCAGGTACCAGACATTACATGCTGTAATGAAAGATGGGAAAGACTCTGAGAGGTCATTACGAAGCAGCAATCAAACAGGTTGTCTTGAACAAAACCAAACCAAGTAAACTTTCCACCTTTGTAAAGAAAACAGGGAGTACCAGCAGCAAACCTTTTGTGTGTGCCTCACCATGTTCCACTTTTGCTTCATAGAATCACAGACTGGTTTGGGTTGGAAAGGACCCTGAGATCATCCAGTTCCAACCCCCTGCCATGGGCAGGGACACCTCACACTAGACCAGGTTGCTCCAAGCCCCTGTGTCCAACCTGGCCTTGAACACTGCCAGGGATGGAGCAGCCACAGCTTCTCTGGGCACCCTGTGCCAGCGCCTCAGCACCCTCACAGGGAAGAGTTTTCTTCATAGTTCAAGACTAAATTTTGGAGATCACAGGCCTGTCTCATATCAAATCTGCAGCAAACACTATGAAAGTAAGTATTAATATTATGTAGCATTATATACTAGACTATAATACTGTATAATACTAGACAGTACTGTATGGTAACTGTGCCATATAACATCATACAGTGTTAATTACTATTATATAGAATTATTCACAGGCTTAAATACTCTGGGACTTAAACACTTTGGTATAAAGTAAAATTTACAAGCAGGTTAAGAGCATTTTTGCTCTTGGAAAGTCCTCTGTCTTACTCTGCAGCACAAACAAGCAGGATTAAACACATCTATAGTGAAACACCAGTGATGACAGACTTTGTGTTTTGATAAAATATTTGCATAGGTATCCAGGACAGGTTACAACTCTGGCAGCTGATGCATGCAAATTACCATCTAACATTTCATCTGTTTAGCAGTTTAGTTTGACTTGCCAACCCTAATATGAAAGCAAAGACTAAATTAAATCTAATAGCTTCTCATATGGCTATTCTGTAACCTGACTAAAGCTTTCTCCTATGACTAGCTACATAAAGCACACAGCTAGGCATTGGCACTTTCAAAACAACCTAGCAGTTGCACCGTTAATGACTGCATAAGCATGAGTTAGATCCCAGAATGATGATCAGCCCAGTAACTTCAAGCTCTGGAGTCTGTCAGTGAAAGAAAGGATCCAGAGATTTGTTTTATTTCATTTGAAAGCATCAAATTTCCCAAATGTACTTGCACACTGGTGTGATTGTTTCAACAACCTTTGTTTGAATCAATTACTATTCAATTACAATTCATGCAGAGAGGGATTTAAGATGATGAATGGCAAGTTCAATGAGGCCTTCCTCACTGAACAGCTTTCTGTCATGTCTATCCAAAATGATAAATAACATTCCAGACCATAAACTCTCCTCACATCATTACTGTGTATGTTTGGTATAGTTCTAAAGCTCTTCATTATCCTTTCAGCCCTTTCCACCACAGGAAGCTTGCCTTGTTTCACAGTCACACTCCACTCTGGAGACTCAGATGAAGTGCTTCCCTTCCTCTTCTGTCACAGACTGCATTGGTGTCAACAGAATGTGTTCAAGTTTTGCTTCTAAATGAATCAGCCAAGCATTTTGTCTAAATTGCCCTCAATGTGACAGTTCAAAACACGTCACCAAATACTGTGTCTTTCTTTACTTCTGTAGCATAAAAACCAGTAAGTGGAACCTGTTTCAGAAGTACTGGAAAGCGTCAGCTTAAGGAGATTACAGGAAAGGACAGGTAATGAGAAAGGCTGGAAGATACCTTAATTAAGACCATGGGGAATGTTAGATGGGGAATCTAATGACAGCAATCCCTCAGAAATGATACTCAAGGCTAAAGCAAAAGGAATACATGTGTCTTTTGTGCAGTGCAGCTTGCCTGCAATGGTGCTGCTCTCATTTTCCACAGGATTTCCAAAGGATTTCCAGTCAGCTTCTGCCTTCAGATAATGACTGGAAATGCTCATTAGGTTTTTTCAGACAGATATAAAAAAACAATCCTTCAGGAAAATAAATCTTATTTGTTTGCTTGTAAAGCAGGACAGGGAAAAAGTGAATCTGCTTTGGCTAAACTGCAGGTGCCCACACAGCTCAGAGCATTGGAAAAGAAGCAATTTATGTTTTGGGTCTGCATTTCAGTACTGAATTCCACAATTAGAATGTCTCTCTGACTGCAGAAGGACCTCTGAAACATGGAAAATCGGTGGGAAATGATGTATCTAGGCAAAAAACCCTCTGAGCATCTCCCCTAATTAATCTATTCATGTCCCAAACCCCTGTCTAAAAGCAAAATCACCAGCAACTAAAACCCAAATGTACTAAGTTTCCCAAATGACTCATGGTGTGATAACTGCCATAAGGAGTTACCTGCCTACTGCCCCAGATGAAGCAAGGATTATTCCTTTCTGTTTGAGAAGCATTGCCTGGTCAAGGAGAACCAACATTTCTCAAAAGACAACACATGCCTCTTTTCCTGGGTTTTCACAGAATTGCCAGGGCTAGAAGAGACCTCTGGATATCACCTGCTCCAACCCCCTGCCAAGGCAGGGCCACCTAAAGCAGGTCACACAGGAACACGTCCAGGCAGGTTTGGAAGAGGGAAAGTTCTACAGAAATGAGTCCTCCTAGTTTCTTTTCCCCTGTTGGCCACAACAAACCTGTCAGACAGAAAGGCCAAGGCCAATGTGTGCTCACTCCTGGCACAGCCTCACAAAGGCTTGCCATTGCCTCAGCCACACATTCCTGCTTGATTAACAGCACTTGAAGGGGTACTCAGATCAAAGCAGACTGCTGCACAAGCAAGGAGCAACACTCTCCAGAGCAGCTGAGCTTGGCAACTGCCCCCTTCAGAAATGCCCTGAACTGGGTGGGGGCAAAGAGGCAGCATTCTCATACAGGCACAGAGTGTGTCTAATGCAGTGTATTCTCCTGCTCTAATGGGACTAATCTGGTGGACAGACAGATCCTGGTGAGAATTCATAGCAGTCTGAAACCCAGGGAGCATGGGAGCGCATGGACAGGATCCCCTGGACGCTATATAGGGGAGTAACACACTGGCTGCATTTCTATTAAGGACAGCTATAAGATTATAAAGGGGTACTCAGAGCACCATGTCCAACAACAGTGTGTTATGACTGCTACTGAACACGTACTTTAGTTGCCCTTCTCAGAACTCAGACATAGTTCATGAACCTCTGCAACCACCGGTTGAAAATACTTTCTCTAAGTTCATCAGTTACGAAAGCAATGTGGCCGATTAAAAACTGTTGTGCTTGAGCCAGTCTATGTGTGCCTCAGATTCCCATGGGAGGCGTGACTGGAAAGCAAACACAGGGTTGTAGAGTTTAGGACCTGGTTGCAGAAACCAAAAAGAATTTGGCATATATCCTCACAATGCCCTTTACACTTCTACACAGCAGTCTAAATTTAACTGATTCCTTCAAACATCCTCCAGTCTAGTCTAAGCTTCGGCTTCTCTCAGGCTGTAAGACACAAAATTTGGTGCCAGTCAAATGCAAAGTAAAGGTTTAACAGACCTGCACCCTGTTTAAGAAGCTCCGCTGCCGAGTTTGCAGCAGTCTGTGGAGAAGTTTCTGCTGTCTCCTCCAAGGGATCTGCAAACAGAAAACACAGCCCATGTCTTGTTTGGACTTGAACTGACAGATCAACGCACTCAGACAAGAATGGATTCAGCTTTTAGAACTGTCATCTCACCCACTGGCCAAGTCTTGGCCAGAACTCTGAAATAATCTTGTAATTGCAACTACAGTCATTCATGTGGCTTTTGTGCTGCATCATTTTTTTCTTTGCCTCCAGCATTGCAGGAGGGATGCTCAACCTTTACTTCCTGACAGTAAGACATAACTACGCAGCATAAGGGGGACACACACCACCACATTAAAACAATAGTAATAGCTCTATTCCCTTATTATAACACTCATTTTAAATAGTGCAGTTTTCATTATCTTCTTTATTCTGTATTATTTACACTAATTTAGGCATAAAGAAATTGTGTTTCTACAATGAAATCAATTAATTGTCTTTTGATTCAGAACATGACAACATAATCCTCTTTTCTTCATACTGATGTAGAAAACAAACATCTGAACTATTAAGACAGCAGTGGAATGTTTGCCTCCCAATTAAAACCAGTGAGAAAACTGTCCATCAGCATGCTCTTTCAGTTACATATATGCATGTAAAAAGACTCACTGCTCTATTTAACATGATGCATGCTGTCTTTGAATCCATTCAAATGAGGAAGAAAGTGGTAATAGGGTATGTGACAGTATTATCATGTTTGGAGTTAGTTAGCCATATGCTTTAAATAGTCCGCACACCATGTCCAGAATTATTAACCACAGAAGAACCATCTTGAAGTGTGTGATCAAATTGGATTAAAAAATAAATCCACAATAAAAATTCACTCTGATCATGTTTATCCAGGACAAGGCAAACATTTCAGTCCTGCACTTCTGCCAGAGTGAAGGAGCTTTCCATTTTAGGTGAGCAGGATAGGGAGAACAAGCCCACCTACCACGCTCCTTTGCCATATAAAGAGATCTCTGGTCACATCTACTGTATCATGTTTTTGTGCTAAAATGGTTTCATTAATGTATTTGCATAATTCCAATGCTATGTTTGAACACTCACATATGGCCTTTAACAAACGCTTACAGAGTTCAGTAGAAAACCACAAGAATGTTTAACATTTCAGTAATACATGTGGTGTTCACTTCATGTGGGAGAGTAACAGACAACTGAATTTGGGGAAAGCCAGAACTACATTTTGCTGTTGTCTTAAGAGTGGTTTACAAAATCACCATAACCAGAATTAGAATTACAGTCCCATGATTTAACACAGGCTTTTTGATCACTTACTTAAACAATATTTGGACCTATGTAAGCTGCTGCTGCCTCCCTGTCAATGTCATACTCAGGACACTTGGTTTTCTTTATCTACTTGCCTTCCCTTTTGCTACCCAGACCTGAATGAGTGGCTACAGCTAACCTTAAACAGGTGTAATTTCATGTCTGAGAAGTACATTTGTCTTCCTATGTGGTAGAATTACTGTGTGGATTTCCATGACACATGTATTTGTAACTGGAATATCACAGTACTAGTCTGCTCACAGCTACATGTTGGGTAAGAGTTATCAGCAGTATTGAAGAACCACTTTCAAAACACAGCTTTCTTCCCTCTGCATTCTTGCTTAGATCTCAGCTTGTCACATCTTCACCTGTCTTCAGCCATTGGCACTTTGAAGCAGAGCTTGGCTGAGTATCTCTTCTGTACTTTAACAAGCTTACCTCTGTCTGGGATGAGGAGCTTGCAGGGCAATGCCAGTGGGGTGATGGAATGCTGATACACCAGAGCTGTCAAACTCCCTGTGGTCAGAAGAGTAACAAGACATGCACAGTTAACTTGGCAGACAACAAGAATGCTGAACAGTTATGTTGGCTCGCAAGTATTTTATAGATCAAGGGGCCTTCCCCCCTGCCCTTTAAAAAATATTCTCTTGGCACCTAAGCTGAGACCGTCTTTGGTCAACTCTAACGTATTCATGCTTCCCAGCACTTTCCCACTTGGATGTACTTGAACTCACTAATCACAATCATATGCCCCTTTTTTGCTGCTTAAATCCTAACTTTTGCTTTAAATGGAGAAAGCACAAAAATGACAAAAAAAAAGTAACATGAAAGTCAGTAAATTCCTTTCAATGCTCTTAACTTCAGCTGCCTTATATGTAGTAGAATTTTATGAAGGTGGTAAGAGCACAAGGGGTCAAAGCTATGTGAGGCAGAGAAAAAGGAGTTCTGCCTCTGAGCCACCCAGTCTCCACAGCATAGTGCTCTGTCTACACATACCTATTTTGTGCTTCTGAAAGCATCAAAGATGGTCTAGAGAAATTATTCTTCTTTTCAAAGTCCCTTTTGTCGTTCGGACTTGACTTAAAATAATAACACATTAGTTATCTTTGACATTAGCATGTCTTTAAGAAGTCTGTAAGACTATAAGAAGTCAGATGAAGGCATGATATTCATCAGCCTCCTTGTACAAAAAGCCATCCTTAGATCCTGTTTACCAACAAACATTGAACATAATAATCATGCACTTGAGAAAAATTCAATTTTAGGTTCAACCTAAACCAGCCTCATTTTTAGAACCCCAAAAATGAAGGTTCTAAAACCCAACGCCTCAACAAGGAAAAAGCAGTAAGGAGTCTGTGGGGAAGAGTGAAGTTGAGCTTGGGAAAAGGAGAAGTAAAAGTGTTACTTTAATGTTTTTTTCTCACTACCTGAATATAGATTTTAACTGGTAAAAAAAATTAAGTTATTTCCCCCAACTTCAGTCTCTCTCCCCCACAGTAATAACTGGTTAGAAACCTCCTTGTCTTTACCTCAACCCATGAGCTTTCTCATCGTATTTTCCCTCCTGCCCCACTGAGGAAAGCAAGTGAGTGAGCAGCTAAGCAGATGTTTGGCTGTTTGCCACAACAGGTAGTGTGCTTTCATCATGCTACATTAGGTAGGCTGACACAGCATAATGTACTTTGTCCCACTCTGATGCCATTTTAGCCAGCTAATACACAGCATACATACAGCACAGGTCAAATTAAGGTGAAGGTCCTGAATCAGTGAAACCTGGAACAGTCATCTAGCTCAACTGTCTGCAGCTACATTGGTAGTAGTAGTCAAGCTTGCACATATACTTAAGGTAAACATGTACAAAGCTCCTCTAACCTCAGAATGCATTCCTACAGAAACCATCAGGACTTATGAGAAATTAGTATTCTCTCATTTGCACTCAAACCAAGTCTATAAAACATCTCTGGCAAATGCAAACTGTTTCCATTTTCTGTGTCCCTGTGATGTACTGTACTTACCAAAATATGGTTCATTTGGGCATCCTTTCAAGCGCACCCCCTTGTGAGTGCATTCAATCAGAAAATGCCTTACAAGTTCATTTGACAAATCTCCAACTGTGTGGAAAAAAGAAAAGAAGGCTCATGAAGAGAAGCAATGAAGAGACAACAGTCTCATGAATTAGCAGGTCTTTGTGAAGCAGTTTTCCACATTACCACCAAATGTTTTATATACAACATGCAAAGAATATATTAGACCTGCCTGCTGCAAGGTTACAAGCTGTAGTAAAAAGGCTGTTTTGTAAAAAACAAACAAGCAAATAGCTCACTTTAGACAGACAGCCACAGGAAAAGGTTTTGTAACTGTGAGTGACAGCCGAAAACACACTGGTTTCCAAGCAGGCTCCCAACTACAGACAGGAACAGAAATTTGGAAATCTAATGGTTACCAATGTGCATCAGAATTCTGTGCAGAATTTCTAACCACTGGAAGAAATTTTATCCACTGTGACACGTAAAAGTGTGACAAAACACTCAGATTTCTAGTGATGGTTTTGCTCACACAGCTCTTCCAGATTAAAGCAATAGACAATTGAGCTATACCAAGGTAATGCCATGTCTCTCAGTGAAGTTTTAGAGTGTTTGCAGTTTTACACTAAGTCTTTGCTCCTGAAAACAATTACATGAAATCCCCAGGTTTCATCAGGTTTTTGAAGTTTTTCTCTCTGGTTTATTGTCCTAGACAAATCAAAAAGGTTAAGTTGGATGTAAGGAGGAGGTTCAAAGTCCAAGAGACACAGAAAAATTCCCTTGAGCTTTAATATTCTTTTAAACTTACATACGCACACAAATAAATAAGAAAACTTCATTACTTCTTGAAAGGCTGGTTCACAGTATTTCACACCTGACTAGAAACTGATTCGCTCTCCAAGCAATTTAAGGGTTATTTCATAGCGATAGGACAAAGTTACCCAACCATTCAAACCTTAACAAAAGAGCAGCAACACACAAAAGCTCCTTTTAACTCTGATCTACCAGCCACAGTCCAGGAAACACAGGACTTCAGGGGCTGATTTTCAAGCTAATACAGATGAACACATTAATCTGGACAGCAGAAACATGCAAGCAAATATTGCAAAGACCACCTTTTCAAACAGCTTACTGTTTGCTGTTATGCTCCCAGAGTGTATGTATAAACTGAGTGAAAGCAGGGCTATGTGAGAAAGGGAAGCCTGGAACAAGAAAATCTGCAGAAAATTGAACAGATTTGTGCCTTCTAGGATGAAACAGTGGGAATCAAAAGAGTTAAATATCACACAGTAAGAAGTGGAAGAATGCTGCAGTCTCAGCTAAGTTCTCTTACCACTTGTCTGTGGCACAACTAACACAAACTGGCTCTCTAAGGCAAGTAGAGTTTGAACTTCCATGTATTCTGGAGTTCATGGGTCTGATGATGGAAAAAATCATTACTAAAATCACCTACAGCCACTCTCCATTTACATCCTTGTTGCCATCACTGCCCCTGTGCACTCCTGTTGTGGTTTAAGACACAACACTTCATTAAGACACTGCAGTACCAGAACTTGAAATAACTTGCTTTCTGTATGTTTTCCTCATTTTATCTTTCACAACTATCAGGCACAAGTTATGCATGGAGGCACTGGAGCTGGGGAGAGTAGGTGTATTTAATCACTCCTTTTAAACAACTATCATCTTTCCTTAGGGAACCTCCTCAGATTTATATATAATGCAGAACTGTCTCGAAACCTTAGGGCCAAAAATATTCAACCTTCCAGCCAAGCTAAAGCTTTACAGGGTGATATGTGGATCAAAGGCAGATTTCTGGTTGCCTGGGAGGACCCATGTTTTTCTATTAGGTTGCTAAGGCACAATTACATGCACAGCTATAGTGACCATACATTTACAAGCCATGGGGAAACTATAAAGTACAACAGACAATTTATCCAATCTCATTTAACAAGGTACCAAAGGGAGCCTGTAATTCAAGTTGCATTTACTAGAAGAGGGGAGATTCCTCTAGATTGTTACCCTTTAGTAAGAACTTCCTAGTATATATGGCTTGTTAAATAATAGATACAAGAACATGGAGTACCTTTCTTGTTTAACTGCAGCACAGAAGGAGGTGGTGTAGCAACTTTCATCGCTAGTCCATAGGCTCCCCGGAAGGAATGGCTGTCTCGAACAATGAATGAGCCAGGTTCCTTGTCCTTGAGAACAGCAATGGCTGCAGGGATTCCAGGAAACAGAGAGAAAAACAATTCCAGAACAATGCATATACCCAAGAAGTACAGAAATCAAAATCTGTAATTAATAGGAGACTAAGGGAAGTAAAGATCCTTTTCCCTGCCCCCACTGCTGCAGAAGATAATACAGTCAAGCATATTAGGGGATATGAGTGGAAACATCTTGTGCAAATCTCACAGATACTTATTTCAAGATACGTCTGAAGTATAGATCCTGACTCATTTTTAAGCTGAGAAGGACATGCAGGTCCCACCAAGGATTCTTACAACCAGTGCAAGAGCAAGTTGATTCCTGCTTACATTTAGTCAACTTGTTAGAAGCATGGCAGAGAGCACACTCTCATTCCCATGCTGACTACATAGCACTGTTTTGATTTCCCTATGAAGCTTCACCATACGGAGCAGATTTGTTTTCATCCACCACTGAGTTTCTGTTCCTACTAAGGAGTCTCACTCCCTTACTACTGTTGAAACAAGTGAAACGTAAGAGAATATTTACTCTTTGACTGTCCAAGCATTGAAATATTTGACATCTGTATTATGTGAGCTCTGCTGGAAGTAGGAAATGAAGTTCTCCCCAGGAGGAACCGTTTGCAGGGAAAATGCTTCTGCTTTGCATGAGTCTGCTGCAGACTTTGAAATCAAGCAGCCCAAAACCTTAAACTCAAAAGGTTCATCTAATGATTGACCTTAATTTGATCTAAATAAAACATTAGTGCTTTGCCTTAGTTTTTTTCCCCTTTAAACTTCTTGGAAATACATGATTGTTTTAAGAGTTTCTAATGATCAGGAAGCCTTCACAGATACCCTGGAAAAAGCCCAGATTTGACCCTGGAGTCTTTTAATTGTATACAGAGAACATGGAAATTCTGCACATGGGGCATGAAGCCATGTTTTGCAAGGCCTGAGCAATGATTACATTATAAACACACACACTTTATTTTTTTCCATTAAAAAGAGTAGGAACAGAAAATTAGGAAAATGCAGACATAACTGTTTCTCCTGTTGACAAGATTTATATTCTCTTCTGTTAGCTGTCAGATGGTGAAGAAAACAACCATTTTTACAATCACAGAATCCCAGACTGGTTTGTGCTGGAAAGGACTTTAAAGATCATCCAGTTCCAACCCCCTGCCATGGGCAGGGACACCTTCCACTAGAGCAGGTTGCTCCAAGCCCCTGTGTCCAACCTGGCCTTGAACACTGCCAGGAATGGAGCATTCACCACTTCTTTGGGCACCCTGTGCCATCACCTCACCACCCTCACAGAGAAGTTCTTCCTTATATCTAACCTGAACTTCCCCTGTTTCAGTTTTTACTTTCTGACAACCACATTTTAAGAATCCCGGTTGAAATCCTGCTAGAACTCATTAAATAGAATTCAGTATAGCTGAGTATTACAATACAGACACAAGGACCATCAGACCAATTGCATCTGCAAAGCACCCAACATGCTTTACTTACACACTGTTGCATGGACAAGATGTAAGTTTGTATGTATATATTTTCACATATATAGTTACAGCTTTATCTCATTCAGTAATACATCTACATATAGATGTACTACAGAATCACAGAATCATAGAATAGAATCATAGAATAGGTTAGGGTTGGACTATATCTGTACTATTGTTGCATGGGGGTGTTATTTTGTGACCTTCAAGAAATAATGTATATCACTTGCAGCTGGCAGTGAAATTCAGGCTACAGAATGACTGGTAGATGAGGATGTCTTTATGGTGACTTCTGGCTAATTAATTCTTTGATGTTTAGCATCTCAACCTATTTGTGCAGAGAAACACACATGGCCGAGATCATGCCAGAGCAGCACACGTGTATTCAAAACATTTCTGAGAGCAGTTCCCTCACACATAATTTGCCATTCCAAAACTTGGAGCTTTTCAGTGAAGCACATTTGCAGCAGCTACCACGGAAAATTTAGATGACTTTGGAGCTCATTCCATTAGGCTAAGAATTTGTCTGGTCAACTGAATGTTGTTTAGAGACTCCTTGACTGCCCTTCACTCTTTAATTCAGCCTTTGGACAAAAGAAATTAAGTGAGGCTGTCTGTGGCCCTTCTGGGCTTTGTATTTCTTCTTGTATTTTCTTTAGACATCAGGTATGCATCAAAACAACTCAAGGAGAATTCTCTGAGCAGCCTTTCTGTGAATGGATGTGCAAGAATGTGTATGCTTCATATACCTTGTTCTCTTGAAATATCTGGCTTATACCAGAATTTGGATGTGTCCTGGACAAATTTTACAGTCACGTGTTTATCAGTTGTGTTTTCTGTGAAATAGAAGGGAAAAAAAATGGTCAAGATGTTGCTTAAACACAAAAGCATTTTTTACTGTTCTTACAAATTCCAATCACCTTCCTTATTCAAACCACTTGTGATTAAAAGGACAATTTAGAACTCTGAACTGGTTTAGAACCAACAAACATCACAGTGTCACTGTACACTAACATTCTGAAGGCATTCCTGGAAGTTTCGTTTTGTAAACCCCATAAAATATTAAAAACTCTTCCATTTGTAAAGCTGTATTAAATGCGAACTTCTCGATGTGAATACACATCTACATTTTTAACTATTCTGACACAGGTCTAGAAGGGTGTAGAGAAGCCAGCCCTTATAGAAAGAAGTTGGACACCACACTGCTTGCTTGTAGTTCGGCAGTTCAAAAGGCAGGTTGCCCTTGGCTGACATCTAGTGAAGTGCAGAAAGAATTCTGCAGCCTTGCTCTTTGAGAAATACATCCAAACCCATTGAGCTGGTGCCACTTACTGCAAACACTCAAGTCCTCTGTGCCATTTTCGTTTCATTGCTCCCCATCCCCACTTCTAAAATCGTCAAAGTGTTTTTTTTAGACTTGTATAAAACCTAATGCAATCTGCATTTCTACAATGCACAAACCTACCTGGCACTGGGGAAGTGCTTAACATTTTTGAGAAATCTGGGAGGACATTTGGGAAGGGGATGCTGATTGTGCTCCCACTGTGGGGGCTAGAGAAGCCACTTGAAGAAGGGGACACAGAGGCAAAGGAACGGTCTCCTTCGGAGGACCTCTTTTTCTCTGGAAGAGGTGGTTGAGCATGAAGATTCCCTGCAGGGTGCTGCTGGACTGCACTGTTCTGGCTGTTGAGTCCAGAGGCCACTGTAATAAAGTTTTGTGTCAAAACACCATTGTCCTCTGCGCTTGTCACTGATGAGCTCACAGTTTTAGGAGACATGCTAGTATTGGCTATGAAAGCAGCTTGTTTCTCCTCTTGTGGAGAGCTACTGCCCCTGCTGCCCCCACTGTAGCTCAGGTAGGCCCGGGCACTGCTGCTGACTGCAGGTTCTTCCTGTGGCTCTGCTGGTGAATTCTCCAGGCTGCTCAGGGTGACAACTTGCAGTCCTGGACTTTGGAAATGAGACAAGAGGGAGACATCTTGCACGGCGTTGGAAAATTCCGAGGGCACACGGTAACCTCCTGGTGGCCTGCTGTTTCCCATTGACAGCTGGAGTGACGGGGAAGCTTTAGGGCTGCTTTCAAGCCAAGAACGTTCTGTTGCAGAAGAGCTATGGAAAAAAAGCCAGAACTTGAACACAAAAGAAGAAACCAACAGCTAAATCATTCCCTTGAAGTGTCACTGTACAATCCATACTGCAGCAGCGATCACTGAAACAAGGAATCACCTCACCCAGGGCAATACCTGAGGGTGCTCTTTGACATATGCAGGACCTGGTGATGCAGCTGGATCAAGGGATTCCAGCCCCACCCTGACCACTCATTTCTTCAAGTGTAGGTCTTTCACCTTCTGCCTCATGTCACCCTCCATCTAGCTATGCTGATGGGGGCAGGAGGAATGGGGAGAAGGTGGGAGGAAGAAGAAGGGAAAAGAGGCGACACGAGGTATAAAAAAGAAAGGATTTTTCATTAAAAGGGAATGGATACCAGTAGATTTGAACAGATGAAAGCAGAAGGAAAACAGAAGAAATCATTGTAAAATAAAAAAAACACAGAGCTGCAGCTATCTGCTAGATGAAATGAAAAATGGCAGAAAGAAAATGCTTAGAAAGGAACACTTTCTAGATAAAGCTTCAAGTAGGAATGTAAACTTGATAATGACTCCATTGCCCAATAAGCTTTTAATTCATATCTACTCATAATGAATGTTACATTGCCTCCTCTGCCTCCAGAAACACTAACATACTTTGTTCAGTCTTATGATTCAAATTCATAATTACAAAAACATTCTCGCACAGTTCAAGTACTGCCTGAACTCAATTAGATGTGATAAATAAAAGATAAATAGGTATCAGCATACTTGGACTCCTCACTGAGAGTCTGACACACCAACCAACAACATTCCAAATACTTACTGTGAACAAGGAGCCAGTGATCCAAGAACCATAATAGGATAATTAGCCACAAAGGAATGTTGTTGCGGAGTGATAGAGAAGGAAGGCTAAACAGCTGTAACATAACACCTCGTCTAGTAAGTAAATACAGGGTGCAGCTAATGACTGACTATCCATTGTCATGTTCTTCTGAGCCCTGTAACAGTAACCTGAGACTCTTTGTTTGCTTGCTGTGATTCCTGCTGTTTTGTCATCTTATGCTGTAAGCTCCTTGGGACAAGAACTGTGTTCTAAATGTATACTATTCAAGCTCTGGTCCAGAGCCTACACGTTTACCATAATACAAAGATGAAGTAATAAAACCTCACAGCCTGCTGGGCAGTTGGGAGGGAGTCAGCTCTTCACTACCAAAACCAAATCCTCTGACATTCACTGACTAGAAACACAGGTACTGCAGTGAGGAGGGTGCTCCCACTCTCTCATCTGCAACTTACTCCAATGAGAAATTTCATTAACTGCTTTTCAGTAAAGCATTAGAGGAGCTGGTTAAGAACACAGGAAAATATGTACAAGCTTGTACTAGCATACAGTGAAGTAACTGAGCTATAAATTTCTATTTATTTTTGTATTACTACTTATCTTCAAAGCTAACAGTATCCCTGCTATACAAATAACATCTGTGTATGTGGTGAGCTCCTGCTGGTGGACATCATCACTAAATGTAACAACCAAACTCAAAGCCCTTGCACAAATGCTCTGCAAGCATAGCATCTTGGCTGGAAAGTAGTTATAAGAATTAAACAGTAAGGTAGGAGAATCTTTCCCTACCTTTCTGCCCCTGTGATAGGACTGTTACTTGACACAGTACACGAAGATGCAAAACAGTGCTGAAAGGAGGGATCCGTCTGCATGTTTGCCCTCAGCAAGGCCGGGTTAGTGCCCACAGTGCTGTCAGACATCACCAGAGAGTGGTTTATGGCTTCTGTGTAACTTCGAGATTCTGCAGCAAAGGAAACAAAGTGCAAGGCAAGTGAAAAAACAACTCACATTTTGATGGTCCTTCTACTGACAGAAGTGCTGTTATTTAACAGACTATAAAGAAGAGTTATTATTTGTTTGAGCAGTAACATTTTATTTCACAACACTATGTTGATTGCTGAAAGTATCTAGCAAGACAAATAGCAGAGGTAGTAACAATTCCAGAATTGCACCACTCAAACTGTTTGGTCAGTTCTCCAGGGTACATTCTCTAGCCCTGAATGAAAACAGTCCTGTCTGCTCCAAGCTGGTTTGCATTCCACAAGCCACAGTGTTGATCAGGTATGTCTAGTCGTGTCCTATGTAACTACACACACTGCCAGGGTGACTTAAACATCAAAGTGACAGAAAACTAGTGTATTAATTCAGCCCACTACTGAATGGGGCAGGGGACCTGAAGGAAAATGACACACTAAGGTACTCAAAACCTTCTTCACCTCAGTCTTTACCAGTAAGACAGGCCTATGGGAATCTCAAACCCCTGAGCCCACAGGAAAAGTGTGGATCAAGGAAGACTTACCCTCAGTGAAGGAGGACCAAGTAAAAGAGCACTTAAACAAACTGGACGTACCTAAGTCATAGAATCACAGAACAGTTTGGGTTGGAAGGGACCAGACCTTCGAAGCTCATCCAGTCCAAAACCCTGCAATGAGCAGGGACATCTTCAACTAGATCAGGTTGCCCAGAACTACACCCAGCCTGGCCTGAATGTCTCAAGTGATGGATGCATCCACCACCTCTCTGGGCAACCTGTGCCAGTGTTTTACCACCCCCAGTGTAAAGAATTTCTTCCTCACATCCAAGCCTGAATCTCCCTTTTTAGTTTAGAACCTCCTCACCCTGTCGCAACAGACCACACTAAAAAGTCTCTCCCCGTCTTTCTTATAGGCCCCTTTTAAGAACTGAAAGGCCTCAATATGTCCTTTGGGGCCTGACAGGCTGCACATGCAGGAGCTGAGGGAGCTGGCTGATACCTCTGCAAGGCCTCTCTTGATAATTAGGCTTTATATAGGAACAGTTTAATCCCTTCTTTATGGGTGCATTTTAATAACCAGTCAAGCTCTAGTGAGGGTTGTATTTCATCATTGTGTCTAAAACCATCCAACACCTATTCACATAAGCCCAGCTTCAACAGCACAGTTTTCTACAATTCCAGTCCTACAACGAGTTAAGATTGTGCTAATGCATCTTTCCCATAAGGAAACCTTTCTCATATAAAAAGGAGGAAGGTTCTCACTGTTTCTGTGAGCAACACTGAAACACGTCTAAATAAATCCTCTTTTTCCTTCAATTCATCGTAGATCCTGTCTTTACTATGATTTGAATGGGGGTGCAAGGTACTTAAAAGAAATGCCTGAGATAAGAAAATCTGCAAATCAGTGTCCTGACTGCAAACCATTCGAATTCCTCACATAGCATACATACTGTACAAAGCAAACATTTAACTGGGTGAGGGAAACAGAAAACTGCAACACTTTTATCTATAGCCATTACTTTAACTACAGCCACGCCAGCCATAAAAGTGAACTTTAAGGAAATAGTGCAGAAATGTGTGTGGTGTGGAACAGCTAGAGAAATCTCTGTCTAATGGATCAGATATATTACAGTCATTCTCATACTGGTGCAAACACAGTCAAAAAAAGCTGGCTGCACAAACCCATGATTTAGACCATATTCCTGCTGAAATCAGTGGTGCTTGTTTTTACAAGTATTAAACAGATTGACCATTTACCCAAGTATTATAAAGATTGATGTTAAGCCTTGCTATGACTTCAATACATAATGAAGTAATATTACTTTATCTAAACTATTATCTGAGAAATAAAAAGACTCACTGAAGATGGACTGGTCAAACTGATGTTGTACATCTGAAGACTACTGGAGCCCCCTCAGACACTAGACTAAAAGCAGATGAACTTACTGATAGCAGCATCTGCAAGAGAAACTGTCATAAATGCAGCAGCAATCCCATCTCCCCTCTCTGCACATGAACCTGCAGATGCTTCCCAATTACACTGCAGTTTGAGGTGACTCTGCTACTGCACAGAAGAGGTTAATGCCTAACCATTCCATGATACTATGATTCCCTACAGCCACTGGGAATTATGATCACAGGCTTAATTCCATATGCTTGCTTGGTTTTGTGCCCCTGATACTAGGCCATACTGGTGAATCACTATACTCCAGTAACTAAAAACCTGGGGAAAGGAAGGGCAGTGACACTCCTTCTGAAATAGCTTAAAATCTCCCAATCTAATGTGATCTCAGCTATGTGCTCAAGAGCTAATCTGAAGCATTCACACAGCAAAGTGCACTCCTTCTCCCAGCAATAACAGCAATTGCTTGAAGAAATGGACCGAGACTTGACTTCTGTTTCAGGCCTTGCACTGTTGCTGTTATCTTCAGAGCACCGACTGTTGCATGCTGTCCCACTCAAAGATGCAGCATTTCTTTTCATAACCCATTTTCACAGGTGTAAAATACTAAACTAAGAGTGCAAAGCTGCTGGCAGCCAGGCATGTAATGTGCGGAAAGAATGCAAACTCCATACAGCTCTTCCCAGGCTGTACAAGTCTATCTGAAAGGCACTTTCCCACGAAAGCAGCTTTGTTTATATTTCATTTGAAAACAAGCTCGCTCAATATTTCAGCTATGTCTCTATTGTCTGATGCAGAGCCCACACTCACTAGTCAGCTCTTAACCCTTTATCTCATTATTGTTAACTCAATGCAATCCCCATAGCTTCAGCAGTGTTTCTGTATGCATGATAGAGACTTCCCTGGCATGTTTGATGCAAAGTATCAGGGCTTCTTGCTGCAGGTCCCTACTAAACCTATGCCATTATCTTATGACAGTGTAAAAGTGCAGGTCCCTACTTAATATTAGTGACATGACAAAATCAGGATCATTCATGTTAATGTGTCTTCATGCACTCAGGTCAGATCTGTGTATCTAACACTGACCATCCATTTTATAGGCAGAACCCAACAGATGAACTGGACTCTTTGCATCACACACTACAGAGAAGTGACTTTTGGGAAGAAAACAAATACTATTGTGCCCACATGCAAGGCAGAAGAATATCCAGCTTGCTCTTCTACTGTTCTACTTGGCAGTAAAAGGCAAGTACTTGTGAAAGTTGCAAGCTTCTTTCAGTTGTAAGCACAAACTCCTGTACGTGTCTAGGACACAGCTATATAATGTAGGTAGTTACAGATTAACCTGTACTTTAATCCACTAAATCTGTTAAAACAAAAAATCCACCACCCCACTCCCCCCTTCCCTCCCAAGTGGCTTAACCCATGCCATTGACCAGATAAAAGATGTAAAAACCTTCCTTTTCCTCATTCTTGTAGAAGCTGAAGGGCAAAATCACCTCACAGCTTTGGAGACAATGGTCCAACAACGGCAGGAAAGGAAAGAAGCAGCTATTCCACCTTGTATGCTAAAGCAGCTTTTAACACATTCCCATCTTTGTAGCTGTTTTTCTGAGAAGCTGGTGCCTAACCTGCATTGGATGAGGTTGAAAACTCCAGTCCTCAGTTGCATTTTGGGGGACAGAGAACTCTAAGTCACTGTTCCACTCTCAAACCCCTGAGCTGACCACCACTAACTTATCTCAGGCCAGTCTAAAAGCTGAATGGACACAGAAAAGCATAATGCTCTAAAGCAAGCCAAGGTAACTGATCCACTGCCAGCGCTGAAGAGCAGCAGAAAGATAAGATGCTTTGTGCAATTTCACAGTCTATTTTGTGACCCATCCTTTCGATGGCTACAGCCTAACAAAAACCACTTCAGATATGGCTATGAAACATTCCACGTATCAACACTCTGACTCACAGGTCCCTCTGCTTCCACAGAGGCATGCAGTACTCTCAGCATTCCCAAAAACTCCATGGCACTTCACAGCTTGGCATTCAGCTGGCTCCAACTACCATTTAGAGTTTACATCACTGCCAGTGTAAACTCCACACAGGGCTGAGCTGTTCATCTCTTCTCCCACAGCAAGGGAACTGTAAGAGTTCCTATGACAATAGTCTCTGCTGATACAACTTTACCTTATCCAGGAGATAAAAGATGGCCACTTCCCTTTCCCAATATTGAAATCTTATTGCTCATCAAGCAAGTTATTCTGCCATTCACCTGAATGTCTTGCAGAAGATTAAGGCTCAACTCAGCTCTGAGATGTTACACATGCAAGGAAAGGTAGAGCAAGGATCAGAGACAACCTTAGCCTTTAGTAGTAAGAACAATCTGTCTAGAGACACAGTGGATGGCTCCATGGCTTGAAGTGTGTAAGACAAAAAGTACTGGATGAAGATCTTTAAGCACATTTTATGAGAGAGGTTTGTTTAGGTATGTTTCTTTCCAAACCTTGAAATCTATAAAAGGAAAAAAGTGGAGAACGCTTCATCAGAGAAACAACCAATGAAAGCAAAAACACCATCGAAGAACAGAGCAGGCATGACTTTCGGTCTTCTAAGTAATTTTGCCAATATTTCAGTAAAGGAAATGTGGATGGAAAGATCAGCTGGAAAGTCACAGTTTCAAAGGAAACATTGGAGCAAGGAAGAGAGCTTCAGTGGAAGAGAGGCACTGACATGCAACATCCAATGACAGCTAATTGGACTGGATGAAGTGAAAAGGAGCACACAATTCCAACTGCACAGTGAGAGCACGGAGAAGCAGAGGCCTGGGCTACCCCTGAGAGCCAAAAACCCTGGAAAAAGTGAATTCATAACAAAAGGATTTGGCTCCCTTGAAAAAGAGTCCCTCCGGCAGCTGACAGAGTGCTAACAACACAATTGGCACCAGTGAAGCTCCTTCACAACCTCTATACAGCTCACAGGAAAGGCCAGAGTTAACAATCCCTGCATATGGAGAAAGGAGACAGGAAGTCTCCCGCATCAGTTCACAAACTGACACCTTTTCAAGTCCTTGGCACTGCAAGGTTCTTATGGGGCAGCCATCTTCACTTTCTCCTCTCTTTTCCAAACACTCAGGTGCCAAAATTAGTGAGACTGAGATAATGCTGAAACTCTTTTGCTTTCAACTCTGCAACTGTGACCTTTTATACTTGCTATATTCTGCTTTCAATTTCACAAAAATACAGCGATCAGAATTACTCCCTTCCATGAAATCCACAAACATTGGCCCTATTGTTCTTTTCTTTCTATAGAATATGTGGAAATCAACAAACAATCCTCAAGCTCTTGTCTTTCTCATTTCACCTGCCAAGGGAATGACTTTGTTACCTCTTTTTGCACACAGTACATGCTACCCTTTCCAACACAAGTTGTTCAGAGCTAAATCCCCCAAGCTGTTGCTGCTAGCCAGCTTCCACCATTACTTAGGTGTTTCAAAAATAAGAGCTCTCAGAACATGTCATTTATTCTATTAGTGTTTCTTTTGGTGGAGAAGAGTAAAACACAACTATGCTAACCTAAGCCATACGCACTGAAAGAAAACTCCAAGCTACCCCAAGCTGCAACAAAACAACTTCCTGTTCACTGTCCCCAAAAAAGGAGTTCTTCACCAGGGACTGTAGCAATAGGACAAGGGGTGATGGGTTCAAACTGAAACAGGGGAAGTTCAGGTTAGATCTAAGGAAAAAGTTCTTCCCTGTGAGGATGCTGAGGCTCTGGCACAGGGTGCCCAGAGAAGCTGTGGCTGCCTCATCCCTGGCACTGTTCAAGACCAGGTTGGACACAGGGGCTTGGAGCAACCTGCTCTAGTGTGAGGTGTCCCTGTCCATGGCAGGGGGTTGAAACCGGATGATCTTAAGGTCCCTTCCAACGCAAACCAGTCTGGGATTCTATGAATCTATGCTCTTCACATTTCTGATAGATGTGGAGAGTTTATAGTTTAGAAAACAGGTAATCCATTGAGAAACTTTACAATTAACAACTTATAGCCTGATACAATCACTGTTATTGTTGCCTTATGTTCCAGCAATCTCTCCCCAAAACCTGCATCAACCAAATGCTGAATCAGTACATTTTACCCACTGTAGTCACCACGCTACACGAAGTTTCTGCTGCCACAGAGGAGCTCTGAGGGCACCTGAAAATCTGCAACATTTTCTACATTTTATAAACAAACTGGATTTTATACTGAAGGTTAGTCAGGTATTTTACTGGCTACAGCCACAGAAATCCTGCTTTCAACAGTATTTCTTCAAACCTCTTATCTATTTAGAAAACATTAATAATCCTAAAAGACTAACACAGGTTTTATCTTCATGTTTTCTGCTTTTTAGTTCACCCAATTATAGCTAAACCAACCACCAAACTAGAGTATGGAGACCCCATTTTGCTCAGATGAATCCCCTCTCCCATAGGTGAATAGTATCAAATCACAAGAAAATCTGAAATCCACTCTCTTCCAGACCAATACCCACTGCAGCTCCTGACCCTTTTCAGCAGGGCACACACCCGGCTTTGGAGACCACCGACAGGAAAAGAAAGGGCAGTTTAGGGATAAAAGGAGGAGGTTTTAGTTTTGAGGGGAGGTTGGATGGAACAGGAGCAGTTTCTCTGCTGGCCTGGAATCTGCTGGGGTTTATGCATATCCATAACATCTTCATAACCGCCTGTGTTATTTCAGAAGGAGACGTCATGAGCCAAAATCACGTACTACTGTTGAGGCACCTGCAGTTCCCCTTCTTTGCCAACAGCAAACAGATATAACAGTCTTTTTCAAGCTTGTTGAGGAGTAGACAAAGTAACTAATGCTTGGAGATTCTGCTAATGCCTGTTTGGATCAACACTCTGTGAATAACCAGATCAGCCAGGTTGAACCTGGAGAAGCTATGAAGATGGTGGCTCCATCATCCACATACTAACCCCTCTGCACCTCAAAGGTCAGCCTCGATTGCTTCATTAAACAGCACTGAGAAGGATCTCAGTGGAGTATGTACCATGTGCTTGGCTCTTACAGAAAACAACACAGAGTGGTGGCTGACAACCTGAGAAATAAAAGAGCAATTTGGAGAGGTGGTAAACTATTTCTCAGTGACATGTATTTGGTGGCAGAAATAACACATTCAACAGAACACAAACTGTCAGTAACTAAAGCTAAGCCATGCTGCAGGACTGAAGGCTTCTAACTTCATGCGATTATTCATTGTGTGCATTTAGAAAGCTTCACTGTGCTTTGGGAACCTTTCAGATGCGTTTATTTAGAATAATAAAGTCCATTCTTGCCTTTTGCCTGAAGAGAGCTGTAAATCAGCCCCACTGCCCCCCAAGGAACTACCCTTGGCACAGAAGCCATCCCCAGCAAGCCCTGGGTGAGCCAGGCTGGAGCTCTGCCACCTTCACAGGAGACTGTGGCCTGCTGGCAAGAAGCGTGGCAACGGCTGGGTGCACACTGGGACATTCCTGTGTTCCAGCAACTTCCAGCTCCCATAACAGCCCACAGAGGCTTCTGTCAGTAACAAACAAACGCAGTCTCTGAAGCTATGCCAGGGGTCAGCTTATCTCCAGGCAACCCCAGAATCAGGGAATTAATTGCACTTACCCTCTGCCCCTGTCTGCACAGGGATAAGTATCAAAAGGATGATTTACCAGACCCCACATTCTCCCACCCATAGTTGCTGTCCTCAAGATCTCACTCTCCAGCTTCTTTTCTACCTAGGAAATAGCCTTTCCCTTGACAGACCCACCAATTTTCAGATGCTTGGTACCATACACCCATTCAAAACCACCAAAACACAAATAACTCATATTTGCCAAATACAAGCTGCAATTCAGCATCTTGAAAGCAGTAAAATTCTTATCACACCTTTCTGAAGTCTCTTTTTATACTCATTTATTATTTTCCCAAATAGTACTAGAGGAAAAAAGAAAAGCAGCTTCCCCAGGGACTAAAGCAATCAGTTGCACATGTCTTCTCATGTATTTTAAAAGGTCTTGCAGATGCTCTGCTATTGACTTTAAGCATAGTTTTGCTGCCTTAGGAATGCAAATCAACTGCGGAGGCATCTCCTCAAGCCATCTGGGTCATATGCAAACAAAAAATGTGACATTTATCAAACCCCTCTTAAAGAGAGCATCACAGTCAGTCCGTAACACAGAAACATGAGCACTGCATTCTGCCTTGAAGTACAGCAGATCATGGTACATGAACAGATCACAACACAGTGATGAACCAAACCAGATCCAACAAAACCACCAGAATCTAATTATTAACATACCCGCAACTAAGTTTTCACAGCAAATTAGTTTTGTTCAGTGGCTTTAGACACAGCCAATTCCATTCTTATTGTGGTTTATCTCCTGATGGAATTTCAGATATTCACATTGTGAATATGACAATTTTCATCAAACTGCAAAATTCAATTGCAATAGCTTTAGACGAGAAAAAACCCACTAGGAATCCGAAGTGCACAGACTGGTACCTTCAGGATGAACAGCAGTACTTTCTCAGGCAGAATGCCCTGAAAGACCTTTCAAGACAGGAGAGTAAAACATCTGCCCTGTCCTCCCAAGTTCGTTAGCTACTGAAATTGCCTGAGATGTGGGAGATGCAGGTCCAGGTGGTCCGTACTGAACTGAAAAATGCAACTCCTGTCTACTGAGAGACCCAGGGCAAAGGGGGCAAGGGGAGAGGTAGAGGGGGCACACTGGAGCAAATCCTGAGTGAATGATGAAGGGACTGAGCCTGAGGGTGACTTTCTGGTATTCCTGGAAAGCAAGCACCAAATGACATTTTCAATTGCATGGCATCTAAGGTGAAAAAGAGGGGAAGAGATAATTTGAACTCCCCTTTTCCTGTCTCAGTCCAGTTCAGAGGTCCAGTTATGAAGCTTTTGACATCTGAGGCATACTTATTAGCACAAAGAGTGGAAGCAATCAAACTGGTGTCTTGACGTTCTATCACAAGTCCCACTTTGGTCCTGCTCTTCTACTGCCTTAATGTGCCCCTCTTCAACGTGTTCTCTTTTCTGGAGTCACAAACAGCTGAGCTCAGTTCACTACAGCCTGAATACCAAAAGCCAGGACCTTCTTTTTAGTTCTGAAATAGGACACCTAAACCAATTTTCATTTTGGAATCAGAAAAGGAACTGATTTTTCAGAAGCTGCCTGTAATCATCTGAAGTTGAAACAGGTAAAACCAAGTTCAGTTCAGTGTATCTCCAGTATCATGTAAAAGGATAAGAAGTGAAGCTACCAAATGATTACCTGGTCTGCCTCTTCAGGATTGTGATTCAGTAACTAGGGTTGCAGCTCACACAAGCATCTGCTGCTACTGACAGCCAGAAGAATCAGGCTCTTTAAAGCATTCTGGTGCACCCTGCCCATGATACCATACAATAGTTGGCTGCTTTAGGACTGTGTTATATTTTGATGGGAAATTTAGATCTGGAGTAAGGAAGTGAGAATATTTTACATGTACTGCCTGAATTAGAATCACTCTGACAATGCTCGTGGCACAATACACCATTTTTCTCATTAAGCCAGAAAGCAGAAAACTATGTGATATTCCTCGTTAGGGAGAGACTTATGTTTACAAAGTCAGTTCATTTTTCATGCTTTTGAAAGGAAACTTAATGCTGCAGCAACATTACCAGCAATTCCTTGGGGGCGAGAAAAGAATCAGCCTGGACAAACTTATTGTACATAGTCAGCAATTACATACGTTCCAGGCAGGCTCCATTTTTTCTACTTTGAAAAAGAAACAAAACAAAAAGCCACCACCACACAAAGCAGCATAAGTCTTCCTCAGCAGAAAAATCACTTCCCAAAGCTCGTGAACCCTGCCCCATGCCCTCTGTCACTCCATTAGCGACCGCAGGAAAAAACCTCATACTGACACATCTTGTCTGCAACGCTTTTCGCTTTCTCTGTGGCCTCCAAACGTTCCTACATACCCACACAAGGATAATTCTTACCCCTACTTCTTTCCTCCAGCGTTTGCGGATCACATTTCACGGCCGCCGCGCGGTGCTCGGAACGCTGCCAGCGGAAAGTAGGACCCACAGAACGAGTTTTCAGGCCGAGGGAAAGGCACGGCAAAGAGGCAGAGAAAGAAATCAAGAACATACCTATGGAAGCCATCATGACAGAAGGTCTTTCACGGAGCATGGGATGGGCAAGATCTCTGTTCCCTCCCGCCGAGCCGGTCGCGCCGCTCAAGGAGCGGAGCAGCCGGAGGCTTGGGAAAAGCCATTTCCCACATTTGCCAGCTCTGATACCATCCGCTCTCCCCCGCGGGTTCAAACTTCAGTGCAAAGAGGATTTCAGTGTCTGCGGCGAAAGAAAGCCAGGCTCCTGCTCTCAATGCAGCCACTCAGCTGAAAACAGCCCGAGTTCGCTCCATCCAGGCGGAAAGTAACTCGGCAGTTGTTGCTGGGCCAGCCCCGCCGCTGGGGCTCACACAGACTGCCCATTCAGTGCATCCCGCCCCGCTGGCTCCACCTCGCTTGCTCTGACTTTGTTCTCCCCCAGCTCTCGCAGTGGCTCACACCGCCTCCCGCACGCCCATCACCACTCCCAGCGCATCCTCCTCAGCCAGGGCCGGGGGAGGCAGGGGCACGGAGGGGGCTCAGAGCTCAGACTCTTGCTGCTATACACACTCCTCAGCGTTTGGTTCTGTCTGTTGGGTTGGTTTAAGTAGATGCCCAGTTCCCCCAACACTTTGTTGGGCCTCACAGATTTCTTTCTTTCAGAGAGATGCAGGACACGGAACCAACAGCAGTCAGATCATAGAATCACAGACTGGTTTGTGTTGGAAAGGACCTTAAGATCATCCAGTTCCAAACCTCTGCCATGGATGGGCAGGGACACCTCACACTAGAGCAGGTTGCTCCAAGCCCCTGTGTCCAACCTGGCTTTGAACACTGATAGGGATGGGGCAGCCACAGCTTCTCTGGGTACCCAGTGCCAGCGCCTCAGCACCCTCACAGGGAAGAACTTCTGTCTAAGAGCTCATCTCAGTCTCCCCTCTGGCAGGTTAAAGCCATTCCCCTTGGCCTGTCCCTACAGGCCCTTGTCCAAAGTCCCTCTCCAGGTTTCCTGCAGCCCCTTTAGGCACTGGAGCTGCTCTAAGGTCTCCCTTAAGGAGCCTTCTCTTCTTCAGGCTGCCCCAGCCCAGCTCTTTCAGCCTGGCTCCAGAGCAGAGCTGCTCCAGCCCTCACAGCATCTCTGTGGCCTCCTCTGTCCTCTCTCCAGCAGCTCCACGTCCCTCTTATGCTGCTGCCCCACAGCTGGATCAGAGCTAAAGGGGGGGGTCTCCCCAGAGCAAAGCAGAGGGGGAGAATCCTCTCCCTCAACCAGTGCTGCTCATGCCCTGGGGGTGCAGCCCAGCACACTGGGGGGTTCTGGGCTCAAGCACACTCTGTGGCTGGGTCATTGGGAGCCTCTCCCCGCTCAACACACCCCAAGTCCCCCTCTTCAGGGCTGCTCCATCCAGTCTCCACCCAGCCTGTGTTTGTGCCTGGGACTGTCTCAAACCAGTGTCCCAACTTGCACTTGGCATTGTTGAACTTCATGAGGTTCACACAGTCCCACCTTTTCAGCCTGTCAAGGTCCCTCTGGATGGCATTCCTTCCCTCCAGCGTGTCAACGACACCACACAGCTTGATGTCATCAGCAACTTGCTGAGGGTGCATTTAATCCCACTGTTCCTGACAAAGAGGTTAATGTGGATCAAAGCACAGTTGCTCTATGATGCCAAACTAGCTCAATACTCTCCAATAAATTTAGGATCTGGAGCTCTGAATAAAGTTTGACTCACTTCCCAGGATTTCTTTCACAAAACACACGTGCAACCCTACAGAGCTGCATTCAACACCACCCCATCATTGTTCAGAGCAGGTTTTATTTACGGGTCAGGAAGATGAGTGGAAGCACTGCAGCGCTGCAATGGGCAGCACATTTCCTCCCCAGATTGTTCTTCAGTGGCCCAGGGCACCGGATTTTCTGAAAGGATGACTATAGGAAATTACTTGATATGGACAGAAACAAATATGTCCATTTAAAGCTTTCCTGTATTCAGTTGCTTTCAAGCAGCAACATATTCTGAATGTGTGTACTAAACACTTTTGATAGCTTTAAAAAGCACCTATTTGCTTGGTTATACAGATGAGTACTGGTAAACTAATTAAAATGTTCTCTTCTTCAACAGACCAAAAGGTAAACTAAATGACCCTATGTAAGAATACTCACTCCTGCCACTGATTGTCTTCATAGCAGCTGCTTATATTAAGTACTTTCATAAGGGCTGCCTCCAGGAGATCCAAGTAGCAAGGATGAGCTGTGATATACACCATATTCCTGGGAAAATCATGACGAACAATCCTTGCCACAGCAGCAGAACAGGTTATTAATGCAGCAGTCCACAACTGCCATCAGTTACTTTGATTAATTTATTAGACAATTACACTCTTTGTCTTGGATGCTTCCTGGCAGAAGTAAATGCACTCAGAGGCTTCAAGCTCCTATGAACAATAATTATTAGACAAAATTGCTCTCCATAAAGCATTCCTGGCTCTGCATAAAAAAAGCACTATAATCACAGGAAACCTTTGGATGTCCCTTTTCCTTCCTGATTTTCAAGTCTTGGAAGCTTTGCTTGCTCAGCTGTTTACACTTGCTGAATTAGAAGAGAATGGAGATAGTAACACTGAACCAAGAAGATAACAGTGGTCCAAGATAGCACATTGGAAGGCTGGGTTAAGTGAGAAAGTGTTCATTTCCAAAGTAAGCTATGACTGCAATCTAACTAGAAACCAGGTAGTTAAAAATCATTCATGTATTTGAGTTTTCTCCACACTGTATCAAATTCACCGTTAAGATTTTTTCTGCATGGGGCTTTCTAACAGAATCAGACTTGCTTATCCTTAGGGGTCTATTCATCAGTGACATGAACACTTAACGATAAACATAAGGTGCTTGACAGGAAAGTTCACCCTTTGTTTGTCCTTCTGTCACAAGTTCGAAGTTTCAACTAACTTAGGTGAATTCCAAGTAAGAAAACAATCCAAAACTCTAAAGCCAGGAAATGTAAAGGGCCAGACTGGAATTTTATTGTATAGAAAAGCATAGAAGTAGGAGTTAGGGAGGGGGCTGTTGGATGTCTCCGGTGAGGAACTGGTTACATTTAGGTGAGTGCAGTTTGTAAAGTAATGCCATCCCAAAAGGAAGACTTACTTGGCAAGGAGAATTGGTTTCCTGACTGTGCCAGACATAGCAGAGAGACAAGAATCAGCTCGTCTGTCCTCTGCTCCGTGGTAGTATTTACTCACACAGCAAGGCCTATATACTTCTCCTAGGTAAAGTGCACAAGATTCCCAGTTTCATCAAAACCATCACACTACAAAATCTATATAAAGCAGCTTAAAATGCAGGGTTTGAATTGTAACATACACCTTTCTCAACAGGAAACCCTACAGGAAGGTGGCTAAGCTTCAGCCCTCAGACACAAGCACAGAAGCACAGCAAACCCCATGATTTGCGAAGGAATGACATACATTTCCCTGCTGCTCCTACAACTGACAGAAATGTGGGAGTCAGTCTCAAGTGATACTGCATAGTTTGTCTGTTACACACCTAAATATGAACAGCTTTGTGAATTAACGCGTCTATCTCAGGCATAGAAAAACACAGACTGATTTCAGTGTCTCCTCTTCTGCAAGAGGGAATGAACACATAGAGAAGTAGCGTAGAGGAGATCAGCATCTTAAAGAACACAGCAGTATGGCCTTTGGACTGTAAACACTAAAGTGGGACTGAACATGTATTTCCACACTGAACACTGGCAGGTCTGTGATTCTGAAATTACAACCCACCTTTGACTCATGACTGCACCGGACCAGACCAGACTTTCCCAGGCACCCAAACAAAGCATCCTCTTTAAGACCTGAGTAGCTTTAAAAAGGTGTTCTTACAGCTGCACTTCAGTTCTTAGAGCTTTCTTGTCTTCTGGCCTTCCTTTAAACTACATGGATGACTCCAGCACATCAGTCATCAAATGCCACGTCATGTAGTACAAGACCTCACCCTGGAAAATCTGAAAAACCTTGTTCCATGTATGGGCTGGTTTCAGCTGGGTTAGAGTTAATTTTCTTCCCAGCAGCTGGTGCATTGCTGTGTTTGGGCTTTAGTCTGAGAACAGTGTTGATAACACACTGATGGTTTAGTTGTTGCTCCGTAGCACTTTACTCTAATCAAGGACTTTTCAGTCTCATGCACTGCCAGTGAGGAGGGGCACAAGAAGCTAGGAGGGAGCAGAGACAGGACCCATGACCCAAACTAGCCAAAAAGGTATTCCATACCACAGCACATCATGCCCAGTATAGAAACTGGGGGGAGTTACCTGTACAGACCCAAACAATCACATATTATGTCAAGGTACTGAAGTCGCAATATTTACTTTGCTTGCTGCAATGCTGATGCTCACTGAACTCAGTGCCCTCAGCACTGGGCAGTGGGAGCAAGAGGATTTCTCAGACTGTAAAGTGCCAGAGCTGCGACCATCAGTGCTAACATGCCCTTGCATTCTCTTCTGATGACCCATGGACACTTACTTTCTGACCTGCTTTTTCTCTTAGAGTAACTTGGCCTGAAGTTTCCAAAATACAGCAATTTTCTGAATGCCAAATGAAACCAGTTCTTTGACAGACAGGTACTTAGAAGTCTCTTAGGGCATCTACTTGATAAACTCACTCTGATGCTGAGCAATGACCTAAACAGACTGGCTTTATAGTATGTTCCCTGAAGAGCAAATATAAACTGGAATGAAATTTCTAGAACAAGCATTGCATATACAAAGGACATATTATGAATGCGTTAAATATTCCCTATTTTCTTTTCTAATGTTTTCTTAAACTTCATCTCCTTTTTCAAGCACCCTTTATAATGAATTAATTGCCAAAATGCTTTGGTGATTTAACACAGGTAGGCAGAGGTTTCAAACTGCTAGGCTGCCACTCAGACACAGAGGTAAATGATAAGGTAAAAGAAGTAAGTTTAAGCACAGCAGAAACCTTTTCATTAACATTGTAGTTCGCTGTTCCATAAAGTGTTTGAGCTTGATCTTGTAATTCCAAGGGAGGTGAGCACATCCTGAGGTCCCTTCTAGTTGTACAGGTCTCAGCTTTCATTAAAATGCACAGATTATGCCTGCCTTAGCATGAGGCAGTTTTACCAACTCTGTGTCATCTCCCCACTGGGCATCAAATCCCTCTGCAGAGAACTACAACCAACAGACACCCTTCAAAAGCACTGAAAGGTATTAATAACACACTCTTTTGACCAGATATGAAAGCATCAAAACAATATCAATGAAACAAGAAAACCACAACCAGTGTGTAATCTCAATCTGTTTTTAAAACACTCCCACTGTTTTCAAGAACAAAAAATATTTTGCTAATCTTTGGGTAACATTTCATTGTGACCAAGTATGGAATGGATTTAGAATCTAACGCAATCTATTTCAGCAGCTGCATCTATTCTCCACCCTCAGTACAGAGAGTTTTCTGACAAAACTTCAGTAACAAGAATGGCATCTTTTGACAGCTTTAACATATTGGCCATAGAATAACACATATATTGTTCCATTGCTTCTTCATCACATACTATCTTTCATGGACTTGGTACTGCCTAGCTTTTTATATTCAGATATGTATATTTGTATCCCTTACTCCTCTAAATCAATGGTATGTCAGAATTTTTGATGAATGGCTAAAATATGTACAGACTTCATAAAGCTCTATGTGAAAATATGTAACATGGCTATAAACAAAACCAGTCCATATTTAGCTAGCTAAACGGATTAACCTCTAAAACATTTCATTCTTATCTCTAAGCCAGAGATTAAAGCTCTCCTAAATTATTCAGTGCACTAGGAGAGTACCTCTCATGGAAATCTTAGCCAAATGTGTGGGGAAAAACCCCTCAATTAAATCTGCTTATCGAACAGCTCAGTTGTAAACACTTAAGCTTTAACTATTTTGGTTAATATAACTCACTAAAAGCAGGCACAGACTATAACTATTTTGAGTTATTTTCAGTTTCAATTTGTTGGTTCTTTTACAACACATTTTCCTCCATTTGGACAGATGTGACCTAAATGAAACCATTAAACTATTCATCATGTGAGATGGAACATTATTACTTGCTATGAATTTGAACTGAAGTTGCTGCTAATAAGCAGTGCTTCTTACTCTGCAGGCCAGACAAGATACAGAGTTCCCATGTTTGTATCTCAAGGATATGTTAAGAACTGTATTATAATGAGTAGTGGAAAAGGAAGGAAGCCTGGGACAACAAAGACTTGAAAATACATCAAATCATCTCTAGATTTCGTGCAATAAAAGGTCTGCATAATGATTACACTTGTTCAGCTGAACATGCCAATGAAAGTAATCCAGGGAGGAAAAAGTGTGACCCAGATCATAAAGTATTATATTGACTTCAGTGTTTACAATGGCCAAGAAGTGGTCTCTGAACATCTATGACCGCTTTACAGCATTACACATGCTCCTCCTGAAAGACCTGATTAAGTTCATGCTGATAGAATCCAAACAGGAGAACTGATTCCTTTCCTACTTGCTCCAGAAGCTTATGGAGGCTTCATATGCACTACTAAATGGTATATTCAATCATAACTAAGAAACATCAGCTGTGTCATTATATATATATATTGTGAAGGTGGGTACTCTACTTAGTCACAAGATAAACATGTCAAGGTCAACTGCAGGACAACAAAAAACATCACAGAGACCTTGCTACATGCCTTGTAGTAAAAATCATACATTTCTTGCCTCTCCTTGTACTGCTTATTGGTCCTTGATAGCCTCAATGTTTAAAACCAACCACCAAACAACAGAAAACAGAACTACCCCCAAAAAACCCCAACCTCAAAATCACAACAGCAAAACCCAAAATGTACCTTTTGGAGGACAGAGCCTATGATAACCACACACTGAAGCGGATGCACTGCTGCTCTGAGCAAATAAACGCAGATGTCTGGAAAAGGTTCCATACCTTTCTCTAGCTTTGGATGCATATAGCTTATATGAACAGTTCAGGGGGAGAGAGGAAGGGAGGTATAAATAAATATTATAGCTAACATTTATGTATTGTGGAGAAAGTTTTTGCACATCATAAAATGGGATAATTTTCCCCCCTCACAAATTAGTATCATTTTTCTTCCCTATGCTAACCCTGCTAACACATGAAAACGTTTTCAGTTCAGAACCTTGGCTTTTTTATCAACCAACCGAGCAGTGCGTTTCACTTCCCTTGCAACTCAGTGACTCAAAGAAATGGCAATCGTAGGATAACAGTCTGAAATTTCAACAGTTTAGAATTATAATCAGTAATAGATTTATGTACTACTGAGGGTATTTGCTAGGTTGTGGCTTTGCCTTCGGAGAGGTTTAGGAAATACTCATCACTCTACTGGGTGATGGAACAGACTAAACCTCTGTTAGTCAATGGGGGGAATTTAGGATTACAATGTCTGTGTTCAGATAAAAACAGAGTCTATATGAGAAAAACTGTGGAATTACACCAGATGTGAGGAGTTCCATGAGAGCCTGAGGAAAAAAGCTGATTTTTGGACAATTTTTAGAAAAGATGTAGCTCATACATGTATCAGAAGCTCTGAGTACAGCACCTGGGCTAACTCCATGGTGGGTATGAAGAGGCACATGCTCAAAAGCTCTGAGATTCCTCATACCAGCAGCAGTGTTATCATTCCACCAGATGCACTGCTTGAACTGTGCAAGTTTATTTAGGTTGTTCAGAAAAGACGGAAAACAAGACATCACGTCTTTCCGTCAGTACATGGATAAAGGATTAGAGACAATCTGCCCTTGTTCCACAGACCCCTGCCTTCTGCTGCAACACAGAGCCCATTTGTGAGGGCACAGTTTCTGCGAAGCTCTATCTATGCTTTGGCCAGGGCTGAGGAAGGGGCAGCTCCTCATGTCCAGCCTGAGGGGTGGAGTGGCAGGGGTGGTGAGCCAGAGTTCAGTTCTCTGGAAAAGAGCTTGTTATGGTTTTGTTACTTCTGCATACAAAGGGACTTCAACTAGCTGCATGCTGTCTAAGATAAGAACGCCTTCATAAGCTTCCAAATGGCCTACAAATAGCGCTTCTGTTCCTTCCACTGATGTGTGGGACTCTCCCGCAGGACATACAATGGCTATTGTGTTACTCAGAAAGTTCTATCTGGAGCCTGCTTTTTCATGGGGTATTTATAATTCTAGCCAATTTATAGACTGCTCAAGTTTGCCTTTAGAAACAAGGTGTCTTTCAAAAGGTAATTCAGAATGAACTGCAAGGGTGTTGCATTACTTGCAAGCTATATAAAGTGAGGAAAAGAGCAGTGAAACCATGGCAAGAAGCAATCACTAGAGCAGCAGCACTGACACAGAAGGACAGCATGCCCCAACAAAGACTGAAGAAGCTTAAATTTGCTCCCATCTGAGAAAGAACAAGGCTCTGGAAAGGAATCCTGCTCTTTCTAGGGGGCACAAGCAGGACGGCTTAAAGAAACATATGGGGAGTAAGAAGAGGTAGAACACAGGTAATGAAAGGGAGACAGATCAATCATAGAGTGGTTTGGGTTGGAAGGGACCATAAAGACCAACTAGTTCCAACCCCCAGCCACTGGACAGGTTGCTAACAGCACTGACTTTTCCTAACAAACTGCTTTCCCCTGGAAAGAAAACTAAGATTTCTAGGGCTAAGAGAGCACCATTTTATACAGGGTTTTTCAGGCTTCAGGGAAGATAGTGCCCTTCACTTCAATAGTTTAAGAATTAGATTAATTCAAGATACAAAGTACACAGTTTATAACAATTATTTACAAAAGAACAGATAATTTTATCACTTTTGTATACGTAAGAACTGGATGTCATTGTAATTCTTGACTACAGAATACACAAAAGCATGTACTGTTCTTTTAAAAAGTATACTCTTATAAAACCACAGTAGTTCTCACTTGATACGATACGTGCTAACAACAATGAAATCTATTCTCTCCAAGGAAGTGGGGAGGAAATAAGATAGTAATATATCTAGAAAATTGGTAGCCAGATGTTACAGCATCCTTAGAACTAGTTTGGAATGCAGGCAAGAAGCAAAGCTGAGATGCAGAACAGAACAATTCTGAATTCAAGGGTCAGCTGAACTGAGACAAAAGAGACTGTAACTTAACGGCAGAAATAAGACTCCGTGACTCCAAAGTCCTCAACCTGTTGAAAATCTCTGGAGAAGTCAGTATGTTTCCCAACTTGTGCCAAAAGAAAACCCATGAAAGCATTTAAAAGAAAAGTAAGGCTCAAAAGAAAGTACTGAAAATTGGGGCTGCAAGAATTCTTCCAAAGTCTGTTAAGAGTCACCTTTGTCACATGGCATTAGAGCAGCCTCAACCACAGGAACAGTTGCTTGTGTTCCTTTCAGATTCTTGGCCTTATTCAACACACAAAACACGATGCTCTTGCTCTAGCCACAGATTAGGGATTGATAGCAAAAGCAATGAGAAGACGCCTTCTTCACTTTTTGCCGAAGTCAGAAGACACAGAAGCAAGTAAATACAGTAAATAGATACTTACTGTAGATGCAGACAATAAATAAAGTAGAACAGTGAAGGGAAAAGAGAAAAAAAACCCAACAACCAAATATATAAAGTAGAATTCTAATACTGCCTCTGGCAACAGAAGTTTCTGTGCTCTGGTGGGAAAGTCACGCAACTAACATTTCTTAGAGGTGCTTATTGCATGTTTTCTACTGACCCACCTCATACCCCTTTAACCTTAGTCTCAAAATACACGATGTGTCTAAAAGCAAAGCCATGGACAGCTGAGCACTTAACCTGTAGCATGCAGTACATCTTGAGCATAATTTTTAAAGGGATATTTAAAGGGAGAATAACCTCCTTTGGTCTAAGCTAAAGTAATTATTTTCAGTGTCCCATTAACTGAGTATCTACACCCAGCATTTGAGAGATAACAGCATTTGGAATTAAACATAAGAATTTCCAACAAAACAGAGAAATACATTCAAAGCCACACAGTTTTCCAGAGCTAATTCTTAGCAACAGCAATGGAAACCATTTAACAACCAAGTGTTCAGTAGATGAACTCAGTGTAAGCAACCTGTAACTGATTTGCTGAAGCAGCCTTCAGAAAGAACTCTACTACTAATTACTTAAGAGTTGAGAGAGTAAAGGGCAAAGCCACAGCAACTGAGCCATAAAACATGTCCTGAACTGGGTAGAAGACTGCTTTATTATTGTATGCTGTGTTGACGTTATTTGCTTTTGACAGCTATTAAATGAGGCAAATTAAACAAGAAGTGCTGTATTCCAAAGTTAAAAGCACAGCAATCACTATTATTGCATCAAAATCCACCATCACGTTTATTGGAAATTCTACTATCAAGATCCTGCCTGAAAAGCCTAAAACTATACTACTAAACTATATAGTACTGTAACTATAAAAATGTAACTATAGAACTACATATACATATTGTCATCTGAACATCTTCTAAGGCATACCACTTAACTGAATGCCTGTGATTTGTATTCAGGTTTTAAATAAATTATGTTAGCTTCCTTCACCATCCAGCACTTTCTGATGCAGGCACCTGTAATACTGTTATTTTAACTTACTGCTTTAGAACAGTTTGGCACAGAAAAGGTGGTGGCTAACAACAGCTTTGCTGCTGTTTTTAGCAGCAAAGAGTTAAGGCCTGAAAGCAAAACCCTTTAATAATTAAATTCATAGCTAAATCCCATTAAATCTTGAATATATAATCATCTATTACCGATTACTTTTCCATGTTTGCTCATTTATAAACTTTATCATGACAAAAAACCCTCAGGAACATTCATTCCTTTGATTAATGACCTACTTGACTTGAGCATAGCTACTGCTAAGTTCTATTGTCAGCTTTGCTTGCCTGGAAGGACAACAACATGGGTACCACCCCTCTTCCCTCAGATGGACACAAAGCCTAGTAACAACCATAAAGAACTCAAGTCTCTTGACAGTACCACTTAGATATAGCAAACATCAGCAGAGACATCATGGAACACTGACACCATGCAAACACATGCAGGCAACAACATCAGGATAACACCAAACACTGAGTTGCATTTCCTCTTATTGCCATGACACAACTGCCTGATTCCTCCATGCCAATTTTTGACACTGAACATGGGATTCCCCTTGGATAATTCTTCATCGTTTACTTCTTTTTTGATGTGACTAAAATAGCACAGATTCTATTTCTCCAACTTCCACATGTCTGAATTCATCAGGTCTATGTCCTACTTATAAAGGAATAACCACAACTGTGTTAGTTGCCTTCATGCTCAGTTCAGTTTCAAATTACTTAAGATGTAGGGGCATCTTACCAGGGTTGGTACTGGTTCTGTACAGCTCAGATGGGCTGCTGACCTTATGGCTGGAGGGAATATGCTGGTGGTACAGTGGAGGTGTTTTCACTAGGAGAGAAGGAAAAGCACAATTCCTCTTCAGTAACAGCTAAAATGTTAATAGTGCTATTAAAATAAACAGAAACAGACATTCCTTACCGTACGGTGTCTCTGGTGACAGGGGAAAAGCTGGTGTGGATGGGACAAGTTCATTTCCATTTTTTGTTGGCGAGAAGATTCCCCCATCTATTTCATCCTGGTAACAAGCAACAGCCATCTAGAAAGGGCACAAAAAAGCAAAACTACAGTGTGAAAATTCCCACTGAAGCCAACAACACAGTGAGGCATTTTTCATGAGATTACAGGTTTCCTATAATCTGATCTACTGTTCCAGAAGACAGATCTTGGAAAACTGAAAAACATGCATAAAAACTGAAAACAGAGAGGACAAGAGCAGGACATCCTCAAACACTGCACCCGCATTTCTGAGATAGCTACAGTCATTTGTTCTTATTGCCACAGTGCAACTGCCGAATAGTTTCACACAGATTTTGGACACTGAGCATGAACAAGGGAATCTCCACTGGACATATGGTTCAATGATAAGTATTCCTTGAAAAATTCTTCATGGTTTACCTCATTGGTCTCCCCTAAAGGTATTGGTGACCCTGGATTTACAGCCTGGTCTGTAGCAGGAGACTTCATCCATCCACACCTGGTATACGATGACTGCCCAGGGACATCGTTGTCATACTGCCCAACACTTAACTTTCTCATCCTTCTCCCTGTTGCATCGTCATCTTGTGTCCCTGGTGTTGAAAACAAACAGGTAAACTGATTAATAACCTTTATTTTAATTAGAGCTGTTAAAACAAACTTCATCATTGTACCTTCAGTGGTTCTGTTCAAGGATGCTCATGAAATAACTGGTTTCATAACTGCTTTACAAAACCACACAGGTGGGAAAGCAAAACAACCAGTCGTAGTCAGTCTTGCTGGCACAAGTTAGAACACATTTGTAGTACACCTGGTTCCAGACGAGTAAAAGCTGCATGCTGCTTCATTTTTGGAAGAGATTAATCTCGGTGCCCCCGTTAGGGCCTGCCAGCAGGCGCCGCTATGGGCAGCCAAATGGGAAACTTCATCCCTAACACCCGGCAGCAAAACGATTGCTGCTTTCCAGGACTGCATTTCTCCCGGAAAAAAAAGCAACTTTTTAGCTAACAGACACTCTGGCCCTTCCTTAGAAACACAGCTCACTGTATACCTTGTGTGTCACACATGGCAATCACACTTAATCACAAAATTAGGTATCAGACACACACAGAAGCTGTACTGTAACCTGCTGGAGCCTGAGGAATGAGCACAGGAGTAAGCTGAGCCAGCAGAACAGTTGAAGATATTCAGGGGCATAAAGCAGTATTTGTTTCCAAAGTCACTAGACTGCCATTAGATGTAGCTTTATGATTAGCAAGACTTTATACAGAGTCATCCACTCCCACCAACAGATACTTTTGAGAACATCCCTGCAGGAACTGCTTTTTACACCCTTCTCAGTAAGAATAAGTGAAGAAGAAGCATCCAACAGTAGTCTTTCCTGCATCACAGGACAGTACAAACACAACTGCATGCCTAGCAACTTCTCAGATACTCATTCCACCTGAAAGGTTCTAGCCAGAGGAAAAGGGGCTAAGTAACGTGTAAAATATGGATTAAAAAGTATTTTCATTTTCCAAGTTGCACCATAAAAACCATCTCAGCTGTGTCTTTTACAGGATGTGCTAGGTATATTTATATTGACTCCATAAAAGAAATAACTGGCTACATTTGGAACCTGAAATTTAACCTTATTAGTGGAATTTTCCAGAGTGACTAGTAGGATTTAATTTAGCTCTTGGCTTTAGCAGTGGTTACTGCCATACTGGCTTTAATGGTGGCAGAGATGGATTTCTGAAAGTGTCTAATTCTGTAGTTTTGCAGGATATTTATTAATGTTTTTAAGGATAAGCCACTACTTACCATCAAGTTACCCAGGTGAATAGAGGCCAATGCATGACCACTGAAGTACCATGGACTTTAGCCTGCAAACCTTGTCTGTATTTTAATCTTAAGTCTGTTTTCCTATATAGAAACCTATTTGAGCACTGATACCTTATAACTGTGCTATATAATAAAGGTGAAATGTCTGTAATACCTGCACGTATGTTGCATGCCAGGTTTTACACCTTGGCTTCTGTCAGTACTTTGGGATAGGAAATGGGCATGTGTGGAAGGTGTCCAAAGTGTAACTCAGCCCTCCTCCTGAGTTAGATGAATGGCACACTTTGGACTCCTGCTGCTCCATGATGAAGATGCATAGGAGATGTGCTTAATCAACACATACTTACAGTTAGAAATGATTTTAAGAGTTTGAATGACACCAAGCAATTGAAGTTCTTTTAGAAATCCTCTTTTAAGAGAAATAGCTAATTCTCAAAGATCTTTTTGTATATATAGACAATAAAAACTCTTAGAGGACCTTTACTTAGTTTATTAGTTTTGCTGATGTACTTCAGAGCTGCCTCACTTAATGTCAACAGGTGTTCAGAGTTACTAATTTAAAAGGTATCTTTTACAGTGTAGAGCATTGGGAGCCAAGACTACATAGAAGTCACTTAATTTGGTTTTGTTCTTGTAGTTCAGCTTTAAGTTTTGGCAAAGCTTCACATATAACCCAGGAGCACATATTTATTTCTGTGAAAGCATTTTGTATACTCTCATTTCTCTGTTTGTCCCTTGTGAACTACAGCAATGGATCTGTTTCCCCTGCAGAACAAATAACAACATTCAAACAGATTGGTATTGGAACAGCATCAGGCCTTTATCTTGTCAGATGGTTATCACCATGCCATTGCTACAGCTAACAGAAGCACAGCCAGTGGTTAAAGGTTAATCTTTGTTTGGTTTTTTTAGCTGCTTAGCTTTCTTGGAGTACTATTGAGAAGTATCTGTAACTAGTAGAAAGAAAACACAACTAAGCCCAAAATCTTGTCTGCAGTGGCATGTGAACAGTGCTGCATCTCATGCATTAACTGTTGTCCTGGCTAAACTTCAAAAAACTATTCTGTTAGCTCCTGATGTATTCTACATGTTTCTACATACTGAGTGCATGAGGCACACCATTAAAAGGTCCACATCTATATTCAGTTACCACAACAACTAGTAAGATGAGGCATACATGTTCCCACTTGATGCACAGGGCTTGTGGGCTAGCCTCAAACTCAGCTTTATGTGAGAGTGGGGCAAGCACAGTCTATGTGGTAGGGCTCTACGGGAAGAACTTTGTTTGTGGAGGAGGAAACCAAGCTGGACTGATATCCCTTCTGCCCAGACGAGTCCACGGAACACCTTCCCTTAACTTCTAGTTTATATCACAGCCAACTGAGCAAATTAGAGTCAAACTGGAAACCCCTTACAGCAGGTAATTATAAACCAGTTAGTCAGAAATATGAAAGTTTCAGCATCTTTTTGTCTATCTATAAAGAGGCTCTACAGGAATTTGTGCATTTCTGTGCATGAAGAGCTGCACTCAGCTTTAAAGATCTGGGTATTACTCAGGCCACTTGATTGCCCTTCTATTCCCCTGCATGGTTTTTCTTAATAGAGCCTTTTTCTTTTCTTTTTTTTTTTTTTTCTAAGCAAAACCAATGTATCAGCTATAAAAAAAGACTTACATAAACGTGTGGAGCAGGGACCAAAACTGAACACAGTATTCCAGGTGTGGAATGTGTCTGATGAGCACAGAAATAGAGTGGGACAATGCACATCTTCATGACATATACTGAAGTGCGTGCAAAGTGATTAAAACTGTTATCAAAATATGAAACATAAAATAATGGCAGAGTATGACAAGTGATGTGGAGAGCACTGGCCTTCAGTGTCCTGCTTGACTCAAAATCCCTGCTAAGCTGCAGCCAGATTTCAGTGTGAAGTCTGCCTCTTTTTAGTCACAGTAGCATAAGAATACTGCGCTAAAAAAAAAACAAACCAAACCATCCAAAATATTTAAAAGTCACATGAAGACGTAAGGTTTGCACATTCTGTTCCATAACCCAGTGGAATCAATTGTAACATGTCTCTGTAGAAACTCCATCAACTTGGTCACCAAGTAACATTTATCTATGGCTACATATATTGATACAGCAAATGTGAAATAGTCACAGTTTAGAGTTGTAAAATCAAGATATGGACTAGTTTTCATGTGCTGGCCTCACAGTGTCTGTACTGGCTACACAGCTACAGTGATCCCACATTTTTCTAACTGCTGGCTTTGGTTTAAAAGAGTTTACAAAAAATCCACATTGCTTACAAATGACTAAACGTATCCTTGTACAGCCAAAGACGTTGTAAGGCTTCCTACAATGCATCAAACTAACTTATCTTGCAGTATGGGTGAAAGAAATTCCTACCAGTAACTACCAAATGAATTCAGGAATTATAAACCAGCTAACATTACTGTACAGATTTGCACAGTGAGGGGGAACCAAAACTGGCTGAATAGCTTGGCCCAGAGATGCCAGGTCTAGTGGGAGGCTGGTAACCAGTGATGTATCCTAGGTGTCCATACTGCATCCAGTTAGCAGGAAGCTGAACACGAGCTAGCAACTGTGTGTTTGTGGCAAAGTTTAAAAACTAGAATTTAGTTAGAACTCCAGTTTTGACTTAAAAACTCAGGTTTCAACTGTAGTTTGGCTAAAACCTCTATTTAAGCTTCCTGTTAACCACTGTAAAATTAACTCCAAGTCAGGTACCAGTGTCTCCCTGTGTGGTGGAAACTACAACAGGTTTTGTAGTATATTGTCAGCACATGCAAATAAGGCACATGAGGATCTGGACAAGCTTCGTTCTCCTGTTAGCTTACAGCTTATTTCAGATGGCCTGGGTTTGCTCTCCCACAGACTATCAGAGAGTGAATGGGAACATCTGGAACAGTTCAATGCTTTTAAAAACTATTATTTAATAAAGTATGCAAAAAGGGTTACTTCCCCTCTCCTTTGTCTACAGATACAGTGCAGCATGAGTTATGATGCTGTAACCTGGACCATCTTCAAAGATTTCTTTTCGACAGAGAAAAGATCTCTGAAGATGTTCCAGACACTTGCAGTCAGATGTTTAATCACCTCATTTGTATTCATTTTGCATGTTGGGCTTTTTTGAGGGAGGGAAAATGCCTTTGTTTAATGCTCAATTCTTTACTGACCTGATCAACTATATGTAAACCCCACACAAAGCCTAAAGCTGTATGAATTGTGTACCTGCATTGTCCCCACATTAGGTGACCTAAGGATGTTTTAAGATGTTTTTTTCAAACACTCAATGCATGAAGAGGAATTAGAATTAGCTGAGAGCAACAACATAATTTCAGCCTTCTGGAAATTACAGTCCTTCTCTTCCTCATGCTGCCTGATTCAGACATGCATCTCTGTGACAGCAATGGAGACAGGTTACCTCCAGATGTTGAATACAAGTGCCCATGTGCTCTGCCTTAGTTTGATCACATAATCTTTCACCTGATTCTAATGTTTTTCTTAAGATGAAAGTTGTAACATTTTAAGAGTGAAAAGGTAAAGGCAGGAATTAGCCATAGGTGGCAGTAATGGTAAATTAGCTTTCTAGGTAGAAGCAAAACGTAGTTTTGGCTTTCCTTCTCTACCCAGTAAGCATAAGCTTTGTGACAGAAGATGGATGGTCCCGGGAAGTAAGTTTTACAAAAGATCTTTAACAGTAAGCTGAGGTCATATGCTATCAGGTATGAAAGAACATATGTAAAGTAAAGGTGGACCATATGGCTGCAGACAAGCTGTTACAAACACATAAACACTCCCTCAGGCTACAAACTTTGGTGTTATTTAGAATTCAGAACTACTGCAGCACTCTTACTAGTAAATGGCACCATCATTTACTACCACAAACTCATCTCCATGTAACTCAGCTCATGTAAAAGCAAGATATTGGACAATCTTAATATACAGTGCACTGTTTAACCTCTGAATAGCAACACACATAGCACTGAAGGAGAAAAGAGACACTGTTCTACATGGTGCATAAAGACACGTCCTAGAAAAAGAAATTCAAGGATCACTGCTCTTTTCTGTCCTCAAAAACTCTGAGCACTTAAGATGGCATTCTGACAGAACCCAGAACTTGGCTACACGGGCAGTCCATAGCTCGTGACACATTAACCTATGTTAAGGGCACGTGTATACAAACCTCTGGAATGAAGCGTGACAGGAGATGTAGCTGCCTGTCAGTCAGTGCAGAAACATGCCAGCAAAGAGAGATAAGAATGCACCATAATGTACATCCCAGCTGACACACACATTCCACTCCTAAGCTTATTCTTCCTGGTTTGCAGAGCACTGGATACTGGATGTGCATACTTTCTTAAGGCATACATTTTCTGCACACTCATGCAGGAAACCAGATACCTTGACCATCCTCTGGTAATTCAACCCTCTGGTTAGACACACACACAATGCATCGTGTCAGTCCCATTCATCTCCAGTCCTGTTCCCTCTTGCTCGCTCCCAGCACCTCATTCACTCATTCAACCTCACTCAGAGCCATTCAGCCCTCATCTGCCAACTCCTTCCAGCACAGGCCAATTCATGCTTTCTATATACTTTGTTAGGTCAAGGACTGTTGTCCCAGGGTACAGGGCTCCCCCTAAAACCTGTGTAAGTCCAACTATTACTCATCAGCAAACAACTGCTGGTTTGGTTATGCTTTACTCATGGCTATCTCCTCATCCCCATGGCAGCCAGCATTTCCTTGTACTAGTAACTACACCTCCTGTGCTGCAGCAGTTTCAACAGCTAATTAAGTGTCCTGGACAATCTCCTGCTTATCCCAATCCTGTGAGTCTACACCAAGGTAAGTTAACCATATCCAGCAGGCCCTGTGCTCTGCTACCATCAACTGGCAATGAACAACTTATCATTGATATTTTAAGGGATAATTTAGCTTGCATTATATATTTTTCTTTCTAGTATAGCATATTTACAGCCTTTCACTGCAAATATGCTGAGTACTTCAGCTTCACTGCGTATGTGTGAATGTGCAGGAATGGAGTTGGGATTAACTGATGCTTCAGCTGCACACTGCAGAAAGAAGGCAATGTTAAAGTCTGAACAGGAAGTTTCAATGACATTATTCATTAGTTTGTTCTCACACATGCAGAAATAGACTTTTGCCTTTCACCAAGCACAATGAGTTTTTATCTGTTTGCTTTTTTTGTTGTTTTAAGCTGTTTAACACACAGGTTGCCCACAGGGGTGATTTTAGATAGGAAGCAATCGAAAGGCATCTGGACATGGTCCTGGGCAGCTGGGTCTAAGTGGCCCTGCCTGAGGAGAGGATCTGATCCACATGATATTCAAAGGTCCTTTCCAAACTCAACCACATCTCAATTCTGTGACTTCAGTATGAATGTGGGTGCTGCTCTGGAGCAGAGATAAAGGGTATTGGAGTAAAAATCTAGTGTCAAACAGAGCTGCCCTTGATAACAAATAGCTCTTACATACCACGCCCAGTGTACAAATCATACAAGCCATCTCACTTTCAGAGACATATTCTGTATCTAATTAAATCCTTCAAAGAGGTCTTCTATTGACTTGAACTGGAAGTAGCTTAGGAATTGGTATGTGTAAGGTTATCTTTGAAGCTCAGCATGATGCAAACATCCTGTAAGGATGTTCAATATTTCTAAGAGACAGGTTTAAAAAACAAATGGGAAAACATTAACCCTCCTTTCCATTGCTCAGGCTGATGAAGGAGAAGAAAATGCCTTGACCAAAGGCAAGGACATAACAAAAAGTGAAGGAGCTTCCTGACTCCTACACTCTTTCCTCTTTCCCACTGTGCTCTGTTGCCCCACCAAAATCACCCACAATTCTAAACACTCTCTATATTTTCATATTTAATTCCAAATTCATCACTATCTTTAAAACAAACAGTCTTCCACAACATGCCCCAAGGTCTTGGATTCTCCCCAGTCTTTACAAATGGAAGGTAACTGACAGTGACTCCTGTTTCCTTTGAGAAAGAACCAGAATCAGTGAGAAAAATCCAAACCTTTCAGATTCATACCTTTAAACACAGAATGCAGAAGGTGTCTCATTCTAAATGACCCCTTTATCACCTTCACTAGCTTCACTGTGTATTAAAGAGAAGAGTTCTCTCCCACTAGAAAAATCTCATTTCCAATTTTTCCATCAGCTGATCATTTGGAAAGATTTAAGAGAATTACGAACTGATGAATTCAATCCTTCAAGGGCCACAAACTCATACTGTGTATTAAGAACAATCATACAGTGAAGCACCTCACATATGTGCATCATGGATTTGGGGCTTCTTTAGTATTCAATTACCCTCCTAAACACAAAATTGGATCCTTCCATCACAAGGAAGGATTCATTCTTGGTGGTCCATCAAATGTGTGATGGTGATCCACCATAATCATGTACATCAATGGGAACCACACAGTAGTTAGGCACAGTCATCATCGAATGGTTTGGCATACCCAACTGGGCTTGAGCTGAAGCAGCTCATTTGTGTCCAGTGTGGCCATGGACACATGTTCTGGCATGCTGGCTGATGCTGAATCAAATCCTGGAGACACAAGCAAGTCTTTCATTGCACCAAGACTGGAGGTAGGAAGAGAGAGAAGAGGAAGAGGGAAGGAGAGAAGGGTATATATGCCAGAGGCATTAGACCACAAAGAACTTTCAGACACAACAGTGAGACCAGAAGGAGCTTGTTTGCCACAAGTTTTAGCTACAGCATTAAAGAAAGGTTTCAGTGGACTGAAGCAGGGACAGACTACTCATCCATCTGCAGAGCCGCTAGTTCTAGAAACATTACTTAGGCAATACAGTCAGCATGTGCTGCACATTTAATTGCACTAGATGATTTCTGCAGTCATACCAGCTACACTAAATTTGAAGGTAAAATAGTTGGAGCTTTTTCTCCTACTTTAAGTGGAAATCATTAAAAAATAATAAAAAGCATATAATCACAAACCATTTCAGTACAGATGCCTTCTAAAAATGTCTCAAAATAAGAACTGTAAAATTTCTGCTCCGTTACTAAAGTTACAGCAGAAAAAATTCCCAACTGATGACCTGTAACAGGCAAGAATTTACTGAACAGTACTTTTTTCAAGTAAAAACTAAGTACCTGCAAAACTCACTTATCTTACTTATCTTACAGTTTGATTATTGGATGGTTATATGAAGAGGGTATCAGGAATCATCCCTTGCTAATCATCCTGAAAGTTGTAAGTCATGACCTGAGGTCCTGCTGTATCACATCAAGAACACCCAAGTGCTAGGAAATGCAGTATATTCAGAAAGCTTACCATGCTGGGAGGGATTCCTGTTTGTGACATCTAATTTATCATGGAAGCCAGGACTCCTGCCAAGCCCTTCCACGTCTACATCAAGGCTGGTGAAGCCATTTACTTGATTCTTGTCCCTGGTGACAGTGTTAATGCGGGTCGGGATAGGTTCAAATGTAGGGTCTAACTCCAAGATCAACCTGTTCAGTTGTTCGATGGACTGATCAATATCCAAAGTTGGAGAAGCTGGTAAGTCCCTTGCATTCTGTCCTAGATCCAGGCTATTTGTGTCCCTCTGAGGCACTGGCATTGACTTGAAGCTCTCAGGACTGGCATGTTCTGCAGCTTCAGCAGCACCTGGCATGCTTCCTAGTCCCCTCTGTACAGCAGCTCTGCTGCTGGAGTTACGTGTTGGGGTGTCTGGGGCTCGGGACTGGCTCTGGACAGTGCCTGCATTCTCCACCGTGTTATGAATGCCAACACTAATTTCATTCTCTGGGGCAAAACCGTATTGGTGAGCAGTGACCATCTGCTGCTGGCGTACCCAGGTCTGAGTAGAATAGTTACTTGGGCCATAGGCTTGAGGCTGGGGTGAAACAGAAGGATTCCGTTGTAACTGCTGAGTTGACTTTGGCTCAGTGCTTCCAAATGTCCTCTCATAGAGGGGATCCACACCAATTCCCAGGTCTGGAGCAAAAACATTGTGGTGCTCTTCCCCAGCGTTACTTCCAAAGCCATCTGAAAGAAGTGAGTTCTGACTGCTCTTGTGGCAACTGAAGTTCCCCAAGTGGTTGGAGTGCTGCCCTTCTGAGGAAGACAAAGTCCCAATGCTGTCTACGCTGTGAAGGTCATGATTAGGCATTTCATCATCGAGAATATCAGTCTCCCTGTCCTTCAGTTTGGTGTCTCCATTCATGTGAACTTGAGCTGGCACTATGTGGTGAGTCCCACTGTACTTGCTTCGAACATCAGTCATATCCTTGGTGGTGTTGACAGAATCCTCCAGACCAAAGCCACTAAGTAGCTGGTCCAGCTCTGCCTTCTCCTGTGGGCTCAGACCGCGTTTGACTCCAGGCACAAGGCGCTCTTCAGTCTTGTCTGTCCTGGTGGAAGCTGTTGAGTGTCCTGAATCACTGCTGACAGACAGTGTATGATCACTGTGATCAGGACTGCCAGTCACAGGAACACCCTGAGCAACACCACGGATGCTGCCGTCAGAAGAGCTCTTCTTTCTCACTTTGGCATACAGACTGCCATCAATGGGACCTTGGGTATGCAGCACTGTGGAGAGAAAAGTATACAAGGGCTTTTACTGGTGTCATACCACAAAACAGAAGTACCAGAACTAACGGTATTGCTTCTGCAAAACTAAATTAGCCTTACAAATACAGCATCAAGCAGTGGCATTATCTTCTTTCATTCTATATTTCAATTTATAACAGTATTCTTGATAGAAATAAAACATGCCGTTCATAGTTCAAGATCAAATACAGTTTTCTTTTTATGCTGTTTTGAATGTAAGTTTAAAGCTCCACAAACTCTTCACACTCATTTGAAGAATTACTCTATTACAGTGCTAAAATTTGAGAGGCAGTTTACCATGCATTCCATTCAAAGCAAGAATGGTTCAATACTTGCCTTGAATGTATTATCATGCAATTACCAGTTCAACCATTTCTACCTGATGGCCTAACTACACTACAAAGAATCATTTACACATTTTCTTGGTGGTGCAAGTTAAAAACCAGGCTTTGAATCAGAGCTTCTATCCTTGGAATATATGTTAAGGCCACTTCACAAAGGCATATATGAGGAAATGTTAGATGATGAAAAGTCTCCATGTGTGGAGGATCTGGCATGCATTTCACGGTTCAACAAGGGCCACAATCCCTTAAAAATCAGAATAGAACTCCTATCTCATCAATGATGGGAAGAAGTTAACTTTATTTTGATCTCTGAGGTACTCCCTCAACTGAAGTTTATGAATAACCATTCATAATAAATACAGGATAGAACTTTCTTTTCTGTTTAGAACATATTTAGAAAATACAACAACTTTGCAGGAAAATGCATCTAGTTTACTAAAGCTATGTGTTGAGAACAGACAATTTCCTGCTTTCAGATGCATGAGCACCACTTAGCACGCTTCACTGGCACCAGCTATGCACAGACCTAGGTAAGCCAAGTTTTACCTTATAGGTAACTCAAGTGGAGAGCCTCGCTGAAGTGACTATACTGCATGAGAACCCTGAACTGTTCCTGGCATCCATGAACCTTGCTGCTTCTTTCTATCTTGAGACATACAGCCTGTATGTTTTTAATCTATTTATTTTCTGTCCTGATGCAGCCACAAGCCAACCTTATGGTTATGATTTCTCTTTAGTCATCAACAAAAAAATGAACTGAAAACATACAACAGAAGTCAAGAGAATCACGTCAGAGATTAGCATCTCAGCCTTAGAATTGCATCCTCTACATATTCTATCACATATGTAGTATTTTAGTGTTTTAGATGTGCTTTACTGCTAACAGGAATCACATAAAATATACAGTCAACAATAACAAATATGAAATACATACAAAATGAGTAAAGTTATTGGAAAATAATCTCTTTTTGCTTCCTGGGGGGGAGGGAAATGAAATCAAACACACAAATTTAGACAGATTTTTAGATAAAATCAGGAAATAAAAAAACAAGATCCATTTGAGTTCAAAATACTACTGTGAGAATAATCTCTGCTGTGGTATTTCACTACTACCAACACTGGACATGGTTAAAACCACAGAACACTGAATATAGCAATTAACCTCTGGAACACTTCAAAAGCTCAAGAGTTTATTTGAACCCAGATTATTTTAGGCAAACCACTTTTTCTTGCCTCTGCCTATTAGGGCTTTTTAAAGCTTTCCTTGATGTGATGGCCCAAGAAGAAGAAATGAAGACAGTGTATAGGAGGCATATTCTTACAATCCTTTACTGAACTTGTTTGTCCAGCTCCCACACACATCACACAGGTCAGAACAACCTGAGGTACAGTTTGACTACTAGGGTCCTACCCAGGGCTGAAAATGAACACTATTCATTCTGGTTCTTATGAAAAGCTTTAGAGTAAATATTTCTACTGTTCACCAAGCCAAGAAAGTGAAGTGAGTGCTTCTACTTTCGAAGGATTTAATGCTCATTTACCAAAACATTCCTATTAAGCAGAAGTTTACTGAGTAACTTTTCCTACCCATAGTTTGAGAATTGTTAGAATCGAGGAACAGCACATTTTTGTCAAAGGTAACCACCAGCTTAGTCTCCATCTGTGAGCTCCACGATCAGAAGAGCCCTAAAGAGCCTAATGCATTTCAACATCAACTTTACCACACATTTTTGAAATACACTTAAAATGGCATTGTGATCATGAAGCTTCCAAACTAGGAATCTTTTCCAGGCAATACCATCTTAGAAAAAGCATTATTCACAAACTGAACCCATGATGGCAATGAATTCATCAGTTTACAATGGCAAGAAAAGTGGTCTGGTTGGAAAAAGCCATCATTATGGGACACACTGCCAAGTTTCCATCAGTTCAAATACCCACCTACTGGAAGTTGTGTGATAGGTTTAATAGATTTTAGTTAATAATTAAGGGACAACTTACTTTTTAAGGATTAGGTCCTGTTACTTGTCTGATGTTGATTTTAAAAACAGCACATGCAGAAGACCAAAATGCTCCTTTTCAGAACAAGCCATCAGGCTAGGCAGAAAAGAAAGCAATTCCTCTTGCCATGGAATTTCTCTGTGGGCAAACTGTTCCAAGTTCACTGAGGTTTATGATGTGTAAATCCCATGGTGAAAAGAGCTGCTGTGCATGAGGCTGAATGTCTGTGCACAGATATTTAAAAGCAGTATTTATGAAAAAATACCATATCTAAGGAAAACACAGCCAGTTGACAAGTTCTCAGCCTTTCATGCTGTGATTTCTCATAAGCTCTCACTACTGCTAGGGCAATGACCCATACTTGGTGTTTTATGTGGAATTACTTCATACAGTTACCATAAGACATTGCAAGAATAAATTAAAAACCAACCAACTCCCCCCCCAAAAAAAAAACCACACTAAGAGTAACTCTTAAGTGATCTTTTTCTTTTCTGTGTGCTTAGCTTTGAGTTTAAAAACTAGAAAAGAACACAATACCAAACTGCTTTGTTTTGTATAGTTTAGTATCCTGAAACAAAACAGACTTGAAGTTACAGGTCTGAACTGGAATGCAGTTCAGTAAATACAGGACTAGTATACTTGCACCGTTAAGAAGTCTTTCTGTTTGACTTTGCTGTTACCCAGAACTAGGCACAGTGCAGTAAATCCTTCAAACCTGCAGGTCTGCTGCAAATACTTTCCACCAGATGAAACATTCCAGCATGCAGGTTTGGTTAACCATACAGAAATTTTAAGTACAAGGTCTCTTCTCCCAAAGAACAAATGACAGGAAAAAACAGCCTCAAGCTTCACCAGGGCAGGTTTAGATGGAGCTGAGGAACAATTCCTTGCCCAGAGGGTGCTCAGGCATTGGAACAGGCTGCCCAGGGCAGGGCTGCAGGCACCGTCCCTGCAAGTGTTCACACAGCGTGGAGATGAGGCCTCAGTGCCATGGGTTAGTGGTGGCCTTGGCAGTGCTGGGAATGGTTGGACTGGATGAGCTTAAAGGGCTTTTCCAGCCCAGTTGATTCTATTATTCTAAGACCTCTCCAATTCTCAAGATACAGCCACAGAAACAATGTAAAACACTGCTGCCTCTCCCTGTCAGCCCTCCCTGTACCATCACACAATGCCATCCAAGCACAGCAACAGTGGTACAGAAAAGTAGATGGACAACAGAAAATGAAACAGAAACAACAAAACTACAGTCACATAAGTGGATTATAAACCTCAGTAACTGTTCATCTCTTCTATGTTTCCATTTTAAACATTTGTACAGTATCTCCACACACAAATTGGGAAATACACAAAAAAATAATTCCTCAGTGTATTTTAATGGTGTTAGGAAGCTTCAGCAGTAGTAATCTTTTTGTTACAGCCTGGTCCCTGTTCAAATTAAAATCTCTGAAATTTGAGATGCTCCTAAGATAACCAGAGGAGGTCACCAGGATAATCAGGGAGTGGAGGACCTCCCATACAAAGACAGGCTGAGAACACTGGGGCTGTTCAGCCTGGAGAAAAGAAACTGTGTGGAGGCCTCGGAGCAGCTTCCAGTGTCTGAAGGGGGCTGCAAGGATGCTGGAGAGGGACTCTTCATTAGGGACTGTAGAGATAGGACAAGGGGTGATGGGTTCAAACTGGAACAGGGGAAGTTCAGGTTAGATCTAAGGCAGAAGTTCTTCCCTATGAGGGTGCTGAGGCGCTGGCACAGGGTGCCCAGAGAAGTGGTGAATGCTCCATCCCTGGCAGTGTTCAAGGCCAGCCTGGACAGAGCCCTGGGTGACATGGTCGAGTGCGAGGTGTCCCTTCCCATGGCAGGGATTTGGAACTGGATGGTCTTGAGGGCCTTTCCAATCCAGACCAGTCTCTGATTCTATGACTAGAACCACTCTGTACAGCAACCAGTGACTGTGAGTTGTCTGGGGTTCCCCATTACTACATATGCTTAATGAATCACACAGCCCTGTCAGCACTGAACACCACAGCAGAAGGGTCATATCTGCATACTAGCATCCCTGTGAAATATTCTGACACCATAAAACTGGCATCTAGGTTTTGTGGCATTCGGTGTCTCACACTGTTACCTCAATTGCTACTATCTAAAATGCCAGTAGATTAAAAAGCCTGGACAGCTGTGGACTTGAGTACTATTTTATTCAGCATCAGCCTGTATTCATAATCAAGACAACAAGCCTAGGGAAACCACTCAGTAAGAACTTCACAATGAAAGAAACTAACACCTTGAAATATTTTATACACCCTGCATTATTATCTGATAAATTCATACTATCTAAACTGGAAGGAAATGCATATACAGGAGAGGACAACCAAGAACTCAACTGGACTAAATAAGCAAACAATTTACTAGGATTCCCAGTACTGTACAACCCATTTAAAGTGAGCTCCCAGCTATATAAATAAGTAATTTTAGCTGCATGATCACAGAACCACAGAATGGTTCAGGTTGGAAGGGACCTTAAAGCTCATCCAGTTCCAACCCCCTGCCATGGGCAGAGATACCTTCCACAAGACCAGGTTGCTCAAATGGGAATGTAATAAGCAAAGCATGGGATACAGATACAGATGTCCTACTCAAGTATCCGTATCTGAAAGCCTGGTCCACTTCACAAATCCCTAAGGCAATTTCTCAAAGCAGTGGCTCACCAGTCAGAGGTTCACCAGCCACAAGCAGTATAGTGAGCCTAAGACTCTATTTCTGATATTTATACTAGAGCTTGAGGAGCTGTATCTCTGTACAAGTGAAGCAAGAAACAGAAATGTTTGGGACCTGATGACTTTTAGTTGTGAATTTAAAGATGATGACAACATTGTCAGACTTCACAAGGAAACATCTGCAGTTGAGGGATAAAACTATTTGCAACTAGACCATTTGGCTTTAGTGGGCAGCTGCATTTTTAGGAACCTTAAGTAGTCACCAAAATGTTACCAATTTCCAATATTAGCACATGAGAACGAATGAAACTCACAGCTCAACAAAAACTCAGCTGCTTCCAAGGAGTCTGGATAGTTAAACCTGCAGCTCGTGATCACAAAAAAACAATGGGTATTGCACACAACAAATATAAATGGTTTTCCAATCTGCAGTGTTGTAAGAACGCATTCTTAGATTCATTTTGCCTTTTTTAAAATGGAATTATGACAAGCACTTACATGTAACTACCCAGTCATGACTACAAAATCTGCTTTGTGATGCTGAACAGCATTAGAGCAATTTAGTTTTACTAACACAGATTTGCCACTGCAAGTCAGTGGAAAGAGCACATCTTAGTTGAGGTTAAAAATCAACTCTACTTAGATTTCTTTCTCCTCCTAACTCAGTTTAAAAGGAATATGAAAAATTAACATAAGGCAAAAATAATGTTTTCATATTAAAATATAGCATTTCTGTCAGGGGAGAATTAAATGTACACACTCTGTTGACAGAGTAAACATTTAGAAAGCACATGCATACACCAGTGGTTTTACCAAATGTTATACTGGGCAGCCTGAGATATGTTTCTAAACCAGAGTAACCCACAGAATACTTGGATATGACTAAACTGAAACAACTATAACAAATCTGCCTCCAAAGGTTCAATCTCATAGCAGAAAACATGCAAATAGTCAAAATAAATACTAGACTTAGATTTTTGTTTATGCATTTTATATAAAATGCATATATATACACACTATTTTATGTAAGTTTTATCTATAAACTATATATATATATATATATAGTTTCTAAAGCTATGTATGTTGCTTATTTGTTCATAAATCCAGGACAAGTGAACTCCTCAAATACTATAAGCCTTTAAATTACAAGGTTTTGAAGTTGTGCTCATGAAACCTTCATTTCATATTCTACCCTTTTTCTAAATCACGATTTTGAAATACCTCTGCACTAAGATTTTTGGACTTCTTTTTACTCTGGTATTAATCCATGTGTTCCCCCAAAAAGTGACAACCAACTGAACTGCATAAATGAAGCTATGCATATGGACAGGGACCATTTCTTATCAAAGAAAATGAGAAAATCCAGCAGTAAAGCAAGATTTGATTCTATCCACCTTGCTAAGCAATGGAACTGCAGAGGCCTCATGCATTCGATACCTCAGCTCAATGCACAACTGTCTCCCCGCTCTCAGTTTTTCCGAGGAAGCAACACTCTGTAAAATGTGGGAGTAACACAGCTGTCAAAAACCAAGTTCACAACGGAGGAGACCTAAGTACTGCTGGAATTTAGCTAACCAAACTGAAGGGGCCCACTTTCTTTCAGCCTGACCTCTCTTCCAAGGAGCTGTTCCAAATCCCTGAACTGCTCAGGCTGAAGCCTGACAAAATTCCCACACTGACTTTGAATTACACACACACCAAGTATCAGTGTCTCTCGTATGAATGCAAGCCTCAGAGCAGAGGGTATGTGTGTATTTTCACTCCCATACCTAATACACAAAGAGCAACTTATATAAAAATTAGGAGCTGAAATACCAGCACATACCACATTCAGCGGCTTCTTTCCAAGCCTGTGTTTCCTGGCACTTCCCTCCTTGAAATCCAAATATCCAAAGGCAGGCTTGTGAGTTAAAAAGAGGTTTCAGTCTTTCAGCCTTTTGACTTGTCCATTCACCACTTGTGAAAACACATACAAATACAAGCCAGCTAGGTAAACACATATACCACAAATCCAGCAAGAGCCATTCTGACCCCGACAAAAAGAAGGCTGCAAACACACAAACCTGTGCATGCTGTACCCTCGTTCATGTTGCAGCAGGAAACATTACAGGAGAGCTGGATTATTTTTTTCAACCTCAGAAATAAATAAATCTACCTTCAGGCAAACCTGGACAAGTCCAGAGCTGCATTCCTTCAAAGTTGAATCTTTTTAAGTGTGCTTGTCTTTTCCTTTCTCCCTCCCTAACAAACACAGGCCCTCATTCCTTGCAAACTCTTCCCATATAACTCCTATAAAATCCATACAGAAATACACGTGGTTTGTATTTCCAGCTCTTGAACCACAACAAAGCTTACCTCTTTACTAGGCACGACCAGGAACTTTCTGCAATAGTCAATCACTGGCTCATTAACATTCTCTAAGCGAAACCCTGCACACAGGAAAGCCAGAGTTAGGGCAAACACCCCAGTTTAAAAAGGCAAGAAATGTCTCTACTCCTGTTGCTTAAGCTGCAGCTGCTGTTCCTGCTCCTGGAGGTAAATGCTCTTGCTAAAGAAGCATGAGACTTGTAGCAGCCAGAAAAAGCAAGTGAAAATGTAAACACGAGGGTGGAGCCTGAGGGGACAATCAGGTTCAATGAAATTTGAACTCCTGGAGCCAAGGAGGTATGGAAACGTGTTGGCTGAAAAGGTAATTCAGTCTACAAGTTATTTCCTTACAGTGGTTCTTTTCTCTCTGTTTCAATATCCAAATGAAGCCGAGTTTCAGCTCACAGATCATTTAGCCACAAGCTTATGTTTGCTTGCTTTTGATGGTTTTTTTCCCTAAACCAAACAGCAGCTCTGCATAAATTAACTCACCCCATGGATAGTTTACCAGCAACAGATTACTGAGACACATCACCATAGTAGTGCTTCACACTATTACTGCAAGAATGCTTTGGGAATTCAAGTGAGCCCTGTATAACTACTGCTTAAACCTATCCATGGATGTGTTTAGAAAGATGTTCTCAGACTGCATCACTCAACTGTTTTCGCTGGTGCTTCCTCTGTTATCAGTTTGCTTTCTGGTACACATCAGCCTTTGCAGTGCTGGGTACTTCTGGTTGTGTGAGTGTTCCCACATCTGAGGATACTGGATTACTGGGTGTGCCAGCCTGGTCCAGTTCACATATTGAACATTTATATCCTCAAGGCCAGGCTATACCACTCCAAAGTTTTTATGCTTACTGTTGTGAGTACAAATGATACCTGGTCTGGCACAGAGGGGCAGAGAAGAGTCATGCAAATGAACTGGTCACAATTAACTTATTAGAGCTTTCAGGAAAAAGCTATGATCAGCACTGTAAATATTTATCACCTCAGCCCCTTGCATTGCCCAGTTGTGCTTTCTACCATTTGGAGACCTAAAACTGCATTCAGTCCAACTCTCAAATTGGGTTATAAAAAGTAGAGCATGATTTAGTAAATTGGTGCAAGGCTGCAGGATCAGTTCCTGGTTCACAAACATTCATCTGGCAATCCTATAATACATTTTTAGAGAGTTTTTAGGATAATGAAATGGACTGGAAAGGAAGGAAAAAGATACAATGTCATCTTCTACCACTGTTTTTCCTTCCCCTGACTATCCAAGACATCCAAGCAAATACTGATGTTCATATACACAGTCCATTTTAAAGAACTGGTTTTCCAATAGGAAATAGCAGTAGCTAAGTACTAAGGAAGCTGTTTGCTTTGCTGTGCCTCACAAGAACCTGACTCCAATAGAAAAATTAAGGAGGCTAAAGAAAACAAAGCATGTATCACAAAAAAAGTGACCAAACACTGAAAGGAAACAAACTGAAGAGGCTGCTGTTAGCAAAAACAACCAGGATCCTCAGACTCACATGAGGTTGAATCTTTTGAGAAGCAGAGGAGGGCATCCAAGACCCTACAGAATCTTCATGCTATGCAATTGCTAATATATATTTCCCAGCCATCCCAAAGCATCACGTTTGTATTTTAATGCTTTTGCAAGTACTGTGGAGTAAGAAAAAACTGCTCCACAAAGCACAGCTTCTAGAGCAGAGGCTGGCTGCTGTCCAGCCAGCATGGAGCACAGGCAGAGACAGCCAGTAGAGACTCACCTTTAAATTACTACTGTAAATACACTGTCCCACTTTTGCCCACCTGGGATCAAAAGAAAATAGTACTTGTGCCATGATCCAAAGTACAAAGAACAGACCATTTATTACTGCAATCTTGTATACAGAAACTAATATCTATTGTGTCATCTTGATTCTCCTGCAAACTTTTTCAGTCATCCATGCATAGACTTAACTTGAAGCAGCTTGTGCTTGGATAACTAGCCAAGGAATAACAAAACATCATGGTACAGCAAGATTGCTACGAGTACGAAACACTAAGTAAGTGAAGTTTAAGGGTATTACAGAGTCACTGAACTATGTGAAGCGATTTCCTTGCATTCATTCCAAAAACAAAGCCCATCTTCAGGAATACTCCATGAATTTACATGTACTCCAAATGTCACGGTTCAGAATTCATGATTATTCTTCCTTACAGCTGGAACAGCACACTTGCCTTGAGTCATGCCTTTTTTCTTACTATATGGTTAGGCTTCCAGCAAAAATCAGTTATGGTCATTACGTGTGAAGCAGCAGAAAACCACTAATGACTCTACAGGGCTGCTGAAAGCTGTACAGGACCACAGTAAAAACTGCAGGGCTTAAAAGGGCTGTCTAAAAGGTCAACATAATGAACTTCCTCTTTCTGTTGAGTATGCAACATGTAATTTAACAGTATTATCATTATTAATAAAATTGCTCCACCACTCAATAGTGCATTCAATAAACTCATGTTTGGGTATTTCTAAGCAGGTCCACAGCTAAGGCAGTTATATTTATCAGAGCTCTTTGATTGCCTAACTTACTAATTAAACTTATAGGGACTCAAGAGACTTCTGGCTTATTTTCAGGTATTAGAGAAACAGTAGAAGTAATATATAGTAACTTTTTATGATAATAATTATAGTATCTGCCTTTTTTGAAAAGGGTATTTGAAAATTATCTACGTTTGCTCAATACAAGCATATACTAATATAATAAAATACCTAGTTTTGGTGGTAAATTTCTCATGTGTCTCAATGACTTAGAAACAAAAAGTTCTTCCTACAAAGAATATTTTATGCACATTTACCAAAAGGAGCACAAGGAAGAGCTTGACACCAGGAACGTAAGATGAGCCTTGGAAGTTTAGGAAGTCTCTTAAAATGGGTAATAGATTAGGAGATATTCTTCAATGTCCAGAATAAGACTGAGAAATAATATACAGCACGAGGAACCTGAAGATATAGTCTAGCCTGTACTACTTGTGAGACAACAGCTCAGTGCACAGGGCCACCTCAGAAACTACACAGATGAAGGCATATGCCACAGTGCTTCCACCTGTGTTTAAGTAAGAAGAAAGACCTGCCCTTTCAGCAGGCAACATCTTTATAGGCTTCAGGAATAGAAAGGTCAAGATAAAAGAGCTTGAGTAACACAACTTTTGCTTTCACAGTTGAAGAGATGTCCACAGTAAGAAGTAGACCTGGGTTCTGACAAAAAAGCTTCCCTCTGCTTACTGGAAGTTGCCTCCTGCTCTGTCTGGAAGGAATTTGAACTAGCTGCTATCCCTCAGCATCCAGATACTGTCCATGCTTGAAAGCAGAATCTAGAGTGGGTATCAATATGCAGGCAGACCTGAAGTTGGCCCCATCTCTCAATTTGCCCTTATTCCGTAGCAGTCTGACACAAAGCTCTCCAATGTTCACAGAAATACTTATAACAGAAGGGATCAAAGATAAACATTTAACACTCAACAAGTGCAACTGTAGGAGCAGGGGTAGAGATTCCCAGGACAGCTTTCTGGGACTGATCCATGAATAACAAGTGTACTATCTTCAGCAAAGCTTCACGTGCAGCTACCAAGAACCACTGAAAGGTGATTGCACTAAGGGCTGCTACTGTTACTGGTACAGCTAAAATTCTACTGTTGGTCACTTAGAATTTAATATCTCATGGTTTGGAGGAACTTATTCAACCACATTGTGCTGTCAGCAATGCCTGTGGTTTATAGTGCTAAAAGGACACTTGCAGAGTAGTATGCTTCATTCTGTACAGATTATCAAACGTAACAGTTAGCTCTTAAAAATGAGACACTGACATGCAGAGTTGTGGAACTCAGGAGAGCCAGTCTTTCATTCTGGTCTTTTCTGAAGTCAAGAAAAACCCACCAGCACATATTCGAACTGGCTGCACAAACAGTAACAAGACTTTGGAAACGCATGCAAGAGGGGAAAAACATGTATTTTTGATGGCTCACTAAAGAGAACCACTATGTGTTGAAGATGCTTGCTGCAGCAATCATTCAAAGCAGAGCCCTCAGTTTTTCAGTACCCGCTGTATGTATTGCATTCAGTGGCAGAAACCAACACGTTTCATTAACCAGTGTGCCAGACTCTCAACTAAATGGACAGTTCCAGGATAAGCCCAACAGCAATGTATGCTCAATTTGCTGGAAGAGCCCTCCTTTTAAAACCAGTACACATTACAGAGCCAGGCCTTCCTGACCAAAGCACCTCCATAACAAACCAAAACATTTTGAACCAGCTGTAAGCAGAAACTCTTGTTTCTGTGGTATATTTATGTGGAAGGAAACACTGGTTTGGACATTAGTTTTTAAATTAAAAGTATTAACAACCATAGACTGTAGTTGACATGACTAAGAAACAGGCACACGCTAAAAGGTAAATTCAAGCCTGCTCAGGAACCCAAATATGCTGGGCAAAGAAAGACTTGCTGGATAAAGCAGTGTTAAATGGCCCCAAGATAACAGCCTTTTGGCAATACACAGAGAATTGAGAAGAAGAAGAGTGAATGCTGTTACCTTTCTCCAGACTTCTACAGTCTGAACCCTCCTGTGCTGGAGAGAGAGGTATTTCACACAGTCTTATCAAAACAGAACTGCAAAAGGTATCTGACTGTATCACGAACTACCACAAAATGTCTATTAAAACACTCACAATTTGCTGAGCCTCTTTGGTTCTAAAAGTGTAATAACAGCCTTTGACAAAGAGCTATTGAATAATATCCTTGAGATAACAATGCAAGACAGGCATTAACAATGATAGGCTCTGCAGTAGCTTTGAAAGTAACTGACATACGCAACCTGTGCTTCAAATCAACTTGTGCACTGTTAAAGGCACTGATACTGGGGAGGTGTGTGGGCAACTGTGCCCAGAATGGGAAGTACAGGCAGTCACAGGCAGGAGGCCAATGGAAAAAAACAGGGGCCTAGGGTAAATGCCGAGGGAACCCTGTTTCTAATCTGCTCTTGTTTTCAGACATAAGACTTTAAATATTTATCTTGGGTATTACCAGTCCTCTCTGGCACGCAGCATTTTGCACTGGGGGGACGGACTGTTCTGGTTTTATTTGAGAAAAGTTTAAACTCGGCAGAACTGATGAATGGTACCTAGCAAAGTCAATGTCCCAGTGCACTAAGTAAAATGCACATGATTCCTCACACATCAATATGCTTATATGTGGGGGTAAAAGACTGGTTTGCAATAGAACTTGTCAGGCCAAGTTCTGGAGCTCAGCTTAGCACTTAAGTAAACACTCAAGACTTTCAAAAAGGTGTTCAGTGTATCTGAAGAGATACTCTTTAAAAACGAGCCAAAAAAGGTCACTTTAAATTGGTAAGTCCTTTGAAAGTATGGCCCCTGACTGCACTTAACTGTCAGCTCCCCATCCAACAAACACTTTTAGGGGGGTTAACAAAAAACCCCAAACACACCAATGTAAAAAAATTATAACAACCATCCCACCACACAACACACTAAAACCCCCAAAACATGAAAAATAAGAGATTTCAAACCAGAACAATCTTAGGTAATCAGGCACAATCTTGAAAACACTTCATAAACATGCATTTAGTCTAACATATTGAGCTGAAGCCCAATATTTAAGACACAATACTGTTACAATCAATGCTCTACTAAAGGAGAATTACTTATTGCTGCACAAGTAGAAATGAAACCTTGTAATCCCATGTTTGCATTCAGTATTTCTGACATACAAAATAAACTCTTTAATATTAATTTATCTCCAATTCATTGTCAGCCTCAGGATTAAAACAACTAAACGGGTTTAAATTATGTGCATATATGTATATAAAAGAACTTACAACACTTCAAGAAATAGAAGGCACAGATTTCTTCAGAGAAAATCAATTAAAGAGATTTCAGACACTATTTCAAGGTGGCAACATTTTATAGGGTGTTTTTTCTCTATTTTCTAGAGATGATTCTATTTTCACTGTCAAACAGCAAGAAGGGAAATCGCTGCAGGACACCTTTTCCATCCCTACCTTCTAACAAATCTCTCTTTGTCTTAAAAGAGAGACATCCAACTGGTGACTAAAAGCTGGAATTATCATTTACTCACTACCAATTTATCCTTCAGCTTCACTCACCAGAAATGGCATCAAACCTGCTGTTTTCTTTGGTAGGCATCTGCATTCCTGTTAAGGTACCACGGCCAAGCAGTTTTGCCTCAGACCTTGAGTTTTGCAATACTGAAGGGGCCCTCTGGGAAAACAAGTGTTTAACTACATGAGAGGGCACCTCCCTACTGAATAGCTATTTACTTTGGATTGAAGAGGAGAAAAAAATTCAATAAAAGTCAAACATCCCATCTAACCACATGACATGGGTGCATACCAGAATGCTGGTTATTGCCTACCTGGAGACGCTCACATCCTTTTCATTTGTGAAAAGAAAAAGAGCAGGAGCAAACCAGTTCATAAATATTTGGCAATTTTGGACTGCTTGGTGGTGATTACAGTTACAAAAGGCTAGAAAATCTGTAAAGCAACACTCTGGAGATATAGGAATTTGGATTCCCTCAGCCCTACCCTATTTGGCTTGAATGGAAACCATCTTTTTGTTTCCAAAGTGGTTTCTTTTCTAATTGTCACTATTAAGCAAGTAAACCACTTTGCTAGGAAACAAACAGCAAGGTTCTGTGGACAAAGATACTTAACTTCCTGCCTTGTAAAGACTTGCTGAAAGTCCTTCTCTTGTCATTTTAAACAGTTTCTAACATGTGTGCATGTTCTTTTCTCTCCACGTGTTGTAGAGCTGGCAGACAAGAGCGCAGAGGGATTTAGTGGTTGTTAAAGTAAGTGAAATGTCTTAAAATGGAACACAGAACAAGAACCAGGTGCATTTCTGTTGCCAATCCACTGAATTCAGTCAAACTAAAACAAATACCTTCATGGTAGGTTCATTCTCTCTCTAGAATAATCTCAGCATCCTATCAGGATATGTAGAATAAACCTGAGATAAAGCAGCCATAGAAGTGCAAAAGGAGCAGCAGCATTCATCTTTTCTTCCAATTAATTCACCTTTTCTATCAAAACAAGTTTCTGCTCTGCAGCCATACATTTAATGTTTATTTTAATACCTCTGATTTCATTTGCACAACACCTCAGAGCTCAGAATTGCACCAGGGATCCCTTGGTGGGTTCCACACAAACTGATGGTTCCTATGCAAAAGAAGGCTTGCATTTCAGTAGGAGGGAAATGTTCAACAGTATCTCTCACTCAATATGCCAGGTAATAATCCTGAAAATTACCAATGAGAACTAAAAACCCTCCACAAAAGACAAGTCAAACCTTTCCCATTTACCTCCCTTTGGGAGGTGGGAAAGTTTTTTTCCCAAACCTATGTGTCATTTGGTATGAGGTAAAGTATTTCAGGGAGTGGGAAGGGATTACTTGTTTCTTTCAGCTTTCTGTTCCCATAGAAAATACTTCATCATCATTTATCACTACTCCCCCTCTCCTGCCCCAAATGCCAGAATTACAAGCTGCAATTACTTTTACTAGGTTTTGATCAAAACAGGTACTAAGCCAAACATTAGTTGAGTCTATCACTGCACTTCAAACTACTCCTAAAATATGACCATGAACAGTCCCAATACCCAAATCAGTAGAAATATAAAGGAGATGCATATGCCCTTAGCAATCAAAAGGGAAACACTGCAGTACAGCTGACAGCATGTGAGCTCCAGTATCAGTTACAAAGCAAATATTGAGAGGATTTGATAAATTTAAATGTATTGACATAACAGAAGATACTACTCATTTGTGCCCACAGGTGGTGTATCTTTGTGGTCAACTTGCTATTTTGCAGGAAATGAGCAAACTTTTGTAAATCCACACACATCTATTGGCTAGTAATTGATGCCTCGATGACAAAGAGCACTCAGTAAGATCAAAAGTAATTTTTCTTCCCTCTTGCCCACAAAACACACACAAGACTTGATGAATGCTATGACTTTAAAACCACAAGAAAACCAATGACAACTACCTCAGACTTCTACCTGGTAGTAGGAAGCCCTCCTGAGTCTTGTGGTTCCAAACCTACGTTTAATGCATACTTTTAAATCAGCACAACAGAAGTCTCTGTGCTAATGTACTGTTTAAGGAGAAGGAAATCTGATACAAACTCAGAAACGTAAAACCTTCAGTCTATTACAGAGGACCATTTGTGCAATATCCAGGAGACACCTCCTAAGGGATCTGAAGAGAAATCATATTTCTGAGAACTTCTTCCAATCATTTATTACTTTCTAATTACCAAGATTCCTATGCTGCTAGGAATGAGGTATAAAGCACCAGATCCAGAGAGCAAACTGTCCCAAAACCTGCATATGTTCAACACAACCTTATTATCATCAAAGAGTTCAAGATCATTTAAAAGGCAATTGCTTCTGTCTGCAATACTGTAATCACGCCAACAAACCAAGATAATTTGGGTATATTTTTCTTTTATCATGTCCTTTCATCTTTTGTTCTTTTGGTAACAAGGCCAAATAGGTGTTGGATTTCAAAAGAGAAATTGCTTTCTTGTTCTCTTCTAATTTTCCATCTGAAATCAGCATCTCCTCTTAGTGGTCTCTCACCTGTGGCAAAAACTAGGGTTCAATACATCTTTTTAATGCAAAAGCACAATATTGAACCACTGTACAAAGCATGAGAAGTCTGTCCTGATGTTTATAAATCCTACATAAAAGAAGACCTAAGCAAACTATGCTTACCTCAAGCAGTAGAATAATCTTTATGCTGAGTACAGATCTCATCCTTTAAATCTAGCTGTCCTCTGGGTATGTTTCCTTAGCCCCTTCTGATATTTTGTCGGGACTACGCAGAGACAAATGCTCTGCCTGCGATTTGGTTTTGAGCATCATATAGTAACACCCTGCCTCCTAAATGTTTGCTCAAGAAAAGAGGATCTGGACACATCTCCTGTTCTTATGGTATATTGTCTAGCTTCAACTCTAGTGATTTCTCTGCAGATTCCCAATACCTATGCTAACACATCATATTTATATTGTCTCAGGTAAATAAAAATATACCGTGCACACAAATTCCATATAAAAGCCTGTAAAGTGCCACATATAAAACTTATGAATATCAGAAAAACAATCTAACTGTACTTATGAATGGTCCACAATCAAGTCTTCTACAGGGCCTAAGCAGCATGCAATTCTCTATCTTCCAGCAGTGTATGCCTACATACATTCAACTCTGCTTTCCATTTCCTGTATTGCAATGTAATGCATGAGGATGGGAAGGTCAAAGCATTGCTTGCTGAGGGCTAACAAAGAAGGGAAAAAAGGATGGGGGGGAGGGAAGAAAATAATATGGAAACATCTTGGGTAGAAATTAAGACTTCTTCAGCCAAAATTCAGTCTCTCTGATGTAACTCCTTCTAAAAGGCACTACTCAGCCTTTCTTATCCAACTATAAAACCTCTCAGGACTCCCTATGGAGTGCTCTACCTGCCTCATGTAAGGGTGTCAAATAATTGTTCTCTTGTCACCCCCTATTTTCCCCTAGTATTCTGCAGATGAGGAAATACTGCTGTACAAGAGTCATGCAGTGGTAAAAAAGTCAAGCTTACATTATGCCTCTGCCCCTAAACCCCTCACTGATGTAAGTCATTAGCTGGTCAAATACTAAGCTTAGATTATAAAAATCAACGGAAACTGAGCCTAGAGAGAGCTAATCAAGGATCCTAACTCTGCCTTTCTCTTATTTCATAACAGGAGAGCTGTAAAAACAAGAACTTTGGCATCCATTCAATACCTTTTCTCATGTTTTTACTTGCAAGCATTTCAGGCTTGCTGTGCACTGAGGTGTGCAGCCACAGGTGTGATATTCTGAGTCCTTACAGGAAAACTGTGTCCATTAAAAGCACAACATTCACTCAAGGAAAGCATTCGGAAAGCAGCCACACTGGAGTCAGAATCTGAAGGCAGCTACTGGAGGCTTTCATTTGCTGCATGTATCAGCAGATTACAGAAGGGAAATCTAGGAATTAAAAGGGCAGTTTGGAAAGGGGCACATTTATGAGGGGAAATATGCAAATACTCATGTCCTTTACTATTTGTTTATCTATAACTTCAGAGCCTAGCTCACCTCCTGCAACACTCTAAATAACATAGTAAGTACTGAAGGCTACAAACTCACCACATCATTTTGTTGTTCTTAAAATTCCCTATTAGGATTCCAACTAGATGCTTTAGAACAACCACAAAATATAATTTAAGCAAATTTACAACTAATAAAATAACTTGTATCAACTAGCTTTGGCTCAGAGTCCAACTTGGTACAATATGAAACTCTCAACTACTGCAGCTTTCTTTCCATTAAAGCTACTGAAGCTAAAGAGGGAAGGGTACACAATGACTTAACATGTCAAAGAACTGGCTCTATGTACAAGCAAATGAGGTCTCCTTCCTCTGTTTCAAATGCTGTGGCACAGTTGTGAGAAGTTTTGCCTTGGTCTTGTATGACTGAAGTACTCACCTTCCCCATCAGGGCTCATATTTTCATAGGAATCCCAGCGTATCAGTGGGTCTGAGGTATTATAATCAACTATCACTCCATGGTCATTCTGAAGGTGTTTAAATCCTAAAAAAAAAGAAACATCTGTTTGAAACAAAAAAATTATCGTGGCCACATCTATAGTTATATACATACACATAGATATGTGGCCTCCCAATTGAAGTTTGATCCCCATACTGCAGTACTATAGTCTGAAATGTAAGATAAGCAGCAATAGGGGAAGAAAGGTTATATAAATCAGCTAAGAAAGGCTTAATTTATGTTTTATTACAGAAGGTACAAGCAGACAATATTATCTTGAACTCCTTGATTATGATGTAGCTCTGATAGCTTGAATCAGACCCTAAGACAACACAGATGATCCACCAGACCTATCAGGCAGGCATGACAAAACAAATAGCTTTCCAGAAGAAAACCACAAGTATCCATAAAGAAATGGTATTAAAGGAATGATAAAATAACACTGTTACATACAGATCATCATTCTGATACCAGAGCAACTTATCACTACAGATAGAGAGCTGAAAAACACCACTCTGTCCCTCCCAGTTTCCCTAAGGTGCCAACTATGCTGTTTCACCCATTCTCCAGCCTCCTGGCAGAACCTGAGACCAGGTAGTTTGCTTTCCATGTGTTTGGCTGCCTGAAATACACTCTGCCAAACATACCTGGAATCCGCAGCAGTAACCCACATTTTTGTGCCCTTAACAAGGCATAGGATAATATTCAGCTTTTGAAAGGATGCCATGAGGAATTTAGGTGTGGTCCAGTGATTCAAAAGCAAAGCACAGGCATGAAGCACTCATGACTTTGGACTTGGCTTTGACACTGATAGAAATCAAATTGCTTTCTGCCTTTTCTCCTTTATCTAGATCAGAGGACAAAGAAGTCCTAAGTTACCAACCTTCAGGCTGTGTCTGAAGAAGCAAGTGCTATTGTAAGTTGTTCTGAAGCAGCAGTGTTATGCACATGCTGTGATTTTCAAAACAAGGATAACTAAAATTAGAAGGACGAGAATGCTATGGTTCTATACCTTCATATGGAGGCAGAAAAAAGCCCTCTCTAGAGAGTTTCTCTGATTACACTTGTCTCATATCTACAAGGCAGATTTATGAAGTTTGTTATCAAAACATTTAGGTGTCTTATCTTGTTGGCATGTGCATTCTTCCTTAAAAACCGTATCACAGTCATTTTTTCCAGAACACTGTGTCCAGTTTCGAGTTATACAATACAAGAAAGACATGAGTAAAGGGAAGGAAGCTCAGGGAAGGACAACCAGGATGATTAGGACTAAAAGACTTGGAAAGGTCAGAACTGAGGAAAGGCTGAGGGACCAGATTTTCCTCAGTCTGCAGACTGGTGGTCTTCAGGAGGGACCTGACAGCAACCCCACAAAGACATGAACCAGTTGGGGGCTAGGTAGGAGAACAACAAGGAACAGTCATAAATTGAATCTACAGAAGCTTAGAGTGAATATAAAGGAAAAATAAATCCACTGTGAGGACCATCAGACATCAGAACAGTCTGCCCACTGAGGCTGGGAACTCCCCATCCTTGAAGGTTTTCAGGATTTGACTGGACAAAGCCCCAGGCAACCTGGTCCAAACTCACAGATGAGCCTTCTTTCCAGTAACTAGGAGCCTGCTAAAACCCCACATCTCTGACATGCTGTCTAAGGAAGGGAGACTTGACCAAAATTTGAGCCTTTTTCAGACATGTCAGCTGCCCTCTCTTCAAGCATTTACAATCCACACATGTTTACAGCAGGCTGGACAAATTTATTTATAAAACTGTTTTTCTTAAGTGGCTTTCTAACAGACTGAGATTTTCATGTTCAGCTGGACAGACTCCAACTTCTTACTGGCTGCTACTACAAGTTTCTGAGTGATCAAACTGGTGGCAGGTGGGGAAGAGGAAAACATGCACTTCACAGGACACTGGGAAAATGTATGAGACAGACAGTTAAGAATACCTGGTTTTCATTCAGTCTCAGGCAGAATCCATACTTTTCACGACATCATAAAATGAGTAAGAACACATCCATTAACAGAATTAAACTGCAATCTACAGCATGATCTTAATTCTTATTGCAGGTTGTAATTATCTTAGACATATTACAATAGAATTCTGGAGGCATACAGGATACACCCTACATGCCAACTTCAGAGCAGAAGCATTTCCACCAAAACTAGAGCTATACATCTTTATGCAAAGCTGAAGACAGCCCAAATTTCACCACAGCAAACATATCAGTCATGACAACATCCAGAAAAGGTTACAGGATAGGGCACTGCTGCCACTTTTGTCACTTATGCCAGGCTGATATACCTATACTGTGCATGTTTTACACAGATCATAGAATGGTTTGAGATGAAAGCACCTAAAGGTCACCCACTTCCAACCCCCTGCCATGCAGAGACACCTCACACTAGATCAGGTTGCTCCAAGCCGCATCCAACCTGGCCTTGAACACTGCCAGGGATGGGGCAGCCACAGCTTCTCTGGGCACCCTGTGCCAGTGCCTCAGCACCCTCACAGGGAAGAACTTCTTCCTTATATCTAACCTGAACTTCCCCTGTTTCAGTTTGAACCCATCACCCCTTGTCCTATCACTACGGTCTTGTCTCTCCTAGCTGTCAGTAACTGTTCTGGTATAGCTTTAAAACAAAACCTGATCACTCCTATGCCAATGTAAATGCAGAGTCTTCATCAAAGTTCTCAAATTTAAACCAGCAATTATCACACATTTTAGGAGTATTTCAGATTTTCTGCAAGAGAAGTGGAATAAAAGAATGAAAAAGGATTATATTTTTTTAAATATATATGTCAACATTATTTACTTTGAAAATAAACTCGTTTTTATTTCTGTAACCTCACCTTGAAGTTTCTCTGGAGTTCCTGAAAACACTAATTCCACTTTGCCATAATCAGGGAAACGGTCATCTGAAAACAAAGGACAGTATTTCAGCAAGCTGTCTCCCAGGAGAGCAGCTCCAAGGCAGTCAGGAACCAGGATTCTCTGTAGCTATTAACACACATACCCTTGTCACCATTCCCTTGTCACTTGAAGTTTAGCGACTTGCTTCTAGAAGAACCACATTCTTAACCCCACACACTTCTCCATAAAACACAACCTAAGCATCAGCTGGAGCTTTGTTTACATCCAAGAGCAGTCCAAAAGCAGAAGAGATGTTCAGTTCCCAAACCTCTCTCTCGACAGAAATGGCTGGCTTTGTTTTTTACAGAAAACACAGCCAGGAGTAAACCAAAATTGTTCTCTATATTGGCTGAACTGCAATAGTTGACCACAAAATTTTGTGTAGCCATATGCTGCAGGAAAATATGTTTGATTTTAGTTTGCTGGTAATGCAGGATGAGGGAGTTACAGCCCTGCATATAAACATAAGAGTGAAGCAATATTTTAGGAAATATAAAGCTAAACCAATGCATCTGAAAACTTTGCCTCCATTTCTGGATAGTCTGAAGCACATGAAAAGATCTCTATACTCAAGCAAATGAGGTCACAAACATGGTATCAGACTTTGTGATTGTTTTCATCAGCCAAAAAAGATACTGGCTTAGCTCATCTTATTTCCTGTCATGGTGACTAACAGAGTCACCACTTTAAACAAGTATCTGTTGTTTTTACAAATGTGAGAGGAGGTGATAAGGACTATGTAGGAGTATCTGAATTATTCTGACAAGTTAACTCACTTGAAGAGCTTTTCTTCTCATTAGGGGTTTACCTGTGTTACAGGCTATGAGTTGACTAACGCAAAGCATTCTACCTTTCCCTAAAAATAAGGATGGGGAAAAAAACAAAAAGAAGAATCCTTTTGAAAACAGGTCCTAAAGAGGATCATCACATGCACAGGCATACATATGCACCCCCGCACACCTATTCATCCAACCAGCCACAGAAGGCAAATACCTTTGTTGGCATTGTCCAGATCCTCTTTGCCAAACACCAGTGCATGTCCTTGAATAGCTCCAGTGTGAAACTGAAGGCGAAAAACCACATCCCGAGTAGCTGACCGGTATTTTTTGTGATAACACTTCAGCTGGAAAGAGAGAGGAACACGTCAGGAAGCAATTTCTTACAAATCTGAACAAATGTGTATATGCATCAGTTGCTAAGTAAAGCAGCCATAGCATAATTTACTGCAGGCACCTCTGATGTTGTAACAAGCAGGGTGTGTGTTATTCAATCCCTTAAAATTAGACAGGCCCAAGGCAACATAGTTCTGGATGTGTAAAACTAATAATGACTATTTTCATCACTATCAGTCACCAGTCAGATAATGATTCAGACTCACAATAGTTGTCAGTAGAACACTGGAATGCTGACTTGGACCCTTACTTCTTCACAGCACCAAATTAACGTAAAACTGAATGACAGCACACCCATTTAAAAATAACTGAGAAATATGCAGGGCTAAAATTTAAGCCTGATTACGTTTACTGCAGGACTCTTAAAAACCTACTCTAGTGATGATGGGACGTTTTACGTTCCTGTGGGAAGCTGGCATTAGTTTTGACAGCTTGGCTAGAACACCACAGAACCCTGTACAAATAACATCTAGTATGAATTTCAGCAGCCAAAGGTGAGCACAATACACCTACTTTCTAACACCACCTTCCCTTAGGCTAGACTTATGGATATTTTACCTACTAATTCTCTGAGTCAACTGGAGAACAAAGCCACTCAGATTTAGGGGTTTTTCTTATACCACACACTTCAGGTGGTTAAACCTTTTGGAGTTGGAGGCAGAGTATCCTATAGATTTTTCTTTTTCCTAAAACCACTGATGGTTTTGCTTAAACACAGTAAAAACAATATTCAAAATGAAGTCTTTGTTTAGGAAATACCATCATGTTGAATAATGGCTTGCTCAGAATTACCTTCAATAACAGCATGGGATGAATGAATCTGACCCCTCTGAAAAGGATGCAAACATCACAGAATAGCTGTGTGCTCATTTTTCATTTTAACCATACATCCATTGGAGACTCAGTGAATTCGTCTCGCACGGATTTCTTTTGTAATCTATTCCATTTCCTTAGGCACCAACAGCCCTCCAGTGAATAATAAATATTCTTGTATTTGAAAGTCTCCTACACCTCCAGGTTATACCAATTTACAACAGTATGTTTAAAACTTCTTTCTCCCTTTTTCAGGGAAAGAAAGGAAGGACAAAGTACTCAACTGAATAGGGAGGTGAAGTAGGAAAGGGAAGAAGAGGAAGAAGAATAAAAAATACTATTTCAAAAGAAAAGAAGAAAGAAAGACTCTGTTACCAAGGACCCCTTACACTGAGGTCCAACATGTCTCGAAGTAGTACATAAATGTAAAAAATAAACCTATTAGCAACAGACCAGGAATACAGACAGTACTTCCCCCATCATTCATTACACATAACTCTTCTGCCTTCTTAGTTTAACAAACTGAAAGGCATGGCAACTAACCATCTTTACTTCCTCTGTGTGTTAACTGTGTATGACAAGCAAGAGTAGAAAGCAGAGAGATTTAAAATGATAGTGCTGCTATTCAGCCATAGTTATGCTTTGCACACTGGCAATTACACACACTGTATTACAGTGCATACATTTCTTTCTAAATACTGCATGTGCTCACAGAAACAGAAAGCTACTTAGAACTAGGTGTTTTGTTTACAGCATATAGTATTACAATTGTGCATGTTGCCTGCCAAGTTACAGGACAAGGGTGTTTTTAATGCTGAGTTACAAATACTCCCCAAAGCAATTAGGGTTACAGGCCTTACTGTGATGCTGTGAAATGGAAGGGCTGAGAGCAGTTGTTTCGGTTCCTAAAAACCTTCTAGCTTGAGTTTGATAGGAATTTTGATTCCTATAAAACTCAAGGATGATAACTAAATTAACTTACTAACCTATTTCGTAGTACGTCTGCAACCATTTTCTCTATTTTCTTTTACAAGAATGCAAAACAGGTCAGAGACTGTAAACTAAATGACACAGAACAAGATGTTCTTTCCACACAATTAACTTACCATAATATCTCCCTTTAAAAGCTGGGCAGGGTCAACAGCAATGCAGATTCGGCTTTGATTCTCTGGCCCTACACTACTTAACAGAAAAGACAAAATATATAGTTTAAAAGAAACAAAAAAACAAGAGAAAAAGAAGAAAGAAAGACCATGTAGTTGTGCAATTTTGAAAGTTAAAACTGGATTCAAAGAAAAATGCTTACAACTTACTAGATTCCAGATGTATAAACTGGTTGCATAGCCTGGTACAACTTCAGAAAAGGCCGGCAAGCTGGAAAGAAATCAACAGAAAAGACTGGTTTGTAACTATTTTCCTTTACCAGCTTTTCCTATTGCTGTAATATTGTTTACCTATTTTTCCTATAGTTGGAATAATACTGTTTTCAGAGTTATAATATTTCTTATATTACAACTAGGAAGCTTCACGCACATCCAGACTGAGCAACATGGCACAGAAGTGGCACAATTTTGACTGTCAAAATCGGCTTTGACAGATTCATTTTCTTTTCATCACTTTTTCCTGATCTTCAGTTTAGTTCTGAATTGAGGAGTGGATTTTAAAGGATTTTGGTAAGGAAAGAAAGAGGGAACACTCTGCTCCTTATTAAATATCTGTCTGCCTGCCTTCCCACTTCTCCTGTAGGAAAACAAAATGAAGGGAAGAAGAACAGCAAAAATGAAACAAAAAATAACTCCAAAACAAAATAGGAAGTATTTTCAACACTAAACCAAAGTACTTTATCTACAGTTTTGTTTATACTAAGTCCCTTAAATTTGTCACTTCAACAAACAATAACCTGTATTTATTTAAATAGTTACCTGAGAAACAAAAGCAGACTAACAGACTACACAACAGTGACAACAGAGCATTGCAAGTTCATGCTGATGGCATTTCAAAAGACAGGCACTACTTAACTCTTGGATGATAAAATACAGCGTTCTACTTGTTTATTATGCTCTAGCACAATGTCTTTGTTTAGCATTTTCATTTTTAAGCCACTTATAGGCCATTTCAGAAGCACACCTCCTGTAAGTTTTACTCTTAGGATCTTTCTCTTTTCCTGCTTCTTTCAGTGGGAATATCTAGGCTGATATCGAGGAGCATTAACTTACCTGGAGATTTATAGAGACTTTCTAGAAAGCTCCAAAATGAAACAAGACTTTTTGCCTACACTTAGTAAAGAAAAGTTAGATAATGTACCTCCCCCAGCATCGAAGCTCGGGATGCCATGAAGGATAACATAGTGCAGGAAAAGAGGAGTTGCATTCATTTTCACAGATCCAGATAGAAGGCCGCTTAAGAATTGCACATATCTAAAAATATAAAATTGATCTGAATTAAATAAAAACAGTAATGCAACCACATTATGTGTTCTTTAAACATTAATATTTCTAGGCCATGAGTGGTGAGCAGCTTTATGACATTACATGTAACTTCACAAAATATCATAAAAAGACAGTTTACCGCTTTATTCCATCCATAGCTGTTACACTGTTATTCTTGGCATCTTTATTTTAATAAGAAAGGAATCAGCAGAGAAAGGAAAATCAATCATTTTAGTATACTGTTATAGTTGCTAATGAAGGTTTCCACTAGCTTTCACAGCTGACACATGAGAGCATCACTCCATTTAGCTGTGAAGTGCACTTCACTAAAACTGGAGGAAGAAGTGCCCTGGTCAGAATTCTTAACATTAAGGACAGGGCAGGCAAATAACATCTTCATAATGAGAAGCACCAAGCACAGGAAAACTACCACAGCAATGTGAAAACTATTGTATTTCTGCTATTTAATGCTTTGTTTGGTCATAAGCTCATGAGTTAAGTAAATACAAGTGAACATCACTGCAGTGTGTATGAAACACACTCCTCCTATCTCCTTAAATAACCAAAAGAAAACAGTCTCCAACAGTCTCTTGCCAAAATGAGGTAAGTAGTGAACCCCAGAACTATTCACTTCCCAATCTGCTCACTTTGAGGCCTAATATAACCTTATTCATGCAGACAGACTGAAAAGGTAAGACATCCAGATAGACAGAATGAATAATGCATGCTTTAACAAACATTTACTAGCATGGACAGGGGGCAGATGTATAATCTGCAGGTCATCCAAACACATGGTAATAAAATCTTCACTGCACACAAATCAGTACCGAATCCATACACATCATTTGTGCCACAGAAAAATGAGTCCTGGAGCAATCAAGAAATAGATTGTGACATGCTCAAGACCAGGTTGAATGAAGCCTTGGGTGACATGGTTTAGTGTGAGGTGTCCCTGCCCACGGCAGGGGGGTTGGAACTGGATGATCTTAAGGCCCTTTCCAACCCTAACTATTCTGTGATTCTGTGATCTCTTTTTGTTAGCAAACAATGCAGTAAGAACACATGTAGATAATAGTGTGGTATAAAAAGACTTATCTATCTTGGGTTAGGTGCGGGAACTGAATGAGTTATCAATCTAGGAAGAAATATTAATACAAGACAAAGTGATGGGAGTTCAGGAATCACTGGAGGATCTTGTGGAAATAGCCTTCAAACAGAGGGGAAGAGAGTAAGGGAGAGAGGGGTAGAATGTGGGGATGACATTTCTTATTAGTATAAAACAGAAAGCATTTAAATACCTTCTTTGGGATGGCTGCATTAAAGCTGAAACTTTATCATCAAAAAACTTCTTCATAGCAAATCTGTCGAGAGCCTGATCAGCGCTGTCAAAAGAGACACAAACGTTGTGTTATTCCAGTTTGGAGAAATTCAGTAAGTTACAGTTTGAAATATGCCAAAATATTTGGAAAGCAAAAGAAGAAAAGTAAGGGGAAAGAATAGAAAGAAGCACCTAAGCGACCACTCTGGCACAGGTCAGACAAGAATGTTTTTTCCACTGACACCTCTTATTCCACACCTTAAGGCAGTTTCCTTCCCCAGACAAAGCACCTACTCCTTTACTCTATTAACTGGATTGCATATTTCCAACATGAATATGTTAAAGTCATAATGCAATAAACTTCAGCGAAGCCAAGCAGCTCAAGCTGCAAAAGAAGGATACTTGCCATAATTGTCTGAGAGCGTACTGGGGAGTTCTCTCTGTGAAACAGAGATCTGTTCTCTTTGTGAAAAAGAAGCAGCAATATTATAGGGATGGAAACTACTGCCTAGCTCTGACTGTAGTACATGAGGTGCAAAGGATGCCAGGCTAGAGGATCATTTAAGCAGTCAAATAATTCATTCAGCCTTTGTTTTGTGTACCATAAGCCACCAAGGGAGAGAATATTTAAAATCAAAGTGTCCATCTTTTGCATCAGACACCCATAAACTCTTCAAACACACAATTAAGGAGCAAGAGATTCAGAAAACTACATTTTCTTCCATTCTCTATTCAGAAAGGCTCTCATGAGGGGTTCTGCATCTGTGTGGAAGGCAGCAAGAGAGTATGGAAAAAGAATCAGAAGTGCCAAAACTCAGTAAGGATGCTCTTAACCACATATGCCAAGAAACATGCTACGCTGATTGTGTTGTATTTACACCAGATAAAAACCAATGTGTCTCTTAACATATGTAGGTGACAGTGTTAATTAATTAATGTGAGGACATTAAAAAGCAGCACAAGTTTCAAAATTATTAGGCTCTGAAATCTGGAATGTTAAATTCCATACCTAATTCAACCTCAATGAGTTCAGAGGAAAAGAACTGTGCAAAGTGTACATTCGCTTATCAGGCTAAAAACGGAATTGATACCTTTTCCAAAACTTAATCCAAAGTTACAGACTGTCTTGACAGGGTGGTGGATCAGGCTGTAAAGTCACACCTTTTCTTCATGGGTGATAAACATTACATAGTGTGTGCTTGAGAATATCATTGACCCAGAAACTCTCTTCTTCACCCAATCCATCATACACCTTCACCTACACAACCACCCAGAATCTTGGCAACCCACTTGTAACTGATCAAAGACTGCAAGTGATTTACTTGCTAAAGCAGTTTACCAGCTATTACACAAAGAGCTCTGCTTGCCCTCCTTAAATTTGACAGCACATTATTCCTTACTAAATGAGAAAATCAGGTATTTATCTAACCAAAAGGGGGTTGCATCATAAGGCTTTTTCCCTAAGTCCAGACTTTTTGGCACAGTCATGCAGATAACTAGGGACTTTATTTGGTGTGAACGTTCTCAAAGTCTTCTGAGTACTGTTTCTGACACAGAAGCTGGCACCCTCAAACTGCAGTAATTTCTGCTTCTCTGAGGGTGCTGTGTCCCTTTTGGATAATGCTAGGGATACACAAATCCTAGCTGAGAAGCATTCCCAACTCCATTCCTACTAGAAAAGTTAGGGTTTGGGAAGGAGCTGACAGATACCCTGAAATTTAAAGGAGGGATTGCAAACTCACCCCTCCCTTTCAGCCTCACTGCAGGAATCCTGCATTTGTTTGGGGTAAAAAACAACATGTTTCAATGCTGGGCTTTACAATCACATCCAGGTGTTGTTCTGTGTAAAATGTATTTATAGTCAGGTACCACTTTTAAGGCTCATAAAATATTGCAAAACTGAGATACCAACAGAGTACTCCATTATCCACACTTGACAGATTTCGTTAATCACAATACTTCTCAAACTTGTATTATAAATGTGTGGCAACCACTGTCCCAGCTACTACTTGAAGATATATGGATTTATTTTTCCAGCACATATTGGTGAGTATAAACCACTGAATTTCTGAGTCTACAATTACCTTTGGATCAGGTTACCAGAGTGAAGCCAGGTTATTTCCCGAGATGATGTTTTTTCACTCTGGCAAATCACTCCTAAAATCCATGAGTAATTTGCCATCAGCCTGTAGTGAATCAGGATCCACTGACAGTAGTGGATCAAATATATTACTGACAGGCTGCGGTGCAAACGCAGAACCAAATGTGATTTAACCATAGCCTCTACAGTGCATTTTTGTTTTAACATATTTATAGATGTATGTATAAAGGAGACCAAAGGAAAACGGTTTTATTAAAAACCAAATAACCCCCAAAACAAAACATATTTCATCCTTTTAAGACCATTTATCAAATTTTATGTTTGTTGACATAATTGTCAACTGTCATTTCATAAGTGGAGCACTCTAAAAGCAACAATTAAAACCAAGTAACCAGACACCTATTGTTTAAACTGACTGCAAGATAAAGGCTAGATTATTTCTTAAACTGCATTTTGCACCTTGATCAATATCTAGGAATTCTCTACTCAAATACTGATTCCAGATGCCAGTAACTTAAGTTTTCTGTAAGTACTTTAGGAACAGCTTCTCATTGATTCAAAAGAGGCAACTTCATGGATGTGGCAAATAGATGGGTTTAATAGAATAAAGATAATTCCATTATATAAAAACTTGTTTTTGCACATTTCTTCATTCATCATTTAGAGAATTTTCCTGCAGAACCACTGAATATCACAGATTAGAAGGGACCTTAGGGTATCACCTAGTCCAATCTGCCTCTGAAAGAGGGACAAGAAAGCTCTGTCTTAAAAATGGGCTCTTTTAATACATGCTCCATGACTCTGAGAAGAAAACCTGACAACCCTCAACTGACAACCAGTAAGCACACAAACAGCACTAAAGTTAAGAAACATCTTTTTCTGGTGTTTCCTTAATTATATAAAATACACAATATGCATTATTCACAACTTACCTTGCAGAAACATTGGTGAAGTGCATATATGATGATATGACTACACCTATCCTTCCTTTCCCTCCCTGTATTAAGAAAAAAGGGAATGATAGCTTAATTAACTTCTTACATTAATGGGCTTTATTTCATTTAAGATCCATACTAACCAAACTTCAAGACAGAATATTCAGAGAACCCTTTCTCTCATGCATCTCCTGTGTAGTCAGAAAGGTGGCAGTGATGGGCAGCAGCTTGTTTTCCTATGCAAGCTTGCTTTGACATAGAAACCACTAAGTAGGATTTCAATGTGTGTGCCTGTCAGGTGTTATTCACTGACAGGAAATTAGCTATAAAAGAAAAATAAACTTGACCAGTAGTAGAAACACTGGTTCAACTCTTCTAATTTTATACTACTTTTTTCCAGAGATCATTCACAGCAAGTCTAGACAATGTTGCATCTTCTGTCATGAAATGCTGTAAAATACCTGTTTTGGAAAGCATACGAGTTTCCAACAGGTTTGCGCATTTTTACCTTCCCTGCACCTCAGATTCAACACAACTATTTTTCTATGGATAATTTAACAAACATTACAAATCTTGTTAAATAAAGTACATGACATAAATTCAGTCCAATTTACCAAGCAGTCATTCTCACAGATCTGAAAACAATTCCAGTCTCTCAGCAATATAAGTAGCTGTATCTGTCTTCATGGTTGGAAACTTGATAGTCATTACCAAAAGGCATTAATCAACAATATGCACTACCAATCTGTATACAGAATACCCAGGAATACTTTGCCCCCTTTTGTCCCATGTATGGGCCATTCCCCTGGCTGTAGTCCTGCAACTGGAAAGAATTCAACAGTTTAATACAATCACGGCATTCTGTCTGCAATTCAGGACTGGGGACTAAACAACCTGACCTGAAGGGAGGTTTAGACCCGATCATCAACTTCATTCTGTTTAGAGTGACATCTGCCAATCATACAGAGACAGATTTGCCTCAAATGTCACCAGCATACCTACCAACTCAGTTCTGAATTTACTTTATCTGTACTTAATTAAGGCTTTCTTTATTGTGAGCAAGCAAGGAGAAGAAGTAACACTACACAGTGGCAGCTTTGCAATAAGGCACTGCAATGATGCTGACAGTTAAAACCTGTCAGAAGTATCCAGGAGGTACTTGATGCTTCCTATAACCACACAACAGTTTAAAGGGATGATCTGTGATATGTTGCCTATCCTTATACCACAGCAAAATCCATAAATGTCACAGAACATGGAGAGCTTCTGAAGAGGTTGCTACTGAGCTGGAAATAACTTCAAGCTTTTATATACACTCACAGAAGTAGCAGTGCTAGAACCTCAGTTATCATAACATGCAAGGTCAGTGGAGTAAACCTCATTTGAATCAAATGAAGATTGATTCTGTGTTCCCAACACTGAAAACAGATCAAACTTTCTTGTTTTATTTTTAAATAAGCAAGAATTAAGGACAAGGTTTTTGAAAACGAATCCAAACTGATACGTGATGTGCACACACAAAGCTCACTTACTCTGCAATGGATCACGACCACATGCTGAGGATCATTGTTCAGCCATGACTCCATGGCCTTGCAGATGGTGCACACCTTGTCGAGAGGTGGAGCATGGAGATCAGGCCATCCCACATCCATAATCTGCAATTAAACAAGTAACAGTCACAAGAGACACCTTGATCCTAATACTGCATGTTAAGATCTGTCTTCAAATAATTATGATGGTCAAGAGACTCCACATTTTTTTTGAGCCCCATTCAAATGCCATGATGTAAATCCACATGCTTCCAGGTCTCTTCCGGGGAGGAAGGTCATTTAAGATACCAGTACTTCTGTAAAACTAAACAAGCAACTCCCCCTAAATCCACCAACCACTCACAAGTGACATTTCTGAAGATCCTGATTTCATAGACAAATTTTCATTTAGAAATTCAAGTATTTTATAACAGTAAAATCAAAAAGTCAAACAGAAAGTCAAAATTAGAACAAAAGAATGTTAACTGGGCTGCTCCAAGTGTTTTGGGATTGTTTATAATTTGAGATTTATTCCCTTCAAGTGCAATAGATTTGACATCTCAAAGTTCTGATCATATTTAACATTCAACCTTAGTCACTGTATAATACTGTTTACTCAACTTGATGTTACTATATGCATATTTAACCCAAACAAGGGCTGTAACTATGAACATGAGCATTCAAAAGGTCAAAATTGAGAGTTCTTTTAATATTTTCCTCAGGTATTGTACATCCATGTAAATCTACTGCTATCAACAGATATTTGTGCTACTCTGGCCTTATGATAGATGCTGAAGAGTAACTGCATATCATTTTTACAACAAATACAATTGGTAAGGAAGAACAAAAGGCAGACATAATTCTGACATTCCTTATGTCTCTATGGTGCAGAGAAGCAACTATGAAGTGATGATAGAAAAGGGAAGTCTGTATTTGAACTGAGCTCACTAGCTTCAGCTGTCAGACTGTACATTACAGCATATAACCCTTAGTTTAGTATCCAGTGACTGCACAAAGAAAGTATACTTGGAGTAAAATTTGTATCACTGAATAGGAATTTTTAAGTAGTCATAACAGGCTTCAGGTCCTGTGTGCAAAGTCTAAGGGAACAACAGGAACAGCATTATAAGGCACAGGCCTAACAGACACAAAGCAAGAACCTGGGAGAAAATAAAAAGGGATGCAAGCGAGTGTGTTTCTATCATCTTCCAAAAGTTGTTCTCTCAATCTGTATACCAATGCTTGCACAGCTTCAGGGCTTATGAGGCCATTTCAGCTGTACTTAACACTAGAAAAAGATGTTAGAGAAGACAAGCAATACCTTTGGGTTAAGCTTGGCAAGGTCATATCTCTTTTCAGAGAGGTTTAACACCTGTTTAGAAAGAAAGAAAAAAAACATCAACCATCAAGACTTCAGAACTGCTGTAGTAAACAGCTGTATTTGAAACACATCAGTTACAAGAAACTACACTCGTAAGACTTCAGGTTTGCCACTGTTTTACTAAACTGAATTAACATCTGAAGTTAAGTAGCACTAGCAAATGGATTTTAGGTGTTCAGTTATTATAAGATGAAACTAGACACACATGTTGAAAAAGGACAATTAGCCTTTTGCTATATTTTATTTATTTCACATGGCTTTAATTGAGTCAGAGCTATGAGAGACCAGGGAGCCCTGCAAAATAACTGCATGGCAAAGAATTAACAAAGAAAAGTGGGGGAAGGTGGTACAGTCCTAAATGTCTAAATCGGAGTGCCTGGCAAGAAGATATTGGTCTGTCAGAACTTCAAAGGGAAGATATGGCATAGTTATTTAACTATAGCTCAGCCTGTGAGATCTTCCAACTCTGCTGTTAAACCATTAGACAGGAAGTTAACATACACCTAGTGCTTAATAAGGAACAGTTAAAAAGAGAGATTGCTAAATTAACAAAAAGGAAGAAGTATACAAGTATATTTGACCCATTAAGAACTTTAAATCAGTATCAATCAGTAACAAACCATTCTACAATATGATTCTATGAGAGAGAACAGCCTCAAGTTGCACCAGGCGGGGTTTAGATTGGGTATTAGGGTTTGGGGTTTTTGGTGCTATACATGTGCATCTAGAACAGACTGAAGACATCTTTGAAACATGAGAAACAGAAGAGTTTAAAATGAGCTCTCTGGATCTAAAACCTGGCTGTGGCTTGCCAGGTTATCTTGCAAAGTCATAGAAACATACTTGCAGCAGACAGCATCAAACTTCCTTTTGACCAAGCCAGCCAATTTCCAAAGTGCTCACTAGAATACAAGTAAATAAATAGAACTAAACTAAAATAAACCCAAAACCAAGACATCCAAACTCTGTAAGAGAACCAGACTGCAATTCCACTTAGACAGAGGACACCCTAAAAAAAGACATACCATAGATCAGATATGAGCTGAGTTTGAACCAGTAAAAGGTTTACACCCAGGTCATCTTTAAACTTACTGTCTTGTACCTTACAAGCTACTAGTGCCTGATGGACAGGAAGCCAACGGCCAGAAGATGGCATGCTGAGGCCATCAGACCACACTACAAGTGCATCTTCAGGACAATAGCTGGTTCATAATGCACCTATGACACCTCACTTGGTGAGCAAAAGATAGTATATTTAAATCATTAGGTGGAATCTCTCCAGAAACTAATTTCCGCTGTGAGTCAAGTTCATGCTCCTGAAGCATGGATTTGACTGTAATAGCTTACACATGCTTTATTCTGTTTTCACAGTTTAAACATTTCTTAGTTCACTCTAAGAAAAAAATACTGGCCCTGTTTTAAATTCACCTTCATAGCATAAGCTGAGACAATACATGCCATAGGGTTTAGATACACTAGTGAGAAAAAGGACAGAAGATGAACAGTATGGGTCATTTAAAAACCAAGATACTCTGCAGACGGAGCTCATTATAGATTTGCTTACAACTTAACTTCCTATAGGAAACCAAGGAGCAGGGAAAAAATGCACCTAATCAAGTTAATGAGAAAGAGATGGACAGAACATGCAAACAGCAACACTGCTTTTATATGTTGTTTCACAATATATGGTAGAGACAACCAAGACATGATGGTGAGAGACCATCAGATACAAAGCTGAGGTCCCACATGTAGCTGGCTGCTCCACATTTCAGGATGTGTTCTTTTAAAAGCATGCTTTGAACAATGAAAATGGTCAGTGCAATTATTCTACAGCATTTGACTGTGTGCTGTCACAACAGAGACTGCAGTGCCACCAGCAGAAAAGTGCTTTTAATCATAGAAACAAGAACAGTTAAGGTTGGAAAGGACCTTAAGATCATTCAGTTCCAACCTCATGCCATGGCCAGGGGGCAGGGATACCTCACACTAGACCAAGTTGCCCAAGGCTCTGTCCAAGCTGGCCTTGAACACTGCTAGTGATGAAGCATTTACCACTTCTCTGGGCACTCTGTGCCAGCACCTCACCACCCTCACAGGGAAGAACTTCTGCCTTAGATCTAACCTGAACTTCCCCTGTTTCAGTTTGAACCCATCACCCCTTGTCCTATCACTACAGTCCCTGATGAAGAGCCCCTCTCCAGCATCCTTGTAGCCCCCTTCAGACACTGGAAGCTGCTCTGAGGTCCCCACACAGCTTCTCTTCTCCAGGCTGAACAGCCCCAATGTTCTCAGCCTGTCTCCATACAGGAGGTGCTCCAGCCCTGATCATCCTTGTGGCCTCCTCTGGACTTGCTCCAACAGCTCCATGTCCTTCTTATGTTGAGGACACCAGAGCTGCACACAGTGCTGCAAGTGGGGTCGCACAAAAGCAGAGGGGCAGGATCACCTTTCGATCTGTCCTTGCCTAACATCTTAACACCCTACTGAAAATCTTACTCTCGCTTGCACAGCTGTAAAAGGTGGATCAAAGAGGTTTTAGATGATTGACTTCTAGTTTATAATGACACACGTGGACCTACAAGTGGTCTTCCTGCAAAAGATAAGATGTGTCACAAATGACTGATGCTACACATACCAAGTAATTATCACCATGTTTGGATTTGAGCATCCGGGTTACATCTTGCAGATTGTGGAGGTAAGTTTCCTCAGAACAGCTAGCAGGGAAGGAGACAGAGATGATCCGTTCTGTGATGTAAGTGAGGTCAAGTTCATAGCCCTCCTCCATAATGTGATCAAAGTCTGCACTTCTGTGAAGAAACCGGATGTGTCAGTTTAGAGCAAAGCAGCCAAGAACAAACACAGTCTATTAATGGAAGGGACTCCAACTTGGACTCATATAGTCAAGCATCCAATGTTTCCAATATTTTCATTACAATTACAACTTACTAAGTGCTACAGAGCTCAGATTACTGGGTTCAGTACACAAAAAGAGTTAGCCAAACATCAGAGTTCTTTGCATCAAAACTATAGTGAACAAATCTCTGCAATCAACAATGTAAGAAAGGAGTAAAATGAATATAAACAACTTTGACTAACACTAGTGCAACAGATTCAGAAGTTAAACAGAAAATATATAGGTACCTAATGTCTGTAAAAATGCTTAAAAATAGGTAGATTCACCAGTGACCTATAAAGCACTGAAGATACCATCTTGAAACCTGTTCTGAGTAACACCAAAATGAACCCAAAACCAGTCTCCAAAATGCAACAGACACCAGTGTAATGCAGTTATTCTCACAGGTTAGTCTACAGATACTGTTGAACTTCTATTACAGGCTGAGGGCACAAGCAGGCAATCTTACCTTGTCCTTAGTAATCAGAGGATTAGAGTCATTAAGTTAAAAGTAAGCTCAGCAAATAGGCCCAGTTGTTTTCTCAGACAGGGATTGTAAAAATGGTCTGTACAGAGCAGGACATGTCTTGCAGAAGACTGAACTCACAGATATTATAACCACAATTAGCAAAACCTAAACCCACCACAGCACTAAGTGATAGCACTACACAAAATAGGAAAGAAACACTTGCCGTGATCCTTTGTCACAACCGAAAGAGGAGTTCTTCGAAGCACTGCTGGAATTCTGGAACAAAGAAAGCAGAGCAGTCAATCTAGTACCTTTCTTGCCACCACTGATGTCAATCTATGTTCCTATCTTTTTTCTCATTTATTATGTCTATACTGTGTAAAACTTTACCAGCAAAAGGGTAACAGAAGATCACTGCCTTACGGCTTGGCTGCAATCACTGTCAGTATGGCCAGGTTAATGTCCAGCTCTTCATACAGACTCACTACTACCTTTTCCAACTCAATACTGCCAGAGAAGGGCTGTTGGTCTTTTATGCTTTTGGTAACTGCCTTAAGATTAGACAAAACATTCAATAGACTTCAGAGGAGATGGGTCTTGAATTTCTGTATAAACCTGCAGAATTAAGTTCCTCAAAAGTGATTCTTTTATTTCAATACTGAAAAATAAACTCAATTTATTCCTGTATCAGAGCCCTGGGAGTTTGAATAGAAGCCTGAGCTGCAATGATTTTGCTTTATGAGAATTTAGTTTGTGTCTTTTGTAGCTTCATTTGTTCAGTAACTATGCATTAAGAAGTGTCAAAATGTGCTCCCCTATGAACCTTAGCAATAGAATTTTTCTCACTTAAATTTAGCTCTCTCAGAATTAAGCTCCAGTGTGACAGTCACCCAAGCTCTCTGTAGAGAAAGAGAGACATCTAGAGGGGGCAGTACCCCTTCCTTCCATGAGAGGTTTCTAGAGTTAGACAGCTATTACTATACTAATAGTAAATAAAAATATTTACTTTATATTTAGATACATCTTTCCATACAGAAAGTCAGAAGTTCAATTCATGCATCAATAACTCCAGAAGAGAAGGAGTATTCACTCATCCTCCTACCCTTGAAGTTATACTTACTATACAGAAAAACACACATAAAAGCTTATTTAGATTCCTGAGATCAGCTGTTCTAGCAAATTTCAAAGCATAATGTGCACCACACCTAGGTGTTGGCCCCAGTTCCGCTAGTTCCTGTCTTTACTTGGACAACAGACAGTGAGGAACCTTCATGGTATTTTCAGCTTCTTTTTACTCAATCTTTTCTCAGGATTTTAAAGGCTGTAGTAATACACTGTAGGTTCCTAACCAACCAAGTAACACAGAATTGAAATTCAAAACAAAGCTTTTAGCATGTTTTGGTTTGCTTTCATAGCTAGAAAGCAGTTGGTCGAACATGCCTCTTCCTTCACTCCCCTAGTCTCTGTTGGTCACACAGATGTATTCATAACTTAAGGATGCCACCATTTATTAATCACATTCATGACTAAACCTCCATGTAAACTGAATAATCAGGCACTTATTTCCTTATTAGAGGAAGCCACTAAGTGATAAAATCATTCTCTGTTGCACACTGTTGTAGTGCATAAGCTAGCACATCATATAACCTAGTAGTATGCAGTGTGTAAGTATATGAACAATAACATAACATGAACCACTAGCAGCAAAAAACCCTGTTACTGAGATCTACCATGTTTCATTGCATGGGCTCAGCTAGCTGCAATACTCCTCAGTCTGTCATTATGGGTATGCTTTAATACAAATTCTGAATAGCCCCCAAAATCAACATAAGTCTTCTATCATCTTCAAAAGATAAAGATTCAGACCATGAAACTCTCCATTGCCTATCTATGGCACACCAAACCACTCGATTTTACTTAACTCTTTATCAGGTCAAGATGATCTTGTACATTACACATCACTACATTCAGTGACCTGGCAAATGGACAAGCAGTCAAGACACAACTCTTTTTCTGCATGTCCTCTCTTTACAATCACTTCCTTCCATAGCTTAATTATGTTGTAGATAGTGATACATTATGTTATGTTAATTATGCTGTAGACAGTGATACATTCTTTTTATTTCAGTAATACATTCTTTTTATTTCTCTTTACTATTTGTTAACTGCCAATAGCCACACCACCAACTCTTCCCCTCAGAGCTAAAATATTCAGAAAAATCCAAAAGGATACATGACTCACTACAGAGGCAGAATGGTTACTGAAATAATGTTTTTCAAGGTTTGATGAAACACACGCCATACATGCACACACCTCTACAATGTGTTGTCAAATACAAGAATAAGCTGTTACAGTATTTCCCACAACATGCAGTCTGTGAGCCAGATTCTGACTGAATTCAGCTTTAATTCTCTACCAAGCCATACACACCTACCAGCAGAATATGGATTTTACCAAGCACAGGGCAATGGCACAGGGCAAACCACCCATAAAGGCAAACAACCACCTGGCATCTCCCAGGAAGAACAATTACACTGAAAATCTTGCAAAACTAGATGGGATTTTCATTTCCTGTCAACCAACAGCAGTCGAAAAGATGAAGGTGAACGAAAAATAATGGCTCAAAGTGGGGTGTTCAACTCCACTGGGTTAAAAACTTGAAGTTGTAACTAGGACAGACGTAACTAGTGCTTAATTTGTTGCCATTAGGACAGGCTACCCTGAGATTACTCTTCCTTGAGTTTCTTCCCACAGTTCTGTACCCCTTCTTCTCCAGGACTGCCTGGCAACGCAGACAGCATAACCAGCCACTTTAGAAGCAGAGTTCTGAAGAAAACGCCTCCCATTCTCCCATTCATTCAGTTTTAAGGAATTTTTATAACCCAAACAAACAGATAAATCCAAAACAATAACACATAAAAGTTATCCCTATGTAAACAAGTGCAAAGAGTCTTAGTCAGACAAAATTAGCTGTAGTTGTGGTATGAAAGCCAGCAGGGGGAAGCAATTGCTTCTCAATAGACATCTGTCTTCCCTTCCGCCACAAAATAGTATTAAGGAGCAAATCCACTGCATCCAACATACTGCATCATTGCCCTATTCCAGGGAATAATCAAGCTGTGCATCTCATTCCTTAGACATCCTCCTTACTGCTTCTTCTACCATCTTTGGCTTGGGCATGTAGTCCTGGCCACACTCAGAGATTGCTACCCCAGCTTCATCAAAACCCACCCTCAGATGGGACCATCCCAGAGTCCAGGACTTCTTTAATTCACCTTCCTCTGACACCAAAGAGAGTGAATCTGCTTATGGATTACCTGGTCCGCCTCAAATAGCAAGTTCATACTGTCCCAGGCTGTATCTCACACCTTCACAATCTCTCTTCCAGTCCCTCCACAGCTTCAGAGCAAAAACATGACACAGGTATAGCACAGGCCCTCTCTCATGCACTGCGGTGGCATTAAGGCACCTTCTGCACTAGTCCAGAAACAGAAGGAATAAGAAATAACCTCTCTGCTAAGTGTGCATCTCCTCATCTATGCTGAAAAGCTGTCTCTCAAGGAAAGAAATGAGGAATAGCAAGTAAAAAATTATGCAAATCTCAGCATGACAATAATCCTCAACCCTTCCGAGAACTGAATAAGGGAAGCTGGGTTGCAACTAGTAGGCTTACTCCATAGGCTGAAGTCTTCTGTAGTATAGCTTCAGAAACCAGAAAGATCATGAAGGGACAAAGGGTGAAGGGAGATGAGTTTTGCACCAGATAAATTCATTCATGTTTTGTCAGTACACTGATTTACTACCTTTTACACAACAGCTCTGGGAAACAATCAAAACCTTACTCTGTAAAACTGCTACTTTCCAAACCCAAAGTAAAACTAGAAATGTAGGCTACACGTGTGCTTAGAAATAGCAGGTGGGATAACAACTCACTCATTGTGAGACTAGAATCAAAGGCAGGCTAAGGAAGCCAAATGGAGAATCATTTACTAGCCTTTCCCAAGGCTATTGAATTATAATATAATCCAATATCTGCTTAAAAGCTATCTCAGCAGAATTTAAGTACTGGTTTCAAGGAGCAGGTTTTTTTAAACAGTTGAGACAGCTGTACATCAGCTATCTACTCCTCCAAGGAACAGTACTCCTGAAAACTCACCATTCGGGATCTGACATGCATTCATGCAGCTCATCTGTATCTTTCCAGGTCTCCTTCTTGAATGGGAAGATTAACAAGTGTAAGTATCAATAAGTAGAACCTACAAGTATCTGAAATGTAAATCAATGAGTAATCTGTGACTTAACGGTTTCAGAATATATTTTGAAAGGATGACATGGATCTGCTTGTAATGTAACTATTTTATTTGTGCCTATTTCTAATGTGGATATAATTATCAGAAAATGTGATTAGCAAACCTGCCATAAAATTACATGCATTCTACACAGCTTTTAATTAGCTTATGAGGGTTTTTTCCACACAACTGCTTGCTGTTCAAGCAGTCACAAATAAGACCATGAATAAAAACACTGCTCAGCAGGAGACCTGAATGCATTTTAACATTTTTGATGGTTTTTCAGTCCCCAAGCCACGGGCAGGAATAAGGAATTCTCTGACCTATTCTTAGGCATAGTGCAACAGTTCTATCCACTCCAGGGCACTACAGAAAAGACAGGACAATGAACTACACTGATCACTGGACTGCTCCACCATCCTAATTCCTACTGACACAGTAGTGGCTTTTAGAAGCTACAGTGAAACACATGTTTGGATGTCTTGGATAAGAACCAAGATTTGCATAATCTTTTGGCCTCTGGTTTTAGAATGATTCCTAATGTAGAAAAAGATTCATGCCTTGTGAATACAAATGTCTCTGTGCTATTATGTGTCTATTCCTGCAGTAAATATTAAAAGATTAATGAAAATAAAATATCTTTTCTGGAGTTGATTCTGCAGAAGTGATTTATCAACATTTCTACTGCAAACAGCTGTTTGTTTGGCTAAACACTGTAGTTTTGTTCTGTATACTGTGTTCCATAAAAATAATGAACTGTTCCCCTGTGTAGCGTAAGAGCAACAGTCCAGACAAAACTGCCCCTTGCAAGTAGCAAAAGTTACAGATCCCAGCTTGCTCTCTCCCTGCCAAAAACTATCCTGACTCTTAGCTGCTGACAAAGCTGCTTCCAAAGTTCTTCCCTATAATACATAGCCAAGACAGGCCAGGCTCCCCTAAAAGAGCTGACTGTAAGACATCTTTATCAAAATGGGTGGACACTTGGCTGTAGAGTTCTATCTACCAATCTGCCAGGGCAACAAGGAACTAAGTGGGGCAGGAAACCAGAATCATCAGGGACTGTAGTGATAGGATTAGGGGTGATGGGTTCAAACTGAAACAGGGGAAGCTCAGGTTAGATAGGAGGAAGACGTTCTTTACTGTTTTATCTGTTCTATCACTACAGTCCCTCTCCAGCATCTTTGTAAGCCCCCTTCAGACACTGGAAGCTGCTCTGAGGCCTCCACACAGTTTCTCTTCTCCAGACTGAACAGCTCCAGTGTTCCCACCCTGCCTTCATATGAGAGGTGCTCCAGCCTCTGATCATCCTCATGGCCTCCTCTGGACTTGCTCCAACGGCTCCATGTCCGTCTTTTGAGGACACCAGAGCTGCACACAGGGCTGCAAGTGGGATCTCAGGAGCGCAGAGCAGAAGGGCAGGATCACCTCTCTCCATCTGCTGCTCACATTGCTTTTGATGCAGCCCAGCACATGGGTGGTTCCTGGGCTCAAGCGCACACTGAAGCTGCTCATGTTCAGTTTCCCATCAACCAACACCCCCAAGTCCTTCTCCATAGGCTGCTCTGAGTCACTTCTCCAGCCAACCTGCAGCTGTGCCTGGGATTGCCCCGACCCAGATACAAAGGCTAAGGGCTCTTCAGGAGAGAATACTGAATGCATGTAAAGTCCATATTCAAGTGAGAATGGGGCATTGTTGATGTTTTACTTTTCATACAATTTTACAGATGCAATGGCTGCATCTAGCCCCATGACTGGAAACAGCACTTTCTTATGAATCACACAGCCTTTCAACTTTACAGCTCTTTTCCGAACAGGAATAGGTGTTCCCACCTCTGCGTTTCAGGTGGGAGCTTTCTTCTCTTTCCAAATGAACCCCTGCTGCTCATCCCTGTCACCCTTTGCTACTCCATGGAAAGTAAGCACCAAAACTTTCAGGAAACCTGCTAATATTCAAATAATGACCAGTGAAAAACAGAACAGGACAAAAGGCATAACTGAAAAAAACACTGCTTGCCACTAAGGCTGCCTTCTAAATGGCTCTGCATGAGCTATATATGTAAAGAAAAATCGCAGACATGTATGGCTTGGCTTGTATAAAAAGCAACCAGTACAAATAGAAAGCACTCTGAAGTATTCAGATGTAACACAAAGAACCTAAAAACTTCCAACTAACAATAGAAAATGATCTGCAATTATTTTCCTCACAGTGTATCTCATTATTTTGGTTCACATTTGTTACACTAGAAGCAGCTGTCAAAACAAATTATTCACATGCAGATAAATACGAAGTTTGCTCTATTGGGACTCTTTTTTAGTTAATTTGTCTAGTTAAGGAAGAGTGAAGGAAGAAATAATCTTGTCACTAGACATGTTAGCTGGTCTCGATATTAAATAAGCTTTTTGATAGTCTATTTCCTGAAGATAGGCTCTTCATTAAGGACAGGCTGGGGAGATGAGGATGGGGTGTCACCTCTTATGCCAGTGATTAGCTGGACTGTGCAGAGCTCTCCCTGGGGGATGGATGAGGAGCTGACTGAGAGCGTATGGGTCAGGATTAAATGAAGAACCTGCTCAAGTGAGTCCAGAGGAGGGCACAAAGATGCTCTGAGGGCTGGAGCACCTCCCCTGTGAAGACAGGATGAGAGATCTGTGATTTTCAGCCTGGAGTAGAAAAGTTTTTAGGGAGACCTTAGAGCAGCTCCCAGTACCTAAAGGAAACAAACTTTTTACAAGGGCATGTAGTGACACGACAAGGGGGAATGGGTTTAAATTGACAGAGGGGAGATTGAGATTAGGCATTAGAAAACAAATCTTTACTATGAGGGTGGTGGGGTGCTGGCACAGGCTGCCCAGAGAAAATGTGGCTGCCCCATCCCTGGCAGGATTCAAGGCCAGGCTGGACAGGGTTTGGAGCAACCTGGTCTGGTGGAGAGTGTTCCTGTCCATGGCAGGGGTTGGAACTGGATGATCTTAAGGTCCCTTCCTGCCCAAAACAGTCTGGGATTCCATGAACTTAGAAATGATTTTACTGGAACAATGTGAATAAGAGCATGGATCCAACCACAGAGATGACCTCAGCTGCACCCCAAGTAAAGAACTATGCTACTAATACAAATGCAACATCTGTGAAGGTCTCCTGCCTGTATAGGTACTCAAGGATCAGAACTCTTCACACCCTACGCTGAATGCACTAGCAGCACTGAAACACAGATGATACACAAAAAATTGCAACATGCACAAGACTAACACTATGAAACAGATGCTCATTTACTGCAATACACAGCACTGCTCTTGAATTGAACAATGAGTTGGTAAAGATCATATGCATGCTGCAAGTCTATCCTTCTGACCCTTTTTCAATGTTAACTTCAACTTTACAGTGGGGAACCAAATACCTGCATCACAGTTGCCTACTAACAGATAGACATCTACAGGCATTTCCTATGATTTAGTTAAAAATCAAAGAAACCTAGTATCTCTGATTGCCATGGTTTAATTCCAGCTGGCAAATAAGTACCAAGCAGCCTCTTGCTCACTCACTCCCCACCACAACTGTGGAAAAAATAAAAACCCATGGGTTGAGACAAAAAGTTTACTCAAATAAAGTAAAACATTATATTAAAAAATTATAGTAATAGTAATTGCAATAATGAAAAGAGAGAGAACAAAAAGAGAGGAATAAGATCCAAGACAGACAAATGATGCACACTACAATGGCTCACCACCCACTGACTGATGCCCATCCCATCCCAAGCAGCAGTGCTGAACATGTGCAATACTTCCATTTGCAGAAATTTCTACATCACTTACAAGACTGGGTCCTACTGCACTTCAACAAATGTATTTATTAGTGCTTATACCAGCAGTAATACAGCAATAATGACACAGGTTTGGGAAAGGGCATTTAATTTGTTTTGTAGATAACCTGGCACAGTAACTTGAACAAATAAAGGCTAAAAGATTGACTGTATATTGACCACAATGCAAAGACTAATATCCTTCCGGCTGGAAAAAGAGCCCTCTTGATTTAACTCCTGTGAATACAATGAGCCTATGAACATTTTAATATTTCACTTCTCCCATGCTTGATTTAGAAATAAGGAACAGAGAGTTCATTTCATTGTTCCTGGATAAACCCAGTGGCAAAACCCCCACTAATCAAAGGCTAATTTCACACAGCACAGAAACCAGAGTGAGTGCTTTGAAACCGCTAGCAAAGAATGCTTTGTGAAGATAGACTAAAAATAAGCAGCCACAAACAAGAGAAATACATCAGGGCAAGGAAGGGAAAGACAGAGAAAGAAAATGGAATTACTTACAGTTCTGGTTACATGATTTTTAACAGCCTCAGAGTTATTAGTCTGCAAAAGGAGACAAGTTAACAAGAATTACTTTAATTTTCCAGGCAGTTTAAGCATATTCTAATAAATCTAAAATATACATACAATTAAAAAGAGTACTTCTGAATGCTTTCTACATTCTACAGTATTAATGACCAACCTATCTTTCAAAGAGACACAGAAGAAATTATTTTATATGATCACCCTGCATATTCAGGTGCTGTAAGCCAGCATGCAGCCACTAAGGGTGCTTACTCCCCATTATAGTATACATGGAGATGTATGTGTTAATCATGTACTCCCTTTTGTATTTTTGCCCAATCTCTCATTTTATACTTTCACATGTAAACCAGACACTTGTGTAGGTATCAATAAAGAGAACTGCCCAGGATTTTCTTTAAGCATCACAAAAATCTCTGTTCAAGGCTTTAAAATAAGCTGAATTGCATCTAAGGAGGTTTAAAATAAACCTTTTAAAAGAAATGAGCCCATCCATTACTATAAAAATCCAACACACCACCAGGGGTACAACATTCCATCAGTACACAGGTTTTTACTTATAACTACAAACAGCATGAAATCAAGGCAATGTAATGGGGAAGTTGAGGGGTAAAACCAGGTAAAAATACCTGCTCAAAATATTTGCTTAAGACCTCAATGAAGTTAAGATCTGGCATGTCACAGGAGAAAAATATCCTAAATTAAGGATTTTACCATTTTGTATAATAATGGTAATATAACAGAAAATAGAAAATAAAATAATTAAATAAATAAAAATATAATGGAAAATAACAGAAATATTTAACCTTGAAAAATACTCAAACATGAGAAAACTAAATGACACTAGAACTAAATCAGTGCTGTAGGTCAGGTAAGACTGCATCAAACTTCAGTATTCTCCACTCCACAAGTCTGCAAAGACCACTGTGCACAGAGCAATGCCTCATGTTCAGCTGCATAAAAATATTGCTTCAAGAGATAAGTTCAAGTTCTGTGCAAAAATCAAACAGGTTTTGTTCAGAAAGCATTAAAGCTAAACAGAAGCAAAGTACATTGCAGCTGTAGCAACAGTGTTATCATTACAGCTAACAAACCATCCGCATCTTTAGCCTGTGGGATGCAAAATCATTTCACAATCTGGAAAAGCAGGGACATCTCACACTAGACCAGGTTGTCCAAGGCTCTGTCCAACCTGGCCTTGAACACTGCCAGAGATGGGGCAGCCACAGGTTCTCTGGGCAACCTGTGCCAGCACCTCAGCACTCTCACAGGGAAGAACTTCTTCCTTATACCTAACCTGAACTTCTCCTGTTTAAGTGTGAACTCATCACCCCTTTTCTTATGGCAAATCAAGAAAAGTAGAAGTATTACTGGTTGATGAAGCTGGAAAAAAGGAAAAAACCAAAAGCACAGTTCCAAATTTAATAAAATAAAACTGAATAGCGAGGAGGTAGTTTTAACAAGAAAACGTCTGAAGGCACTTCTGCTTCCTCATTAGTTCAGGAAAGCTGTATGAACAAGCTGTATGTGCAGAAACATCTCCACAAAGGTTTCTTCAAAGCTTACAGATTTCCTCACATGGAGACATGGCACTACGGTTCTGCATGGTGACAAAGCAGGAACTGAACAGGCAAATATAAGCCTCCAGTGGCTATTCCTACCCTTTGCAAACAAACTGGAGAATAGCACAGCCCTGTTGCCTTTCCCTTCCCATGATGTGCAGGCACGCTCATGACACAGGCAGCTGCAGCCTGCAGCATTCCCTGGCAGTACTGCTCTGGTGAGACTGAGGGAAGGAAGCAGGAAAGATCACACAAATGGAGAGATCTGGCACACCTGGCATGCCCTCTACCTCCACCACATCATGCTTGCTATGTGTTTGTAACACTTGCTTTGTATGCATCTTATGTGTCCTGTGAGCTAAAGTCTTCTCTACTTCCTACATCCAAAAAGACCCTGTAAATAACAGAGCTTGGTATTTTCCTACTTTGCCATAAGATTTCCATTGTACTGCTTGAAAGAAGAAAAAGGAAACAAATTAGTCATTAGTCACAGAAATCCATTTATAAATCAAACCCACTTCATGCAATTTTCCAGCAAAGTTTTTGCTGATTTAAGCCGGAAACCAGAATCATCCCTGGCAGATGCAAAATCGTTGCATATGTCACTTCCTAATCCAGCTTAGTCACTGTCACCATCCTCCAGGGAATTTGAAGGTCACACCTGATTAACCCAAGTTAACAATCTTCTGTCTTCCAGCACTGAGGTTCCACTTAAAATGAAACTGGAGAATGCAATCCTTCATCTACATGTCCAACAGCACAAACAGTAATTCAGCCTCAGATTCCTCAAGAAGTCACTGGCAGGCTCACATTAAAACCAGATGGACTGTGCTCCATGGGAACTGACTACCTCACTTCTTGGGTTTTCTGGGAAGATGTGTTTGAAAAGTAAATGAATGCAGTGAGGATAAAAATATATGTTATCCACATGTTATCCTGTCTACTGATCTTTCTCAGACAAAGCATCCGTGGCGCACTCAAAAGGCTCCATGAAAAAAGGAATGTGAGGGGTTTTGGTAAGAAGGACAAATTTTCTTTCAAACAATATTACAGTATTTGAGTACTGAGTTCTCTTCAGGTTTTCTGATTTCTTCCTGTCTTTCCCCATATATAATTGGGGATTTGGGTTTGTATTTCTTTGTATCACAACACAGGCACAAAAATTCACTTTTAATTTCAGAAATACTGGCACTGGGGTGGATACATTAAAGTATGTGTAAACTACCATAGCTTTCATGGAAAAATGGGATATGCAATTAGAATGAGGCCATTACGACTCCACAAGGCTCAATTTCTGAAGCAATTTTTTCTAGGTATTCTCCCACTCTTCTAATAAATATATTTTTTTTAAACCCTCAAAAATCAAACCTCACAAAAATCACAGAATGGTTTGGGTTGGAAAGGACCTTAAGATCATTCAGTTCCACCACCAGGCTGCTCCAAGTCCTTGTCCTATCGCTACAGTTCCTGATGAAGAGCCCCTCTCCAGCATCCTTGTAGCCCCCTTCAGACACTGGAAGCTGCTCTGCAGTCTCCATGCAGCTTCTCTTCTCCAGGCTGAACAGCCCCAACTTTCTCAGGCTGTTTTCATATGGGAGAAAAAAATTCCCCCTTTTCTCCCACAATCAGATACATTCTGTTCCACTCCTCTTTTAGGACAGGCCAAAGAAGTCTGACTCATTGATCCAAATACAGTTTTTGGTTTGTTAGGAGGGGCCTGAATGTTAAAGTCTGGTTTTTCCCTTCACAAGCAGAAAAGCAGCTTGCATACTTCAGGAAAATGGAGTTAAGCAAAACAACAAAAAGCAGAACCACCTCCCCACCCTTCCCAATTTATATCAAAATAACCCAACTTCCAGCTCAGAATCAGCAAAATAGACAAACTTTAGTTTGAAGTGATGGTACAACAAAATGTGAGTAGCTGGGTGTCCACTTAATCTTTCCGCATTAGAACAGCTGGTTATGAAATGTGGTGTTTTAATGGCAACAACCCAGGTTTGCAGAATTCCTTGGTAACACTGAGGGGGGAGCAGGGGGAGAATAGAAGGTGGGGGTGGAAAGAAAAAAGGTTATAAAGATTAGAGCAGAAAATTCTCTGATAAAGATCATTACTAAACCAGCCTTAAAACTGACAGACAAGTCATGCAGTGATAAAGGCCATTCAACCAATGGAGTTAATCTGAAGATAAGAATCCATCTATACAAGGAGGTTTGGGCCTTCACATCACATTTTGTTACTGCAAGACGTTTGGCTGGATGTGTGATGGGGCCTCTGAGGAATCAAGTTTTTATTTCCTTTATTCTTTTCAAAGATACACTATCGTGAAGGAAGGAAAGGAAAAAATACTCAGTAAAGGAGACAAACGTACTGCCCTCTTGAAGCACCTTAAACTGCCCTAGAGTACTTTGTGGAATCTAAAAATTACCTCAAAAACAGTATCCTTCCACTGGCCTTTTGAAGGAATACACGGAAAGTATTTGGAGCTTTAAGGTGAGGGCCTAAGCCTTCTCTTCCTTGTTTTGCAGCATTAGAAAAAATGACTTGGTTAAGAAAAATGCCCATACTTGTTAGCAATTTTATTGTTACATTAAAAATGTTGATTTTAAGGAATAAGACCAACTGAATAATTCACCATCTTTCAAAATAAGACTTAACAATTCCAGAAAGTCAGTTTAAACAGACTTGTCATCTTTGACTTTTATCAATTTTAAGCGGACTGTTATAGAGGAACTATTGTAAGTCAGCTCTTAGAGAAAATAAAGTCTCCATGGCACTTTTACATCACCCTTTTTTCCCCCTTTTTAAAATCTCTGGGTCACGCTACGATGCAGTAATGTCCATTGTCACAAATAACCCACTGCCTCTTCATGAAATGAAGTACACCACAATAATTCATCTTTGCTAAACATATGACTTGAATTAACAGAGCTGGAATAACATCGTCCCCCTTGCTCCGGTCAGCACAGCAGCTGGTTTATATTTTAGCACCTGAAACTCCTAACAGCTGCATTGGGTTGATATATGAGGGTCCTGATGTCATTACAAAGCTTCAAGATACATATCTCATGAGAAATTGGAAGCAAGGGCCTCTTTGGAAACAGACAACCAAGCTGAAAATAATCAATAAACCCCACATTCTGAAGAAAACAAGCATCTGAGTTTCACCAGGCTTCAACAGTCTCCCAACAGACATGCCACAGAGAGTTTAACTACAGTTCCTGCTATAAAACACCTCAAGGAGAGCATACATTGCTCTCCAGACCATTACATTGGCTAAAATATGTAGCACTAACTTAGAGTGTGTGTGCATATAGTTTATTCATGTGAGAACTAAGAGGTTGAAATTCCTTGGCTGGAATGAATGGGAGTAATTTCACAGTTCAGCAACAAACTGTGATTTTGTTCATTTTAATAGAGTTATCTAAAGATAACTACTTATTCTAAGATCAACCACTTATTCATCATCTCAATATTCTGTACTCAAAACAGTTGTAAAAGTGCTTACAGCCAATATGGTCACAGATTATCCTCCTTCAGAGAAACAACACTCTTCACTAAACAATTTATTTGAGCACAAGGCAGACTCCTAATCTAAAAATGAAACCACATTTCACACCTCAGTAATAACAACTTATTACACACTATACAGTGAAAATATTTCACCTGCAGCTCTTCCTGCAAGAAACTTAAATAGAATTCCACCCTTTTGCCTAAAACTAATAAATGTTTTATTCAGAGGCTGAACATACACCTGGCTACATCCCTGCTAGTAAACTAAAACAGGTTAGGCCACTTTTGCTGTCCAGACTGTCCAAGTGCCAGCAGGTCACAGCGTCACTCGGGACCACATCATCAGCAATGCCCCACATTCACAACTCATATAAACCAAATTAAGCCAGAATCATTAACAGTGACAACTGGTAACAAATCCCCCAGGTTGCTGGATGTTTAAAAATGTTCCCAAATCACAACAATAAATTTTCCATTTCAGAATCAATATTCAGGTTGTGTTAACAGCGCAAAGGAAATAGCACCCACAGTTGCTAGTACACATCTAACACTCTGAAGCTACAGACGTAAGGAAGGGTTTCTTTTCTATTTATACTTTTAGCAGTAATGCCATACAGGATCCTCAGACTCTGACGTGGGTTAATTCATAAAATTACTGGGTCAAAATTAGGAGATACATCCCATGGGTTGATATCCGCATTCCTCATAATACCATTAATCACTGATTTAGGTTTCCAGCCCTTCTTTTAAGTGATAATTAAGAAAAGCATGAACCAACACTTTTATAGCACCTTCTTACTTTTGTAGTTCATGTTGGACAAGTACCATTATCATTATATTTTTCCATCAGGGAAATCAAGACACAAAGACTTGCAAAGTGACTTGGCCAATTCACATAGCAAGCCAGAAGCATGATGCGGGAATCCTAATTACCAGTGGCTGTATCACATACCTACAATACCCAGAGTTCTTGTCTGATGCTTGGGCATCAGCTGTTGGTTGATGTGTCCTAGTAATGACACTAGCAGGTGGCAACAGTGGTTCAATAAATAACTCTTACACCCCAACCTCCAGGCATCATTCATGCTACTCTTGGAGCCAAAATAACAAAATTCAGTCACACAAGCCAGAAAAGGCTTATCATTTTCCTATCCTGAGCAAGTGTGGGTTAACTTAGTGACATGTACTGATGGAACAAGGGGAAATGGCTTTAAGCTGACAGAGGGGAGACTGAGATTAGACACTAGTAAAAAAATTCTTCCCTGTGAGGGTGCTGAGGCGCTGTCACAGGGTACCCAGAGAAACTGTGACTGCCTCATCCCTGGCAGTGTGAAGGCCAGGCTGGACAGGGCTTAGAGCAACCCGGTTTAGCAGAAGATGTCCCTGCCCGTGGCAGGGGGTTGGAACTGGATGAGCTTTAAGGTCCCTCCCAACCCAAACCAGTCTGGGATTCTAGGATTATAACTTCTCTCTTTCACCATGGACAAAGATAACAGGCCCCAACCAAGCTGTCCACTAGCTGTACTTTCAAACCAACAGGAGACAGCAGCATGTTGAAACAATTAATTACTTTTTTCATTTAGAACACACAAATGAAAGCAGATAATGTGATATGGACAACAGCACATTTGCTGCATCACAGGAAGGTCACCCAGCTCAGTTTAAGAAGAATCCTAAAGAGCAGAAAAGATTTAGCCCAGTTAATCCTTAGCCTTGCAAAATACTCAAACAACCAGATTTCTGCATGGGCCAGGACACAGTAACAAGCCTCAGGAATAGACCTTTGATTTGCCAAGCCCTCACAAGGAAGGGGATAGCACAGCACTGAAATAACATGAGATTATAGGAGGCTACAGGAATAACCTAACCTATAACCTAATAGAACCTGATGGGTATCAGTAATGTCAAAATACTTACCAGTTCGTAGTTACTTGGAAAAAAGCAGGGTGTCACCACCTGGAATAAAAAATAATAAAATAAGGGAAAAGGAATCATTCCTTTGGAGATGACCCAATCCCATTGACTGAGCTCCCTCAGGTGGAATCAAAGGGACACTAATCAGACCAGGTGCAGAACGCGAGTGTCCAGAGGTTCTCTCAGCTGTATTACTTTCTGTCAGCTCACTGAAAAGTTGCCATCAGCTTAATGCTAACTCAGTGCCCCTCTCTCATGCTGTCATCAGTGAAACAGGCTGAAAAGTAATGACTTTCCTCAGGTTACATATTGCAGGGAAACAGCTTTCTTGGGAAACAGGTCACATATTGCAGGGAAACACTGCTTTCTCACCCCCTCCATCCTTTGCAGCATACTTCTAATACCAGTTTTATACTAAGTATTCTGCTTTTCTAGTAACCTGGAACTTCAGCAATTCCCAATACCTTACCCTTGTTCTGGATTTTTTTATGGGGTGTGGGCTGAGCAGAGTAAGCACAACACATTCTGCGGACTCAAAATTTCAGAGTTACAAGTTACAACAAGCTTACGACACTATGGAGAACATGTTCTGTGTAAATCACACCAAAGGCAATCCCATCTCCCCCAGATTAATACAATACAACCAAACTCATTTGAATATTCAGAACTCCAAGAAAGGAAGGAAAATAATTACTGATTTGGATTAAATTATGATCTAGGGAAAAGCTTCTTTCTAGTCTCATATGGCAAGTGCTCTCAGACCTCGTACATACAGTCAGGGGACTGTGGTTCATCAGCTGACACCACTCAGCTGAGCTTCAGTGACAGTCATCATGCAAGTTCACTTTAACAAGCACCTTGAGGTTAACCTCAATGAAAACTGTTGTGGTTGCCCCATCCCTGCCAGTGTTGGATGGAGCTTTGAGCAGAGTTGATAACTGAGCAGAAGGGGCCTGATGTGCCATTTATAACCCTTAGAATAATAAAAAGATTATGTAGTCCATGCAACAGAGCAAGCTGCAAGAGTAAAGAGAAACTTCAGTCCTATAGGCAGCACAAAGAAAAAGAGATAGACCTAACTATATCAGAACCACTCCAGTCTAAACACTCAGGAACAGCTTTTTTAACAATTAACATGGAACGGATGGTGTTGGCCTCCATAATTGCTTATGAAAACAGATATGCATCTGATTCTCAACATTTTTTAAATCACAAAGTACTTACAGAAAGAGAAAAAAATGAAAGAGAAAGCATACCGATTTTCATCTCCCAGCCTCCTCGTGATCTCCACACTATCCCTAAAGAAAATAGGACAGATATGAACCCTTGAGGGTTGTCTGCTGCATCCTCTGATTTCTCAATGGACTTGCAGCTCCTTTCATGACTGCCACTCATGATTCACTAATCTATCCAGGCCAACACCATACTAAACACATGGAAGATGTTAACTAAGCTGCTATGATAGCATTCCCACTGCTGAAAGCAATGACATCTGCCTCTGTGACCTCCTGCCTGACACAGCATGTAAAACTTCCTATTACAAGCACCAATCCTCCTTTCAAGCCAAAGCAGCAAACCATCAGGCAGAGCAGTCAGTAGCAGGAAAAACCCTGCACCATCACCAAGAGCAGCAAATGCTACATCTATGGAGAAAAGACTGTCCCCAGGTGTCCTGACCATGCCATTACCTAGTATTTAACTAAAAATTAGGTTATGCTAGTGCTCTCATTGGCAACACCTAAGGTTAAAACAGATGAAACCTGACCAGCAATTACTTTCCTCTCACTGCCTATAATAATAAGAGGGAATTCATGGAAACACCAAAGGAATTTGCAGGCAGAGATGAACTGATATTACATGCTCATATAATTAACAGTAAGAATCACTGGGGAACAAAACTGTCAGCACTGGAGCACATAATGTCATCCCTGCACTCTCCCTTCCCTCCACTCTTCAAAACCCTCGAGGAATCAAGCACTCAGGCATCCACTGGAAAAGAATTTCAGCAGAGAGTTAGGGCTCTTTTTTGGCAGATCTGTGGAATCTTTTTTCAGACAACTCACACTGTCTCGGGGCTGTGAGAAGATGAGAGCAAATGTTAGTGGTAACACTTGATTTTGTCTCCTCTGAGACACAATCTCCTGAGAGACAATTTTGCCTCCTCTGAGCTTCACAATGCCTACAACACTACACACAGCCACCTGACTTCACAGACAGACTCCATCTTCTGCTGGTTGTGTGTCTTTTGCGCTTGCTTTTCACAAAGATCAACACTGGTGTTAGATGGTACTGTTCTAGGACTACCAAGAAGTCACATAATGCCCTTTCTTGTGCATACAGCAATCCCTATGCACACTGCCACTTACCACTGTGTTTAACTGTCACTCAAATGCAGAGCACTCCAAATGCATTACGCAACTAAAGACTTGGATGCACGGCTGTTTTCAAGCTACAAACTCAGTGCAAGACACACTGCACTACCCAATATGCACTACATTTTTTCCTACTCCATATACATAAATAGCATATTTCTTCCCAGATGCAGCAAAACAGCCAAGATCTCTATGCATCCCAATTTTAGTTCCATAAGCAGTTGCAGCAAATTCTTCTGCTGTTAATCCCTACACAGGTTAGAAGCAAAATAGCTGACGTGTTCATAGATAACAGAGGCTATCACAAGGTCTAGGTGACCTAAGCTGAGGATATACGAGTGACTCCAACTCTTTCCTGACTGGAAAGGGTTTCAGATGTACCCAAACAAGATCATCATTTCAAGAGTACAGAGCTGGAAAGCAAGATTTCAGGACTTCAATCCCGTATCAATGCAGAGATAGAAAATGGAGTATGGTTTAAAAATATGATGGTTTAAAAAGTTACACACCCTGTGTACCAGCTGCACAAAAACAGACTTCAGAAAGACTTCTGATCCCCCAACTGAAGCTACAGCTAATCTAAAGAAAGACATTTTCAACCAGCTTTCAATATTATCTTTACTCTGGTAAGAATGAACTAATATTGCTTAGTTCCACACAAACAAAGTACATTTAACTTCTGCACGTTCCTGTATTAAGAAGCAATACCAGAACATGGGAATGCCTTGTCTCATTTTCAGACAGTTACCCGACCAGTGCCCGGCACATACACACACATGCATACAGACACAGCAGTCTGCCCGTAGCCAAGGAAATACTGGAAAGACAAATTACCTGTTCTTGTATACACAGTTAATATGGAAACACTTTCCTGGTGCACCACTTCCTGAACCGAGCCTTAGTTTGGAAGAGTCCCACATTGATAGAAGAAGACTGAAAATAATTACTTTGATGAAGAATTCCAACTCCAGTGAATCTGTCGGTAATTTTCCTTCATACGACTGCAACACCAGTCACATCAGTTAATAAGTAACTAGTCAGCAGGAGATAAATGTTAACTCCAACAAGAAAAAAAGTCAACAAATGGCATAATATCTGGCACTAAGGAAATACAATCTGGCCCCACTTGCTGTAACGGACACTACTGTGCTTCCCCTCTTTCCTCTTCATTGCACAACAGGTGATTTGTTACCTGGTATTTACATTGCAACACCTTTTTTTTCACTCCCAGATGCATCTTTCCTTTGTATCCTCATTACTTTTTATTTTCTTTTTGCAACAAGAAGGTGGTTTTCCAGAGGAAGAACCATCTTCAAAGCAAGTGCCAGTTGCTACCAAAGGTGCATTCAAAGACCACATCTCAAACACTATCATATTGCTTTTGGAAAAGCATTTGGATATAATTAATTACTTTTTTCCTAATCTACAGTTTCCTCAAGTAAGAAACACTGGCATGTCTGCCACAGGTTGTGTGTAGCACAAAGGATGTGCAGCAGGAGGAACCTTCACCCAATATACACATGAGCTGCTTAAAAAGCCTGTTCATTCCAGTTCACTGCTGATCGTGTTACAGAATTGATGAGAAAGGGTGAAAAGAGCAGCAAAATGAACCCACTGACATCCTCTAAATAGTGTAAAGTTCCAGTGATGTTAGGAAACCTTGACTGTTGCATAAATGACTGTCAGGAGCCTAAATGGTAAGCTCATGGAAATAGTTTATATGCATCTTTGTGTATGTGTGTGTGTTTGTGTATATACACATATATACACTCAGAGAAATTTCTCTGCCTACTTTTATCCTTTTGACATCTGTCAGTTATCCCACCCTCCAAAACACTCACATCATAAATCCTCCTCACTAAGGAAACAAACTAAAGGACACTGAGTACATCTTGGAACTAGATGATCTTAAGGTCCTCTCCAACCCTAACTATTCTATGATTCTATGATTCAAATAACTGTGCTCTCAGGGATACAACTTGTAACATGACAGAATTCAAAATGTAAATCCAAACTGTGGAATAAAAAGGGACATTATTGTCATCTTAACATAGGGTTGAAGAGCTTCAACAGTCACACACATCTTCTTTTATTTCTTTTTTAAACAGAGCATCTCCAGTTGTGTGGTTTTTGTTCTGGAGACATCAAGTATCCTCAACACTTCATGCCAGACAGAACAGTTCTCAAGTGTGCCCAAACCCACTGAATTTTCTTCTTCAAATTGAGCATTTTGGGCAGGCTGAAAACAGCAGCCTTAAAGGAAGACCTGCCAAACACAGCAGAAACTGAACAAGCACTTTGGAGTCATTACAGTATTTTAATAAATAAGATACAATTCTGTTCCCAAAAAGAAAAGAATAGATACAGCAAAATCAGCATTGAGATTCAGTGTATCTATACACTATTTCTGCTCCCACTTCAGAGCAACAAATTCTTTGGGCCTATGGAAACAACTGTCCTCCTGTATTATCCTAAAGCACTTTTGAAGCTAAGCTTGGAAGAAAGAAGCAGAAACAAAAAAAAAAAATGCACTGTAAATTGCAAAGACAGCTACAGATGAGAAAATGCTGATGGGCTTGGCTCATGATTATCAATAAAATATAAAGATTTGATCATATATAGTATGATCATACAGCAAGCATAAGGCAAGTCACATCACAAAAGCTTCCTAACACATTACATTATTTTTCTCACCTAGTTCTGTGATAAAGTTGCTACAGGGAAACACAACAGACACAGCCAGGAGATCTCTGAATCCAAACCCAAATTCCAACAGTAATATTCTAGCACCATTTTATTAATCTCTCAGCCTCAGAATTTGTTATTTGCTGAAATCAAGCTAACACTACATGTACCCACTTCATCAAGGTGTAAAGATCAGCTGAAGCTTGATTAACTCTCCATGAGTTTCTTGGAACAAACCTGTGACTGAGCACTGTAAAATCTAAGCCATGTTTCTACAGTCCTAACCTATGCACAACTCGTTTCTGTCTTCTTGGGATTAATGCCTCATGAAACAAAATCTGAAATTAGCACCTGAAATGGAAAGTCAGATATCTTCAGAAGGGATTTCAGGATTTTGAATATTTATTTATATGCAAATCCCTATTTCCCAAGACAAAGCAAAAAGTTGTTTCAAACTAAGTCACTGAAGAGAAGCCTTTCCCAAATAACAAGGAATACAGTTATCCCAAGATGCAAAACTGTATTGTTCACAGATCTTTGCCACCTGTAAGTCTGGCTTTCTTCCATGCTGTGATATTTGATCTTGCAGAAGATCATGAAATTTGTTCTCCAGCTCTCTGAAGAACTCCAATTCTAACAAAAGAGAAGAATTCTAGAACCAGAAATGGTGATTTTTTCCTGATAACTATAAACGAGTAACCAGAGATTAAGTTCTGTCCTTTATCTGATCACTGGATTTGCTCCAAGAGAGTTCAAAAGCAAAGGCCAAGAATCTTGAGTAGAACTTGGGTGTAGCTAACAGGGGTTAAGCCAGCCAGCAGGAACCAAGATCCTAAAACTTGATTTTTATTGGAATTTGCACCAGCCCTCTGCACTGTGGTACAGTCTGACAATCTGAACTGCAAATGGAGTGCTAGCTACTGTCCCTCCTGAGTTAATCTGTTTAACCACAGATTTATAAAGTGGATTGAAATGTCATGCTAAAATGAGTACAGAAACATAATACCTTTGTGCAAAATGTCTCATTTTGCTGCTGCTTTAAACAACAGTTACAAAGAAAGTCCTAATTTTGTCCACTGCATACATCTTTGAGAGACTTTGACTTCTGCTTTCTTTGTATCAGATCTGACCTCTGTAAGACTAATTAGATACACATTCCTCAGGGAACTATGTTATCCTTACAGGATTCCAGGCCTATTTATATTGGTATAATCCCTATCTGAAAACATGCTTCATTTGCAAAGTCCAACAAATCTGACAACATTACCAGACAGGGAGGGCCCAAGCAAGCAAATGCAATAGAGTCCCACAGATGTTTTCCTCTCCCAAAAGAACAAACTACCAGCATGGATTAGAGGTCTCCTGTACCTATATAGAAAGGATCAAAGATAGCCAGAAAATAGATGGGACCAGTAAAGAGGTTCTTCCCCAAATCAGCCAAAACAGGACAGGGCATGGGAAGATCAAGCAAACAAAAGACCTCAACTCTCCTAACACACTCTAAGATCTTCCAATGGAAAGTTCCCATCTGTCATGAAAACACAACTTACCCATATTTTGGTGCTGAACAAAGAAAAGCAGAAATCATTCCATTTCCTTCCTTCTCTCACATCTTAGCCTCTTTTCCCCTTGACAACAACTAGATTTATTTTCAAAAGAAAATCAGCAAAGAAACAAATAAATTGTATGTGTCCCAGCTGGGTCTTGCACAACACAGCCAGCTCTCTGAAACAGTATGTCTAAATGAGAGTTCTTATCTGAAAACACCAGCATACTTGAAAATACTTTCTCAGTTTTGGAAAGCCCCAACAAATTAACTGCCAAATACACAACCCTCCAGCACAGCACTGCTGCTACTTAAACAACGTAAGGTTTATGCCCATAAAAAGCAATTTCAAGTCCTCATGTCCCTCAGTAGCTTACAGTTCTGATTGAATCTGAAGGTTTTATTCATCACACCACTGAATACAGTGGTATTGTATCTAACTTAGAGCATTTTACAAACAGGAGGATCTCCAAAATTTCTTTTCCTCAACCTTACACAAGAGGAGGAAGGGTCTTTCCTTCTTGCTCCAAAAACACAGACAAGAAATTGTTATATGCCAGTGCAGCATACGTTTCTCTCATAAAAATCTGTCCCACTGGATATTCATACAGTATCTGCCTTCATCCCCATCCACTGCAAGAGCAAGAGTTCAGCCTTAGAACCTCAACAAGGCTGCCCCAAGTGCAAGGTTTATGCACAAAACAGTCCAAGAAGTACCCAAGTGACAAAATCAACAGAGCCTTTTGAGAGCAAATACAGCTTGTGCTTTAAGTCTCCAAACTGAAAATACCTATCAACATTTGTCCGTCTCTCTATATAGATATATATAAATAGGCAGATCAGAAGTTCATAGAATCACAGAATGGTTTGGGTTGGAAAGGACCTTGAGATCATCCAGTTATAATCCCGTGCCATGGCCAGGGATGCCTCACACTAGATCATGTCTCCCAAAGCTCTGTCCAGCCTGGCCTTGAACACTGTCAGGGATGGAGCATTTACCACTTCTTTGGCCAACCTGTGCCAGTGCCTCACCACCCTCACAGGGAAGAACTTCTGCCTTAGATCTAACCTGAACTTCCCCTGTTTCACTTTGAACCCATCACCCCTTGTCCTATCACTACAGTCCCTGATGAAGAGTCCCTCTCCAGCATCCTTGCAGCCCCCTTCAGACACTGGAAGCCACTCTGAAGTCTCCATGCAGCTTCTCTTCTCCAGGCTGAACAGCCCCAGCCTGTCTTCACAATCCAAGTTGCACATGCAACCCAGGACCAAAAAACAACACTCATGATTATTTTTTATTGCTGTGATTACTGTCACTCTCCCTTCTATAGTGCTGCCAGTCATGGTTTTAGCAGTATTTCATATTTACAGTATTTAATTTTTTATTTCTACGTATTCTTCTATAATCATGTTTGTATTTCCTAGTCTATTAGACTAAGAAAAAGATTAGGGTATCACAAGGGACTATGGATATTGGGGCAATCAGAAGCCTTCTTCTAATCCTCTTCAACCAGTAACAGCTTAAACTAAAGAAAAAGGAAGAGTAGGGTCAAGGGAAGAACTACACTTTCTCAGACACAAATCATTAGGAAAAAATAATAGAAAAAATATGGCCTTGAAGAAACGCAGCAGGACAAAGTATTACAGAAGAGTTTATATCTTCTGTGATTATAATAATTTTAGTGGCTTTATAAATTGTCAAATGCTAAAAGCATGTTGTAAATCTGTTATTTTTCTACAAATAAATGACCATAATGAGGAAGTAATAGTTTGGTCTAGCTTTACCACCATGCAATTAGCACACTACAGCTCCATGTGCTGAATAAAATCCATACATAAATTCATCTTACTGAACCTGGGAAAAGGCAGAGCCATCTGCCTAGGACACTGGTTTCTTTAAAGCGTCATTTCAGACTAGCAAAGAATCAAACTGCATTATGTAAAGAAAATGTCCTTTTGGCTTAAGGATAGCAAAAATATTTTGCAGGTTGAATTAAGGATACATGGACTATTTGCTAGGCAAAGGCCTAAAGCTGGATCACACCTGACTTGGCAGAAGACTTCAACAAATGCTTATGCTGATTGATTATAAGAAAATTCAAGCATCTGCTTACAAACTTCATAAAATCAGTCTGTTCTCAAGAGGGAGAATTAGCACACAAAAACCAGGTCAAGAAAATACGGTCAAGACACATCCTTTCCTATTTCCAGTCTTCCCACAGAACATGAGATAAGAGACTGGTTTTCAAATTCCCAGACTTCAAAGAATGAAGTTTGGCTGGAGTCATGGGGTGATGCCTTTCAATGTCCCAGCTCTATACCACATCCTAACTGAAGAGGAAAAGTAAAAGATGAAAAAAACAGGATCCCAGGACAAGAAGCTAACTGAAAGCCTTGTGGTGGGACAAACAAGTATTCCTACATCATACACAGAGACATGCCCTGAGACAAAGCTACAAAACAGGGGACACGAGTTCCCAGAGCAAAATCCAGAACAGAGCCCTGGGGCATTGGATGTGTTTAGCTTCAGAAATCTCAGGGAACACCAAATAGATACATACATCTGAACAAATAGCCATACAGAAATATTGCCAAGTTAAACACACATGGTCTGATGCAGTAAAAGATAGCAATTACCTACATCTACTGGGATTTGTGCAGCAAAACAAAATTCTTTCAGAATTCATTCTTCTGATGTTTTTCAGAATGAAAACAAAAATATTGCCCTTTAGAGACAGTTTTAAAATACAGTACATACAGGAACAGCAAACACTTTTCCTCTGGAGTGATTTTCTGCCCCCATCACTTCAAAGAAAAAAAGCATAGATGACTAAAGCACAAAAAACCCAAAATATTCAAGTGAGATGGTATTACATTACATTTATACAAAACAACTATTTGAAAGGCTTGACTTAGTTCTAAATAAAATGTCTGCAAAACCAGTTATATTACAATAGCTTAATCTATGCAATGTCAAGTTTGACATCACTATGGTCCAGCAAGCTAACAACATCCTAGGACCATTCAAGAAGGGCAGCAGTTTTAGGCTCTCTTTTGCATCATGAAGGAAGGTATGGTTCAGTCCTCCTTGACAACTACACGTATGTGTCAGCAGGACAACACCTCACCATGGATGAGTATGTATAGCCAGAGTAGCAGAAAAATGGTATTACAGGTACAACCATGTGTCCTTCTGTTAACATGTAGCAAGTTTCTGAGGCTAGAGCAACACTGCCAACGAACACCACACTGAGGAGTGCAGAAGCAGCCCATGGAGCAGTGCCCAAGTATCCTGTTTTGGGTTAGGACAGTTAATTTTCTCCCAGGTGGCTGGTGCATTGCTGTGTTTGGGCTTTAGTCTGAGAACAATGCTGATAACACACTGATGGTTTAGTTGTTGCTCAGTAGCACTTACCCTGATGAAGGGCTTTTCAGTCTCATGCTCTGCCAGTGAGGAAGGCAACAGGAAGCTGGGAGGAAGCAGACAGGCCCCCTGACCCAAACTATCCAAAGGGGTATTCCATACCACAGAACGTCATGCTCAGTACAGAAACTGGGGGAGTTGGCTGGAAAGAACTGATCACTACTTGGGTCAGGCTGAGCATCGGTCAAGTGGGTGGTGAGCAATTGTATTGAGCATCACTGCTGTTGGTTGGTTGGTTTGGGGCTTTTTTTTGTAGCTTTCTCTCTCTCTCCTTGCTATTTCCCTTTTGATTAGTAACAGTAATATATTGTACTTTAATTGTTAAGCTGTTCTTATCTCAACCCATGGGGTTTACTTTTTCCCCCAGATCCTCCTCCCCATGCCACTAGCAGAGGGAATTGGGCCATCAGGAGGCTGCATGATACTTAGTTGCCAGCTGAGGTTACATAAGAACAGGCAAACCAGCTGTCCTGAGAGGCAGCACTGAGAGCAAATGCTTCTACAGACCCCAATGTATACCAAGACCTCTGATGTTGCACTGCCATGGATGCAGCAGATAGTGTCACAAATAGGTTATGAGAGTTCACCGAGGCTACGGGAGTTAAGGGACATCTTCAGAGCAGACTGATCAACCAGCCCCTTTGTGACTCAGGACCTGATTAAATCACTTTAGCCCTGTGTAATCTCATGTCTTTTCATCTAAAAAAAACCAAACAAAAAAAATCAAAAAACACTTGCCTGGGAGACTTCTTCACATGTTCATTGCCTTCTGTATGAAATACTGCTTCCTGGCATCTGGTCTGAATTTGTGGATCCTTAATTTCCAATGAGTCATCCCTGTCGCCCCATACCCACCCTCTCCTTCAGGACTAAATTGCAAACAGTAACCTGACAGAGGTGGGTTTTATATCCAGACATCCACTATATTCATTTTTTTGGTTTGGTTTTCTTTCCACAGACAATTCAAAGACAGTGACGTTTGGGTTTTCAGTGCCTTTTTGCTGTAGTTGTTTGATTTTTGAGTAACTTTCTTTTACAGTTCATCCGGTTTTCCTGCTGATATCCAACCACACCATCTAGTAGATTTACAATGTATTATTTTAAATGTTATAATCTTCCTGCAACTGATACAATGGCACAAATTCAAGTGCCTAAATTGGTGCAAACTAAGTTCTGCTTCTTCTGCATCACCAAAATATTTTCTTCCAGTGTGTTTTGAAATGTCATAACACTTGCCTGCACTTGTTACTCTGCATTCATTGCTGTGTCAGGTGCAACTGGAAAACCCTTAAGGAACCAATTCCAGGTTCATCCCACAGGGCAGCAGGGCATCTTGAACAATTCAAAATGTGATTCTTACTTCATTTGTCTTGTCTGATTACATTCAAAGTCCACTTTGGTTTTAGGTCTACATAAACTTGGTTTTCATAGATAATTTGCATACCAATAGCTTTCTGGGTTTCATTTGCAAGCATAACAGTGATATCATCTTGACAAATCCCTGACAACCTGCACTGTAGTGTTGCCACTGTAAGGCCTGAGCTGCTTTTTAAACTTGAACACATTTATGACATTATCTACTTTGTTATGGGGCATTATGTCTAGACTTACACATAATAATGCTTTCATGAACACCCATGACCCCAGTAGTCTTTTGAGTAATGGTTAACCATGCTGATGCATTTTTCTTTTCCAAAATGACTACAGGCTCTCTAAAGTGCAATGTCCTTCATCCTCGTTCACACCCTCTCCGCCTGACTATCAGCTGACTTAGTGCTTATACAGTTTGTCTGTGTCTAACTACTGCAAAAACAGTTACATCCCATAAACTGTGAACAAGGTGTTCCTACAGACAATGAAGGGGGTAATGCTTATCTTGGAGGTAAAATATATTTCAATGAGAAGAGATACTTGCAGATCAGGTGGAGTCCATGAATCTCTTTACACACACACATGGATCTGAATCTGTGTATATGATTATGGCTTCAGGTATTCTCAAGGTTGCCTGCAATATCCTTAGGCAGGCTTTAGTACATTCTCAGTCCCACTTAAAAATCATCAGAATCATTCCTGCCTCTAACTAATTCCCAAATGAAAATATAGATGCCATTATAGGCAATAAAGGCAAATATGCAGATCTGAAATGGGATGAATGACACAAGATTACATACAACATTGCTGTGAGCCCCATGTAAGCAGTCAGAAAAGACTCATGGAAAAAATGTGAATTTAAGCTACTTGATGACTTACTAGTTCTCCAAAAAGAAAACATCTTCTTGTAAGAAATAACTGATTATTGCATTTGGTCTTGTTCCCATATCTTATTTTTGTCTTCTGCAATACATGCTAGTAATTCCTTTTCAATTATTCTAAATTCATAAAATACACCAGCATCTTGATGATAGTTACGCTACTATATACTTTTGGCACTCCACATATTGGTCTTTTCAACACTCAACACCCAAATGTCTGAAAATATGAATACCAGTTGAAATATAGTTTCCTGGTTTTAACACATGGCACACATATAAAATTGTCTCCAAAACAAGTTTCCCGAATTTCTTACCAGTCTCCAGCATCATTTAGGTATCACCACTTCCATAAGCCCTAGATATATGTAGCACCTAGCCAAGCAGATCTGCTAGCTACCAATGTTACCAACAAATGAGATGGTTTCCTATGGAAGCTGGTAGAATTCCATACTGCAAGTGCTATTTGGAGAGCCAAAGCTACTGCACAAAGACAGATCACTTACATAACCTGGTCTCATAAATACACCTTTCTGCCAAACTGTTTCCCTTTTATTTCAGGTGAAGTTCAGGTTAGATATAAGGAAGTTCTTTACTGTGAGGGTGCTGAGGCGCTGGCACAGGGTGCCCAGAGAAGCTGTGGCTGCCTCATCCCCAACAGTGTTAAGGCCAGCTTGGACGGGGCTTGGAGCTACCTGGTTTAATAGAAGGTGTCCCTACCCATGGCAAGGGATTTGAACTGGATGATCTTAAGGTCCTTTCCAACCCAAACCATTGTATGATTCTAGACCACCATTACTATAGTACTATTACTAATCATTACTGAATGTATAGAGTTGATGAAACCCTTCAGAAAGTAATAACTTACTTGCAAGCTTAATTACTACTATATGTACTTTGTACATGTAACAAATAAACCTATATTTATGAAGGATACCACAACACAGGAATTTTCGAAAGCACAAGTACCATTTTCACTCCAAATGGGAGACGCTCAGCCAAATGACACTTGTATTTACTAGAATTTCCCCAAGTAGCCTGACAAATCTCCAAGTCATTTATTAAGTAAAGGTTCTTCTCTTGGATTTAGTTGTATTTTTTGGCAGCAGTGGGATAAACAAATCCTTGCACAAGGCCAAACATTAAGTTAACCACACACGTAGTAGGACTACATCTGTGGTCTTCAGAAGTTCGGTGCTCTAACAACAAAAATGCTACCTTCACAGATAGCAAGTACTTATCAGAAGTTTTAGTTAAAAGCAGGGAATGTTGCCCTTTTAGTTGATCATATGCTTATGTTTTTCATAATCCAACACCAAAAGTTTGCTTTTAAACCTCTGCAGCTGTAAAAATTTTTTATATATATACATACACATACATATATATACACTACGTATATGTATATATGTACACACATACACTCTCACACACAAATAGCTGTACACATACATATACAGGGGTGTGTGTATACATATATACACCTTACTCAGTCATACATGTATTTCTTTTCTGGTAGAGCTGTGTGGTTTGTATTTCACCCACTTAAGTTGTTGGTTTCAACTTGAAACAGGTCCTCCTGTGGGAGGAACAAGAAACTCAACCGCTGGTGCAGATGTTTTGACTAGATAGGGACCTGAGTTTTATTAATGGCAAGAACAATACCCTGACAGCTCAGCATCTGATTTAATAATCATCATCTTCTTAATTAGTTGATACAGCTTTTGTAGTCTCAACCTCAAATGCATGTGGATCAACAGCAAGAAAGGAAGCAAATAAACATGCTTACCTTTTCTTCACATTTCCTGTGGCAGGCATACTTGCAAACTGAAACAAAAGCAAATAAAATATGTAAGTATATAGAGTGGATGGAATCTCCTCGCCATTTCTTCAGATCAGCTTTCTACTAGGGGTCCAGATAAATTCGTCTATATATATAAAGTATTTACGTACTTCAAAACAGATTCATTTAGTTTTTACTCATTCCTGAAAGATTCATTAGTTACAGCAATGTTATCAGATTTGTGCATACCATCAGCTTAAGGTAACATATGCCTGGTTTAATGCCATGAACCGATTATTTTCACATTTACCTTTACAGGTACACATGCACAATGACATCTAAATGACGCAGATAGTAAGATCAAAATGTTCCAAATGTAACCTGTGAATCTTAGCCATATCAGCAGTTCCAGAGACCTAAGAAAAGCAGGGTGACTTCAAACTCACAAGTGACCATGACTGTTCATGCTGGAATTTCTTCTTGTGAAACACATCTTACACAGCCTTGCAACATTACTTCCAAGAGGTAAGTACTTGATTTCTGTTAAATTCCTGCTGACCTAAGGAAAGGATGAACCACAGCAGCAGGTTTACATTCAGAAAACCGCACTTAATTTAACAAGCAGCCAAATGAGCAGCGATTTAAGTATGATGCAACAGTGTAATAGCTAGGATCCAAGACAGGCTGGGTTTAATAGATTTTCCATTTATATATGCTTCCTTTTTACTCTGCTATTAGCTTTCTTTCTATGCAAAGTCTATCCACTGAGCTAAACTGTGTTATAAATTCAGGAATACTTTACTTATTCAAGCTCCAAGATCAGTAAGCAATAGAGAATATGCTGAGTTTGGCTGGAATAGAGTTAATTTTCTTCACGTTTGCTAGTATGGGGCAATGTTTTATATTTGTGCTGGAGACAGTGTTGATAACACAGAAATGTTTTAGTTATTGCTGAGCAGTGCTTATGCAAAGTCAAGGCCTTCTCTGCTTCTCCACCACCCCACCAGGGAGTAGGCTGGGCGTGCACAAAGAGTGGGGAGGGGACACAGCCAGGACCAACTGACCAAAGAGATATTTCATTCCGTACCATACAGTGTCATGCTCAGCACATAGAGCTGGGATAAGAAAAAGAAATATAGGGACATTTGAAGTGATGGTGTTCGATCTATCCTTTGCTACTGGCTTGTACAGAACCAAATCACCAATGTCACCAACAATACACAAAAATCTTTATTAGAGACATAGATAACACATTAAATGCAGTCACGGAGTATTTTCAGTTTCCATGTCCATGAAGAGTCAGTTTGCTGCTCTTCTGTAACACAACAGTGTTGTCTTTGCTGGAAAAAAAACACTGATGTGAAACAGAAGTTTAGCCTGGATAGCAACGAGACTGTGTCCTGCAGCAGCATCCCACTGGAACTCAGAAGCAACACAGAAATATGGCTTACAAACTCCACACACACTTGAAGGAAGAAGACTTCACAAACAAAACATTGCTGTATTTATAAGATTCAAAGGGAACAGACTAAAGTCTCCAAAGGTAACTAGCCAAATACACATCAGGCAAAGCTCTCTGACTGAAATAAACCATTATTTTTTTTAGGTATCTGTAACACTCTGAGGATTGAGATCTCATACATTCATGAAGACAGCTTCACTGCTCCTCAGCATCCAGAAATACCCTATTCATATTTAAATCCAGCACATTCATGGATTAGACTGAGTTAAGGCATTACCTTCTCTACCTCACTGTACAATAAAGCTGACTATGATAATAAAACTAGGAAGAAATAAGCACTTTGAAATGAGATCACTGACTGCCCAGATGCTGGGAGCAAACAAAGCATTCCTTTGTACTTGTAAGCAGAAAGGAGATTCTCCCCCTTCCCTCTTGGGTGAATATCAAACTGCTCATTGCATATGTTGCTCCTCTAGAAGGCTACATCCAACAAGAGAGATGGATTCCCATAATAACTGATCCAAACACCAATTCCCTTTTCTTTACAGGTGTGAATTCTACTAGTAGACCAAAAATCTCAATTCAGAACAACTAAACTTAAATGACTGAACCCATTTTGACTGTTCCCGGCATTTACTAGATGCTGAAGAGTTCAAAGCGTTTTGTATAATCTACATATGTCCCACTGAGGTACAGCAGATGTCAAAAGTTTTCCTTTGCTGGCAAGGTCTTTTTACATATATAAAGACCTACATAAATACATGCATATAAACATTTATAAGTATATATTTACATATGGGCCTTTCCAACCCTAACTATTCTATAATTTTACGTGTGAACATATGTACACATAGACATGTGTAGGTACACATATACACACACTCCAAAACCCACAAAAGTCTTGTTTGTAGTAAACAGTCAACCACTTACTGAAACAAACTAAAAAATAAAAAGGCACAAAGAAAAAGGTTGTTAGCACAGAACATTGCATAGGAATTAACAACACCTGACTGGAAGAAAGTACAACTTGGATCACCAACCCACAGCCAGTTATCAATATCTAGATGCTAATTCCTATAAACAATTCTATTGCTAAGTGTGGTCAAGTCATGAGAATAAACTTCAAGGTTTTTAAAGTACAGACAGAGATAAGTCAAGAGTACTTTTCTACTAATTTGCCTCTATTTCCCACACCCATCATCCATTCTCCAGAAGGGAGGGGAAAAAAGCAAAATCTATATGTATACACATGGGGGGGGGAGGGGAATGGGATTATCAGCAGCAACTGAGAGAAAGAGAGGTATCCAAAAAATACCATGAATTGAGTATGAAGAATCATGCAGGCACATAAAGACTGAATCTTAGAACAAGGGCCATTCTACAGCAGCTACAGCTCTCCAAGTATCCAAGCACAGAGGAGTTAGAGGAGAGAAGCACCACTGCCTTTCTAGGCACATCATTTTCCAATACAATTCATATGGTTTTCTCCACTACAGCCGCTATGAACAGTGAGATCCCTTCATCCAACACCAGCAAATTAACCACTCACAGAGAAAAATCTATTTATTTCATATTTCATTACTTTGAATTCATCTTACCAAAGCTAATACTACTACTTCACAGAACTATCCTGCTTGGATGGTCACACCCCCTCAGTTCAAGGCTGGTTTTGTCTCTGCCTAACCACTCGCAATATTGCAAAGAGATGGATTACCTCAATCATCTGATTGTCAGAAACTGAATCACTTTTCAATATGCCAGCTCTTTTTATGGAAAACCTTGAGAAGTAGAGAGATCATAAAGTTTCTAATCCAAAAAAAGCAGTATTCTACCAAAATAATGCAGCCTGAGCCTTTTCAGTGCAACAAACATGTAACAAAAAAAAGCACAGAAACAACTCTACATACTCACAGCACATCAATTACAAAGGAAAATACATGCAACTTACAGTTAAAAGATCCTAACAGGCAGCTTCTACCAAATGTTGGCATTCTTCAGGCAAAGCTTACAAGGGAAATAGCACTCAGCTCTTTTCAGGACTACAGCCCAAGTGGATTTGAATTTAAAAATGCGCCTGAAACAGTCCAGAGGACTTAATCAATGTCACACTCAGCAAGGCTACTTCAGTTCTTCAAGTGAACAGCTGAATGTCTGCATCCCACACATCAGCTCTCGTCAAACACCAGACTTTCCAAATTTGTGTTTAAGGATTCTGGCATCACTTCCAAGAACAACTGTCCCGAGCTGGCTGGTAATGAAATGGAGCCCAGGCCATATTTAGTCAATTTACTACACATCAAAACAGTTCCTAAACAATGGCTCTGAGAATCCAGTTTGTTAAAAGTGGGAGAAAGATGGGAGGAGGGAAAATAAAAATAAAAGATTGCTTTGTATAAATAGGCTGGGGTATTAACTCCTGCGAGTTAACAATACTGCTGCCCGTGCACAGGCAGAAGGATAAGCAGAGCAGAATATGTTTCAGACTTAAGCTCCGAAAACTTTTTATGAAAGGAAAGTTCTATTTTTTACATTCATGCTCTTTGAAAACCAGAAGCAATGTATTTGCAAAGTAAAGAGACTACTTCTGTAAACCAACCACGGAATGATTATTGGTTTACCAGGACAAAAAGGTTACGTTCTCCTCTGTGTGATAAAAGCTACTCACCTTGTCACATTTTAGCATTTAATGGATGTATAGTATAGCAATATACTGCATATATTCCAGACTAACATCCTGCACAGTGCATATTAAAACATGACTAATTTATAAGGCCAACCTCACACTTAACTATGGCTTTTATCACGTGATTTTCCATGGTGGGGTGTTGTGTGTTCGTTTTAAACAACTCTGTGTAAGACATGGGTACAAACAAGATAATTCAGAAATCCTCTTCAGGCAGAAACTGCATAAAACACAAAATCTAATCGATGTACCTCAGTTTAACACCTCACTAATCCTCAAGAAATGTCACTTGCCCAAAATCATGTATGATATGGCTCTTGGTGTTAACTTTTAACTTCTTATGATAAATTATGATACCAAATTGTAATTTATACAATATAGGCCTAAATGCTTGAAAGATCAGTTCTTTCCCTCAGCATCTCCAACTCAGGTTTCCCAAAACACACATACTATTACAGATATTTTTTGACAGGAAGGGAAGAGTCCTTGATGATCCACCACAAAACCTAATCTAAAGAAAGCATATAAAGATTTGCATAATCAAGATATGGGTGGCGTGTGTCTAATAGTTTTGTCTAATCAAACTTCATTTGTGTGGTTCCCAATTCCAGTCTTCTTCAAAGGTGGGTGTCAAGAGTGCCATAGAAGCAGTGAAGCCCAGCCATTTTATTAGTAAGCCTGGTGATACCACTACTGAGTAACATCTCCTTCCTGCAGGGAATGTTTTGCACAAAACTCCAGCTCTGTCACTGTCTCTGAAGATGTGTTGGCATGTCAAGGACACCACAACAGGGTCTTCTGTAGACAGAGATTGGTACAGAAAGACATCCAGGACCAAAATGTCCCAAATGGAAAGAACTTTGCAGCTTCCTGGCCATTTATATTTTGACTAGGGTTTAACAACACTGATCAGATTACTTGAGAAGACTCTCACCAACACACACACGATTCCCAGCTGAGCTGCTCCTACCAGCTCTGCTACAACTCAAGATAAAGTTCCAAAAATAAAAGCAGGATGAAAAATAAGACACAGGGAAATTATTAACTGCAGCATTAAAAATAAGATGGCACAGTTCTGCGTGGGGCAGAGATACACAGATATCTCTGGGTGGTGAAAGAGGCCTCCAGCTGGAAATATCAGGCTTTAGCTGCAAAAGTAAATACTTCTATTTTTGAGAAGTTATCAGAGTCCCATGCCAAAGATGTCGCAATTGAACAGCCACACTGCAGCCACATCTGCTGCCGCACTTCCTCTGCTCCAACATTTTCCTAGATTTTCCTTTGTTCTTTTTTCCTATTCAGACAACCATTGTCTCTCCATCTCAGTATTGCTCCCAGCACTTCTTGACAGGGACTGCAGACATTGTTTTTGAAGACGAAGGCTAAAAGGCAGTTATGGGAAATGTGTGCAGAACTTCAGCATTTTTCACTTGGGGTGGCTGTACAGTTGAGTGCTGTTAATGAGCTTTCCCACAGATGAAACATTCCACTTGCTGCTGCTGACAACAGCAGTGCTAAATCTTTATTAAGAGAAAAATATGTTGGCCCTACTGCAGCAAAAGTATGTCTATTCTTTGCCTTTACTCCCACCTTCTTCCTGTCCTATAGGAAGCATCTTGACCACCAAAGGGGGATTTTGTATGGGTTTTTTTTTTTGACTGGTTGGGTTTTGGGTTTGGGTGGTTTGGGTTTTTTCCTGTGGGATTCATAGTCTAACTTTACCACTTTAACTGCATCCTGAAAACTCTTGGGTGGGTTTTTTGGTTGGTTGGTTGGTTTGTGTTTAATTTCCCACAGATGTTGTTCCAAAGGCAGAACATTAGCACAGTGAAAATGGTTCTGCAGTTTTAAGAACCAAGTACACACAGAGCAACTTTTTCTTCCTCATCTTTTTAAGCTACACTTACAAATCAGGTAGGAAATGATTAAACCTTAATCCAGTTTGGAACCAAAGGTTATTTTTAGACCTCCTCCCTCCAGCTAAACAGATAACCCCATGTTGCATCATTTTACCTACAGAACAATTTCAACCAGACTATAGTTTACTGTAGCCAGCAATGCACATGGAACAAAAAAAAAAGGGCTGAACTGTCTCCAGGCTCTTCTACCAGCTGCAGACAGCACAAGAACTGTAAGATCTCAAAAGCCTGCATGCCTGTGATGGATCTTGAAAACATATCCTGCATAAATTAGGCTAAAAGCAAGGATCAGAGAAAAAGAGGAGACTGGCTTAAAATGGGTGATCTTCAAAATAAGGAATCTGATGTTATTTATTATGTGGATAAGACTTAATGGTCCTGGAAGTTTTGATTCACAGCTGTTCTTAATCTCCTACAGAAAACACAAGTGACAGAAACCTTCACCAGAAGGGAAAACAACACAAGCTATGCAGAGACAGTCCTTGACATCATCCTTCACGTACTTTAACAGTTGTAGGCATGTTTACCAAGGGTATTTTTAAAATATCTTTAATGACAACAGATGGGGACTCTGCATAAAATCAGCCAACAACTTCTGCTCTTACCTATTTAGAGGGTTCAGTTCCTGAACATGTCTAACTGGAGTTATGTCTGTAGCCTGGCTTAGTTTCTTGAAGCTTTCTTCATGGACTAGAACAAACTTTTCAGCATTACTAACCACAGATTTCTTCACCCATCTTGTCTTTATTGAAATTACATCTCCCTATACATTACTTGTGTCTCCCATACTAGTTCCCCCCCTTAGCCTGGTTTTGAAGCCAAATGGGAGTGTGAGGTTTCAGCCAAATGCATCAAGATTTACTTTGAGGTTCCTTTCCCCATGTGGCATATCAAGTTCATCACACTCAAATTATACACTAGAATGATTCAGAGTTTGGGGTTAGAGCAGATAATTCTCACTTCAATTTACCCTTAGGAATTTTGGGTTCTCTTCAAGTGGGTTAAGTTTAGAAAACTGCAGGTACACCAGATCCCAGAGCATTCACTGGTTTTCCTGGGAAAAAAAATGTTAGGGGGGAAGGGAGAAGCACAGGATCACACTGATTTCATGTCTTTTTTTTTTTCTTTTTAATTTACTAGCTGTAATGAACAGAAGCTGCAGCTTTTTATAAACCTTAGTGGTTTGAACTTATTAATTTTATAACCACAGATCGTATTCTGGTGTGATTAAGTTGCTCCTTATGAGGTAAATAAATAGGGAACTCCTGTTTTCCCTACAGCTAACCTTCTAAAACATTCTCTAATACCTGTGATGCAGCTCGGCCATGATGAACTTATAAACATTCCACTAGAGGATTTTGCCTTGTGTATTTTTTAAATTAGGAGGAACATACCCTAGAGATTCCTGCCAGAATTCCTCTCTCCCTCTCCCAGTTCCCACTAGGATAACATGCTATCAACAGATGTCAATTTCACAGCTTCTCTCAGATCCAGAGGGCTGTGTTCAGCCAGGATGCTTATGTACCACTTGTGTAATGCCTACTAATTACAGTGGCTTCTTGTTCATCTCTGCGTGCTCCAGTAAGTCTTTTTCACCCTTCCCTTTCATGTCTTTGCTGTTGTTATGCACATAGCTTCCACGTTTTACTATCTGAGCTCTGCACTGAAGTCTGAATGCATAGCTTGTACAGCTGTGTTAATTAGAGTACATTTTACTATAATCTAGTGGAAGCTGCTATTTACTGTGTGTGCCTTTTGTCTAGAGAAGAAGGATTGACCTTCCCAGGCTTCTGGTGTCACAGATGGGCTGCAGTCTACCTTCCTCATTACAGTTGCGTCCTCCTGAGCACAGCACACTCTGTGTCACTCATGTTCAGGCCAACATCCACCCATTTCTAAGGGGTTCCTAAAAAGACTTTTCTGCTGCCACTAGAGCAATTCATGCAGCCTCCCTTGGACATCCTCCAGATGCCCTTCACACAAGACTGACAGTCAAATGAGGTTTTATAGCAAGAGCCTAGGTCCCTACGTAACCCAGCATTGCTTGGGCATTCCATGATCCCTCCCTCCTTGAAATTCACAGCTGCTTTAAATCATTAATCTGCTCTAAGGACCACCACAGACCACAGTCCTTGGTCCTACAGCCTGCATATCCTGGTTCACAAGCAGTTGTCTGTCTATCGATCATCAAATGGTGGTTATAACTGAAAACATACTGTGGTAGGAGAAAGAAATTCCAAGTCTCATTTTCTCTCAAGTTCATATAACTTGTACATTTGGAGGTAATTAACAGTTAACTGCTTAAGGAAACAGTAAGGTTTTCTGGTTTGTTTCTGCTGTTTCTTGATCAGTCCTAGCCATATATACTAGAGATCCATCGTTACAAATCTTAAATGGATCAACTAAAGCAGTTAATCTTAAAACCATTTTAAAACAGTCCCATGGAAAGCAACACAATTTGCTGGGTCACAGCTCAAGAAAACGTGCATGTGCATAAAAACATCATGAAGGAAGCAAGAGTGATACAATGAAAAACTCTTTTAATCTTTATGATAGTCACAGAATCAGAGAATCATAGAATGGTTCCACCCGCCTGCTGTGGGACACCTCACATTAGACCACGTCACCCACGGCTCTGTCCAACCTGGCGAACTGCCAGGGATGTGGCACTTACCACTTCTTTTCATTCTCTCAAAGATCTTCCACATTTATAATACTAACATAATTACATGAGTATGGCTATTGCCAGAATCAACCACCTTATGGTTAATTAACCAATAACTATTGGAATAATTAAGCATGTCTACATCACACTTATGTTGAAATTAATATATATCTTTATATATAATGCATTATAAGACCAATAGAGGGATAGATATCAATATACTCATAGAAGTGCCTAGTAACACTGGACTTCATTTCATCCGTGGACCTTGTATCCTTCCATGGATACAAGGGTGACACAAAACACACCTACCCCACAAATACGCACTACATGCTTCAGCATTTAGAGTCAACATAATGCCACAGGCTAAAGCAGGATACAAATTCCTTTGGCATTTCTAGCTCTCTATTTTGTCTCCAGAACTGTACCACAGACATGCTCTGCACATTATTAAGATACTAATGTTATTACTGAACTTACCAGATACTGAAACATAGAGTATATATAAAACCACCTATCATATATGATTAAATATGAATATATTTACATACACAGTATGCACAAAAAAGCCTTAAGAACAGTTTGTCAGATCAAGTAAGTTTTAATATAAAAATGTGTTTTGTCTTGCCAGGAGGGATGAACATTTGATTAGAGATTAACCCTTTGTATGTTGGGCAGCACCAAGTAGGCCAAAATGAGATTTTAAGTGGATTGCTAGCCATGAATACAATCACAAACAAGCAGGTGAATTTTAAACCTCTTTAAGAAGAAACAGAGCTCCAGTTGTCTGCATATCCTGATCTATGATCTGTAAGCAGCTGAAAGCTCTTGATTAAACACACACATTATAATTTGATGAGAAAATATACTTTCTACTATAACTTCATGCTATGCTCAAGCAAATGGTCCAGGCCTTCCTTACTGTTAGCCAATCAAAACTTGTATGAAACCATATGATAACATGACTGACAAGACAGAAGTTATTACACAGATTAATTCCAAGTAAAGAAGGCAAACTGTACTTTTTCATACACTCAGTTTGCACACAATACCATGGTAAACACTTCTCTGCTCACAATACAGGTCACAGTACATGCTAATGCAATTTAACACTTCTTTGGCTAGCATTTACGTGGTTCCAAATACGAAGAAGAAAGAAAAGCTCTCATCCAGTCAAACCAGCAAGGAAAAAAGCTTTCAGGAAAAATTACCAGGCAAAGAACTAAAATCCTAACATCACTCCTACAGGGATCACTCCAACATATATTCCCAAAAACAGAACATTCATTAGAATGTTCATTCATTCATCAGGTTAGATTAACAAAAAGATACTCAGTTCATTCAAACTACCATTAATTGCTTTGAGTTCAGAACTGACTTCCAGGAAACCCTTGTGCTGCATGTAAAGCCTCATTAACAGCACCTAAACAGGTCAACTGGGGTGGAGGGGTGGTGAAGTTTAATCAACAGAAGGGTGTAAAATGTTTCAATACTTCATACATACTTCACTCATCAGTGTTCTAACAGCTAGGAAATAATACTGCATTATTTTCCAAATCTGGTCTCTGATTTTTAAATCACCAGAAAAGCACTTTCTAGAGGTTGGGAAGACTCCGAGCATCTAAAAAGTTCTCTGTTCTACACTATGCTACAGTTATTCAATCACAGCACCACAAAGATAAATGATAATTTTAAAAAGCAGAGAAAAGTAATGTAAAATAAAAAAGGAAACATATATTTTGCATATATAAAATATAAAGGAAACAAAGTAGAAATTCACAGGGAAATACATGGAAACTACATCATTATGACAGCTTGTTTACAAATAAAGCAAAATACCAAATATTCAACAGTATGGTTAAGTAGCCTAAAAAAAAAAAAGTGAAAAGGCTTCTGTAACACTGCAGCTCTTTGGCTAACTATGTACATGTGCATGATTAGGATGTACATCTGCTTAGCCCTAAAGGAAACTGAACTGTACTGCAGGGAAGGTCAAACCAGAGCAAAAAAGCATTCGAGTTTGAGGTAATGCTGGTGAGACATGGGGAGCCACGTGGCCCTCAACTGCACAACATGCAGGTAGTGTAGAGATCAATCAACAGCTGTGTGTCCTTTCTTCACTATGAGAACAAATGTGCTTACCAGGCAGGGAGACAGACAGAAGCTTCCCCTTGCTCAATGCCGCCTTTCCTTTTTGCCGCTGTGTTTTTGTAGAGCTTGTTAAAACCAAATTCACTGTAACTCAGCATGCTTTACTGAGGTGGACTAAAGTATACACAGACAAAGAGCTATCTTTATTCCTCTCACCTTTCAATCAATTGTTCACTTCTCATAGAAAGCTCTTAAGTACCACATTCAGACCTGGTTACTAGCAAAGACACATTATGCAAGACAGGGCTAAACAACACTCCCAGAATGACTGTCACATACTAATGAAAACTTATCTAACGAACACAACACCCAGTTATGGCTTTTTTTCCTTACAACAAGCAGATGATTCATTGCTAGATAAACAGCAACCACTACCTACTGACCAATCTGGAGCTTTTCCCCTCCCATCATTTCTCTTGACACGTAACTTTCCTTTAACTGATATTTATAGTCTGCAAGGAACCTGCAGTCTGTACAAAGAGCTATTATTTTCTGAGGAGAAACTGTTAAAAAGCAAGATTTTCTCATTAATACACAAAGGAACTTTATTTCTTTTTAACTAAAGGCTTTTCTTCTCCCTCCCCTTCCCCCAGTGCCAATTCACTCACTTTCATTCAGCAACATGAGGGAGAATTCACCAGAAGCAGCAGCAGCATGACTTGGCTCTGAAACAGCCAGTTTATTTTGCTTCATATTAATAGAGCTGCACAGTACTAGGGTACATTTCAAGTACTGCAGTGCTGGCAATGGAACAGACAACTTTTAGTTACAGCTTTTCCAAAATTCTGCTTTATAAAGCCAGTCCTGTACGTTCAAATACAAATGGGTTCTTATCAAAATGAAAATACCTGGAGTCATCCCTTCACCCTCTGCAATTCCTCTTGCTCCCATCCTACAGGTAAGTATCAACCAAAATGTAGCAGCAACAGAACATGTGATACTACCAAGGGGCTCCTTCTGAAGATTACACTCAAAACCAAAGAGAAGATTATCCCAGACTTAGATGTGGATACAGACGTAGCATAGCCAAGGATTTATTGGTTTGGGGAGTGTACTGGAGGGATCCCAGTAGGATTGCTTGTAGAATTTTATTTCCTCAGGTTTTTTGTTTTACCTGAAAGCTTTTTTTCCTTATTTGAATACATGTGATTTTTGCTTTCTTCCTGATATTTAGAATCATGTATAAACACTAGCCAGAGGTATTAAATTTCATTGGCATGTACTGTTAGCTTCTGTATTTGAACCAAAGCTATTACACATTGCAGCAAAAAGAAAACTTGCTCAGACTCATCCCAGCCTCTCACCTGTTTACAAGCCATATGGTAAAGCTCTTGGCACCTCTGGCAGGTAAGCACACTGACATGGCTTTTGTGAATCTGAGACTTCCAGCTCCAGGCTGCAAGAGCTCAAATCCACTGCTAATTGACAAGTAGTTTTTTCTACTCCCACCCCCACGGCCTTTCTCTTCAAAGTACTGATTCTCTCCCAGTACAGCACTTTTTACACTTAACCCAATCAAGGTCTTCAGGCAGTTCCGTCACCAAGCAGGCTTTCTTCCAATAATACTATTTCTGCTAAGTTGAAAACAACTAAACCCAAGAACTTCAGAACTAACATCCAGAAGGACAGGCAGAAGTAAGTTAAAGAAATGCATATGTAACTACCGGTCTTATAATGATAACTGTAATGCTGAACAAGTGAGGTATTCTCATTTAGCTGTTCATTTGCAAAGTCTGCAGTTTAGCTCAGGAATTGGCCACATTCCTTCCACATCCAAATCTCTCACCCCCCTCTCAAAGCCTCAGAGGTATCCAAATGTGTCTGAAGAATATAGGAGGGAGAAGGTGGGAGAAAGAGAGACATCTAGAACTAGGAAGTGGTGCAAACACCTCCAAATGAAAACAGTGAATATGCTTCAGATGAAAAAAATAATGGCATTCTCTTACTAGGAGGTGAACCATGCATGGTAGCATGAAAAGAGTGGTTTATTAACATGGAATCACAGGAGTTGAACATTAACCAGCCTAAACCAGTACAAGGGATTAAAACCCCTATCCCAGGACAACCTGCAGAAAGAAAACTATTCAGTTCTCACAAGATTTAATTCCACCACAGGTATCCCATGGAGAAGAGGCAAGTATGTTCAATTCTACACAGTAAGGGGGAAAGAGTGAAGGAAAACAGTAGTAAGGAGCAGGCAGCAATGCCAGAGGCAGCTGAGTCTCTGCAGTCTGTGCATCCAGAAGAACAATCTCTCTATTGTTTCTCGAGTGATTAGATGAAGGACTAAGCATTAGACAGAGCATAACGCAACTGGAAAAATTAAAGAAAATAAATAGATGGTTGCTCTTGTGAATTTTTGCAAATTAATGCAGAGAAACCCTTCATGCCTCAGTGAGTGAGGGTCACGCACATTTGGAGGCTGAATGCCAGAGGCATCTGTCACCCACTGTGCACACATCACTCATGCTCCTCAGAGAGCCTCCACAGGCATTGCCTTATTCTGGAACCTGCCTGAATAGCACAGTAATAAAAGCACATCATTAAACAAGTCCAATTACCTACTGCAACACCCATTCCCCCACAAAAGCTGGGAACATTATTGTACAAAGGAAGGAAATAAACCAAGGTAGCATTTATACTTAGTCCAGGGGGAATTCCAGAAATATGGATTCCTAGAAACTTTAGCAATAATATAAAGTTAATTTCCTTTACACAGCAAGAAAGTAAACAGCATGTCATATGCTACTCACCTCTGCAGGAAATGCCCTGGCTATCAATTACTTGCTTGCAGATTCCACAGATTTTGGATTTCTTAAAAGACTTGATTTTGAAGGTGTGAGACCTTGAAGCTGTTTCTTGAGGCTGGAAGCAAAAGGAATAACATCAGACCTTCTCTCAGCTCTTGAGTCATATTTTAAAGTGAAATATAGATAATTTAAAATTAAATAGGGTAGTTGTGTGTCACCAGTACAATAGCAGCATGTCAAAGCACTTTCACTCCTTTCACCCTCTTACTCAGTAATATGAGTTTTCCACTCTCAAATGTGGGAAGCAATACTGTGAAGAAACCCACATATCAGCACACAGACACTGTAAGCTGTTTTCATTTCATAATTTCAGAATTCACCACATGACTTATCTTTTAAGAGGAAATACAGAATACTCTCTCTGATAGGAGCCAACAACATTCTGACCTTATGTCTTATCTACACAAAAGCTTGCATTTGTTCAGCTTAAACTGGTTAAACATAACGTAAGTAATGCTCTGTCACAGTCACCAATTTAACTCATCTGGTGCAGAAGACAGCTTGGACTTTTCATTCAACAAATGAAAAGCATCCATGCAAGCCAACTCTGGCACAGATTGCTGATTTTAAAATCACTATTCCTTCTTCCCTGTGTAAGAAAAGTATAGTAGGTTTAAAGTAACATTGTTTCAACAGTATGTCACAGTAACATCATGTTAAAATAAGGTAATAAAGGCAAATGGGGGGAAAGAACTGCAAAAGTCAATACTATATATGCAAAGGATATTATATGGCTCCTATAACTTAGGAAATATTTAGGTAACATAACAGAGGGGGCTACCAAAAGCTTATGACAGAGTTAGTATTTCCTCCGGCAGGATATAACAACCTATACGTTTACCACCAGGCTTTTCGGAAATACTCAGTTACCTATACAAAAACAAAAACATCTTTTGCCAGACCACAAAAATCCACAAATGATTCTTCACATTCCTCATAGTTATGTCACATTTGCCCCTCACTGTCCTTACACTCAGGCCTGCAAATGGGCTCACCTTCAACACTTCAACACCTGCACTGAGCTTTGACAGCACAATTGCCTAGAAGCAGAAAGCTGTCCCTCTGCATGCAGTCAGGCTGGTCCACCACAGCACCACGCTTCCATCCATATATTGGATGAGAAACCTTCCCAATGTGGTGCAACACACACATTTACTACAATAAAGTAATATGGGAGGTATTTGTGGCTTTGAGCCACGTGGCTCAAGGCAAAATGTGACTGTCTCCAAAAGCATCTACAACACAGCTACTCAGCAGGCACAAAAACAGACACAAATCAGTGTCTCCTTCAAGTACTGCCTCCACAGGGGCCTACTCAAAACTCCAGAGGAGCCCAAAGGAACACAAAGGGCAGCAACTGACCACCCTGAGCAGACCTGGGTGCTTGGAGGCCAAGCTCACCACTGGGGATGCACTCAACCCAATCTTAAGAACAACTTCAGGAAATGTTGGTCTCACCACAGTGTAAAGCCAACATAATTAGCATGCTTCCATAAACAGCACAGTAGCAATTACTGATACTGAAGGAATAAAAGCCAAGCTGGACTCTCAGGAAAACCATTCCACCAGTGAAGTGCACTGATTGGCAAAAAATTAGTGAGAGAAATAGTAGAATAGCTCATATTGAGCTGAGCTCTTAGGCAGAAATTCTTTACTGTGAGAGTGCTGAGGCACTGGGACAGGATGCCCAGAGAAGCTGTGGCTGCCCCATCCCTGGCAGTGTTCATGGCCAGCTTGGATGGGGCTTGGAGCAAGCTGCTCTAGTGGAAGGTGTGCCTGCCCATGGCAGGGGTTGGAACTGGATGATCTCAAGGTCCTTTCCAATGCAAACCATTCTGTGATTCTGTATCAGAATTATGATTCATATTAAAAGTCAGCCATAAAGGAAAAGAACAGCCAAACTCCAGCACTACTTAGGAACATACTTGATGGCAAACAGATCAGATCTACTATTACTGAAAAATCTCTGTCATTATTGGGTTTTTTGTGTTTGAAAATATGGGAGATGTTTTTGAAGAGACAGAGGTCTAGGAGGAAGGAAAAGTGTCACTACGTCCAGGAAGCTTTACTAATCTGATGCAAGAAGGTTCTACACCATTATGGATTCAGCCATTATGCCCAAAAAAGCTGAGAGTCCCTCATCTCCACAGCCTTTTGCTGCAGTTTCCCTGCTCTGCAGACCCACAGACAAAACCAGAATCGTCATTTTAGATTTTATCCACTCTTCTTTCTTGCAGAGTTCTCCTTTGGGCTGAAGCTTACAGGACATGCCTGTGACTCTCTCTGAAAAGGGCAGTTTTGAAGAAATTCCTGGATAAACTTCACCAAGAGATTAAAGAAGAAAAAGAATGCAATGCTATTTCCATGAGGCTCAAGCTTGCACTCTAACTTTATGCAGTTGTTACAAGTAAATGAAACTGGAAACAGTGCAGAACCACAGGTTACAGACTGAATTTTTGCTGACAAAAAGGCTGTAATTACATCTGGTCTCAATTGCCAGCATTATGAAACTCTTCTTTGTTTACCACACAAGGAAATATTTTTCGCCATGTTCTGCTCTTTATGGCACACAAATCTAATGAAGCTGAAAGTTTATCCCAGACTTGCACCAGTGTAACACAGCAGACTGGTTAAAGATTCATAGGGGCATCTTCAGCTATGATGAATTTCAAACACTCCTTATCACTGAGCATTTTCATTATGCAGCAACACGATCATGCTCAGATAAAAAAAAACACTCTGTCAAAGACTTTTGAAACACATAATATTTAGAGAAGGGAAAAGCAGTTTACACAAAAACCACTCTCCAGATTTAAATTCAGCCAATACAGATTAAAGCACTCAAGATACACAACTTGTTTCTTCACAATACTGAGACAGCATTTCCTCCTTGGCGAAGACTTACACTGGCTCTTTACACCTATGGAAGCAGCATTCACATTATTCCTGAATACCGTGCTACATCATAACAGTTAAATATTCAATGAAGAACAGAACCAAGTAAGTTTTATTTATTGCAACTTAATGTTTCCAATGTCTAAACTTCAATTGTAACAGTTCACTCTTTAAAAGGAAAGTCAAAGGGCTTTGATTTTTTGTCAAAGAATCAGTTCCCTCCAAAGTCATCCAGACAGCGACTAAATTATGAGGAAATAAGTGTCTCACCAAAAATCTGACTTTTAAAATGAAATTTTTAAATCAGACATTATCCTATGCAGAGGGGAAAAGAAGTCAAAAACTGTTTGCACATTATTTCTCTATCTCCAAAACTTGCAACAATCCATGTAATATATTCCAGCTAAGAGAAAATTATAAACATACATGCAAAGCCCCATAAACTTTCCCTATGTTAGGCTCTACTCCTGCTGCATTTTACACAGCCATAAAACCCCTCTTAGCACAGCAACAGAATCATATAAAGCAAAGATATGCTTTGTTCACTTCCCGTCCCTGGGCATGCAAATATGATCCCTATTCCCTATCCTCTCTCTAAATAACTTACCAACCAATACTGCAAATTCCCAGGACTCTCCTTGTGCATTCTTCTACTCTCCAAGGTAGCTTTAAATCCACTGGCTGACATAATGCTTACGAGTATTAGTTTAAATACTTGGAGGGATGGGGTAGAAGTGTATTAGCAGAATGGGTATTTCACCACCTTTTATGGCTAGGGGAATGCCCACAGGGGATGTCCAAAAGAAAGTTCAAATAAGGGGTGACTGAAAGCAGAATTCATAAAAAGGCTGAGGCCCAGTCAAAAAATCTTTGCAAAAGTAAGGCATGTGTCCACTTCTGTGGGGCTGCTCCAAAACCAGATCACATGACTACAGAAAAAACAGTACATGTAGCTGAGGGGAATGCCTCCTTTCAGCCCTTTTTATTAAGATTACTCATCACTATTTCTAACACCTCTCTACTTCCTCTCTTCCCATCTCTTACAGGAAGTCTGCCCAGCAAAAGTCCCATGATTTCTGCACAATTACTTAGAACTCCCATACAGAAATCAGAGAATAAAATCCCATCAGGTTACCTGTATGTCCCTGTAACTAACATTCCTGAAGAGAACACTGACAATACAAAACTGCCCAAAATACAACAGTTGGTATTAATCATAATACAAAATAATTCAGAGCTCTTCCCATCCTGCAGTAAACAGCACTTTTAACATTTCTAATCCTGAACCAGTGTCCATGTTTGCTGCAGATTTAATTCCCAGAAAAATATTTAAGAAAGCTTACCATGCATACAGGCCAAGTAATAGGATATTCATAGAATGGTTTGGGTTGGGAAGAACCTTAAAGCTCATCCAGTTCCAACCCCCTGCCATGGGCAGGGACACCTCACACTAGAGCAGCTTGTTCCAAGCCCCTGTATCCAACCTAGCCTTGAACACTGCCAGGGATGGGGCAGCCACAGCTTCTCTGGGCACCCTGTGCCAGCGCCTCAGCACCCTCACAGGGAAGTACTTCTGCCTAGATCTTTCTAAATCTTTCCTCTGTCAGGTTAAAGCCATTCTCCCTTGTCCTGTCCCTGCAGGCCCTTGTAAGAAGTCACAGAATCAACTATGTTGAAAAAGACCTTTAAGATCAAGTCCATCTGTTACCCCAGGACTGCCAAGTCCACCATTAAACCATGTCACTAAGGGCAAACAGATCTTCCCTCAAGATCTCCCATCCTGACCTCCACTCACAGAGACCCCCTCAATCCCCCCACATAGCAGCCCACACTCTATAGCTGCCACCCCTATCCCTCATGGCCACCCCTCACCTCCCACTAAGAACTCCCTTCATGGCCACCCCTCAGGCACCATGGCTGCCCCTCTCCCCACTAAAGATCCCCCCTCATGATCTCCCCTTGTGCCTGCCCTTCCTTTCCCCTCATGGCTGCCCCTCTTCTCCCCTCACAATCCCCCCTCATCTCAACGCCACACCCTCCCCTCCCTTCATGATATTGCCTCACCCCTCATGGCCGCCCCTCATCTTCCCTCATGATCTCCCCTCATGACTGCCCCTCATCTTTCCTCATGATCTCCCCTCATGACTGCTCCTTCTCTCCCATCATGGCCACCCCTCATCTTCCCTCATGATCTCCCCTCATGATTGCTCCTTCTCTCCCATCATGGCTGCCCCTCATCTTCCCTCATGACTTCCCCTCACGACTGCTCCTTCTCTCCCATCATGGCCACCCCTCATCTTCCCTCATGATCTCCCCTCATGACTGTTCCTTCTCACCCATCATGGCTGTCCCTCATCTTCCCTCATGATCTCCCCTCACAACTGCTCCTTCTCTCCCTTCATGGCCGCCCCTCATCTTCCCTCATGATCTCCCCTCACAACTGCTCCTTCTCTCCCATCATGGCTGCCCTTCATCTTCCCTCATGACCTCCCCTCATGATTGCACCTTCTCTCCCATCATGGCTGCCCCTCATCTTCCCTCATGATCTCCCCTCATGACTGTTCCTTCTCACCTCTCATCTTCCTTCATGATCTCTCCTCACAACTGCTCCTTCTCTCCCATCATGGCCACCCCTCATGATCGCCCCTCATGACTGCTCCTTCTCTCCCATCATGGCCGCCCCTCATTTTCCCTCATGACCTCCCCTCATGACCACTGCTCTCCTCCCCTTGTTATCTCCCCTCACCCTCTCCAGGATTCTTGTAGCCCCTTTAGGCACTGGCAGCTGCTCTAAGACCTCCCGGGAGCCTTCTCTTCTCCAACACAAGCCCAGCTCTCTCAGTATTACCCAGGTACTCTCTAAAACACCTTCAGAACAGGTCTGACCACAGCTTTTTGGTAACTGCAGTAAGTGATGATGTTAAAAGCCTTGTTCACACCAGGACAAGATGAATACACAGTGAAACAGCAAACACTGTAACATACAGTTTCCCTGCAGCTCTTCCTTATGAGAATAATGTCTTGGAAAACATACCATTATCTCCAAAGTAGCGCAGTATTTTAACCAAGTGGCATTAACTGAATATATCACACCTTTTAAGTACATACCCAACTACCACCAGTGAATACATACATTTTGCAGAGCCCATGCTACACAAGAATATGGGATGGTGGCCAAAAACCGTGGAACGCCAAAGCATTTTTTACGCAGACTGAAATAAGGCATTTCTGGCCGTTTCATCCACATTCAGAGATTATTTCTACAGTGACAGCCATAGCACATATGTATATTTACACACACTCACACTGAAGTGTACACAAATAGCCAATTCTACTCCTATCACTACCATTTAATATTACCAAGTAACTCCAGAGGGATTGCAAAGACAAGAAAGCATTTACACACCCCATTTACTGCCCATTCATTCAAGTCACTTCACAGCAAGACAGTCAAGGCAAGAGAAGAGAGATCTGACTTAGGATCATGCAGCATGAGCTGGTGATATCCCTCCCAGTGGTGTCTGCTCCTGACTTGTGACTCAAGTGAAACCACATGGAGATGCTGGTGGGGAAAAAATGTCTCATTGAGCCAGCTGAGTAAAGTTCATACTGAGGGGAAAAAAAGTCTTGTGATTTGGTGGCACAAAATGCCTGGATATAAGGGGGCAAAGAATAAGAGAAAATGACAGAAAAGGAGTACTCCCCATCCCCCTTTAAAACAGTTGGTGCTGTAATTTTAAGTAGCAGAAGCCTTTGTAGTTTCTCAAACAAAAGAAATAAGGAGTCTCTGTTGTAGTCAAACTCTGCCCAAGTACCAGGGTTTCCAAAACAAAACTGAAAAAAGAGGTTTCGATCCAAATGACCTTATGTAAATATAAAGATGTCAGAGACACGCAGCAATTTCACTGCTCTCCTTAACAAGAGACAGGACCTAGGCTTAATGGATTCTTCTTTCAAGCCACAAGCACATTCTCATTTGTAGACAGTTCACCTTGGAGGAGATTCTTCATCTAGACCATCGGCTGCATGTTATCTTCTCAAAGCTTTAAATTCTTGAGACAAAGCCAAGGCATGTAGAGGTAATAGAAGAGAGTAAAGTGTTTGGAAATGACCAATTATCAGATAAATCTCGCTCCCTACATTAATGTTTGAGGTTGACCACCTCCAGCTTTAAACAACATACAGAACTTTTTCATATTTGCTGCTTCAAATCCTTCCCTTGATGATCTGGCTGAGATTTCAGTCCAGAAAACAATAGGCCCAGGTCTGCCTAGAGATGGCTGACACCCACTGAAGAACAACAGCACCCAAGGGGGTCTGAACCCCAGCATGTCAGCACACCTGATGGAGAAAGGCAAGAAGGATGCCTTTCTCTGACCAAATCCTCACTGCTCTCCTTCATTCAAATATCCTTAGGACCCAGTCTCCTCCCAGCAGGAACAGGGGAGCCTGTGGTCACTCCTCACTCACAATGTAAAACAGCAGCAGCTCTCACATTTTTTCATTGCATCAGTTCTTTATGTTTTTGTTTCAATACCTTTATCTCTCCACTGCATTAATCCATAATGGTGGAAAAACCAATTAGAAGACAGATGGAAAATCCATTAAGGCAACAGTTACTACAGACACTGGAAAACTTGTCTTTTCCATGCTCATCTCATTGGCAAACAGACACTTTGTTCTGTGTGGGAAAAAAACTGTACAAAGGAAATGCCTGACAGCAGTAAGAGGACTGTGTGATCATGAAAGCTCAGTGTTTGTCAGTGGCTTTTTGTTTTCCTTCTTTTTTTGTTACATGAACCGGCCTTGGCATCTCCGAGGCTGCAACACTGCTTTTAGTACACAAAGACTGGAACTCCCACATATTCAGAGCTAGACACCTGAAGACTAGAATCCATGTATTGAAATAGCAGGAGGGGGAAAAACAATCTATTTCTGAATATACCTGGTTTATCTTCAGTTCACAGGAAAGAAAATGTTGGACATAACAAAAATAGAAATTCAGAGAGATCATGTGTCTCCCCTTGAAATGCTGACAGGTTTATCGGGTTTTTAATCATCTTCACCAAGATTCTCTAATCAAATCTCTTCCACTGCAGGTGAATTCTTGTAGGTATACAGAAACATTAAGCAAAGTACATGCTTGCATGAATATTCCTCTGTCGCGACAGTCCCTAATGAACCTGTTCACAAAAGCAGCAAATGCACAAAGAACTGCAACAATGTACAAACCTAATCCTCCTATGACATGCTGTAGTTAGTTACATGGCCTAATACCAAAGAGCTATGTCTTGTAGTAAACAATTTCTGCTGTGGTAAGAACCCCAACCATACCACACAACTAGGAAAGTTACCAAGAGTCTACAAAGTGGGTCAAGAAAAGGAAAGCAGAGTCATGGAAAGGTTTTGGTTGGAAGGAATCTTAAAATCAACCAGTTCCAACCCTTGCTATGGGCAGGGACACCTTCTACTACAGCAGGTTGCTCCAAGTCCCATTCAACCCGGCCTTGAACATTGCCAGCGATGGGGCAGCCACAGCTTCTCTGGGCAACCTGTGCCAGCTCCTTACCACCCCACAGGGGAAGAACTTCTGCCTAAGAGCTCATCTAAATCTATCCTCTTGTCAATTTAAAGCCATTCCCCTGTCCTGTCACTATAAGCCCTTGTAAAAAGTCCCTCTCCAGATTTCTTGTAGCCCCAAGGTGCTTCCTGGAGCCTTTTGTTCTCTAGCCTGAACAAGCCCAGCTCTACTCAGCCTATATTCACAGAAGAGATGGTCCAGCCCTCAGACGACCTTCGTGGCCTCCTCTGAAGGACAAAAAAGAGCCCAGACCCATGCTAGAACAAGGAGAGACAACAGTCAGAACACTGCCTAGGAAATCCAGCAGAGAAGGTTGAAGATGCATGTCAATAAGCCAGTCACTGAGAAATGGAAGATACATTATCGACAATAATCCAGTGAACAAACTTAGCAATTCCATACTGGTTAATTTCTGCTGCACAGCTTCAGCATTCCCTCTTACCCTCACAATCTTGCTTGAGGCAAGTGTGCTACCTTAACAGGACTCAACTTGGCAGTTTAAATTCACTCAAGACAGCACCGTCACCTTTCACATGGACATCTTTCCCCTACCCTCATCCTCGACAGAAAGTCATCAACCTAGCTAGAAGCACCTAGCAGTAAGCAAGGTGATAATTGCACACTTCATACACACATGCGTTTAGCACCTGCTGTACTAAGGAAACATACACACTGAAAGTGTGTCAGAGAAATATCAGTCATGTGTCAGGATCTACTTTCTGTAACATCACTACATTAAATGTTAAAGATGTAGAAAACAACATGCTTTACAAGTCTGCATGAAAATCTTATTAAAGGTGATACTTCAGGTGGAAAAATGGCAACTTCAGTTCAGTTTCCTCCTCTCCCTACACATATCCTTATCTTATTACTTGATTTTGATCCAGGCTATCAGTGGCTCTTGGGACCTACTGACACAGACAGCCAGCATACTTTGAGAGGCTAGAGTTACACTAAGCAGAGAACAGAGTGCAGACCAGCATGTGTGGCCAGAACGTCTTCACTCAACACCTATGCTCCCAATGCAAAGGACATCCTTCCATTCCCCTAGGCCAGAAGTAATGGTATTTCAAACACAGCTGGCTCAGTATGTGAACAGCTCTAGTTAAACATGCTATCTCACACAGGTTACCACCTGCACTAATGATAGTAACTCATACAGGAAACAGTACTTCACGAGTATTTCCTCATTTTATAAAGTTACCTTTCATCATATGGTGAAGACTGTTCCAATCAGTAATGGAAAGCAGTATCTTTTATACAACCACTTAAAATAGGCACATTTTCTGCACTTTATTAAACCTGAGGACCCAAAGTTTTCAGCTTACAAAACTTTGTACTCAGTAATTTAAGAAGTGGGGCAGAACCCCAATCAAGAACATGAAGATATTCTTTGTGTACTTTTGGGCAGAACATCATTTATTTTGTAACATCTAGTTTCATTTTTTGTTGCTATTTTAGTTAAGCTTTGGCATTTTTTCCATCAAGTTACAATCAACTATTTCCCAGGAAACAGAAACAAAACTAATATTACACAGACTTCTACAAAAAGTAATGTATAGGATAATGTAAATGCCACTCCAAAACTCAGAAATGTTTACTCAACAGTCCTGCTCCAGAATGTAACTGCATTGATTTCATCAGACAGCAGACAACTTGTGCTTACACATTTGGTTTGTATTCTTCATGTTCCATTGTGGTATTGTCGTATGAGCCAATGGGAATACAATCTGATGAAAAACACTCTAATTGCAACTGTGGGTTATGCATCCCTTCTGCTGATTTTCCTCTGCTATTACAAGATTTGTTGTTTTGACCACTCTGAACACACCTCTTAGAGTGTGTATCATGTGATAACAACATACTAAATCAGAAAGTCTCAATCATATTCCCTTACTGCAAGTAACCACAAGCAATATTGTAGAGTCTGCATTCACCTAACAGGCAAATCAGCAAACTTTGAGAGAGCAAAGGCTAGTACTAGATAAGTTTCTATTTTTTACTGAAGAGCTAGACACACACACAAAACCACCACACAAAGAAAACCACACCACAAGAAACAGTGTCAAAACTTCCGGGTTAAAATTAGCATTCATACTACACCACCACTTTCATGATGCACTATTTAAAAGGAGGAATCAAGGTTAGTCTGATGGCAACAGACACATGTCTCACTGGCAAATGGAAAAATAAGGCTCCTGTTCTCACCCCTGCACTGCTTCCAGCTCCTTCCCTCTTTGATACCTGAGTGAGTACTATGGAAACCAGACTGTCCAGCTCTGGCAGACATGCCTAACACAAGATGCAGACTCACTCTGTCATACACAAAGAGAAAGACCTTGCCATGCTAGATTTGAGCATTGCCTTTATTTGAGAGAAGATCTCACAGTAAATCTCTTGAATTATATAATGTTCAGTTCACATTCTGATATGAACATTTCTTGCAGCAGTGAGAGTAAGAATAGTCCAACAGCAAAGCATCCCATGCTGCATTAAAAGAATGCTTCTATAGTAAGCTCAACATTGGAATTATACCCAGTTCTGCCTAAAAAAACCTGAATTAAGTTCCCCTTACCTCCACCTTATTATTGCAACCATTTTCAAAGTCACTTCAGTTACAACCTAGAGATAGGGTAACACCGTTGCCTGCCTATCTGAACAGTCTCCACCTTCCCAATTAGCTATTTCCATTCTAAAGTTAACCTCTACCAGGAACACAATAAAATATCCATCTTGATAAATGTCATCAATTCTGGCCACTGATTAGCGCAGTGTGCTACTAACTGGGAGCTTTGTGTGCTCCCACGTAGGCAGGAGAAGATCTGTTGCTACTGGACTGAGGATTGGAACTTCAGTTCCTCTCCTCTGCCATGTGAATGAGCCAGGATAATGTAAAATGGCTTAAGCACAAGGATCACATTGAGCTACAAGATCCAAAGCTCTTGTGGAAATGGAAATAAAACACAACAGGCATTTATAAAGTTATTATACAGTCCCTGCTCTGTAGCTGATTAACTTGCTCACTCACCCAAGGACAAATAGTTAAACTATTACGTTGAGAAAAACAATAACATGAAATGCAACTGTTACTTAACCGACCTTCCTTGTAGCTCAAAATAACTATTCACTTCAAATTTCTAAATAACTAGCCCAGTTTTTTCCCTGGCACTAAAATCAGGATCTCTTGTCACAGTGAATAAAGAAAAACTTTGAACTTGACCTTCATGACCCTTTTTAAAGGCCCAAAGAACCCATTCAAAACCTCAAGTTCTTCCTTCTAACAACCAGGAAGCTCTGCAAGCCCTTCCTCTTCTTACCAAATACTCTCAGATTTCATTAGGGTTCTCCAGTTTCCATTCCTCTGTTCCACCAAGGGTACATTCACATTAGCACACTGAAGAAGTACTCTGTTCTCTCCCCCTTCTCTTGAACAACAGCAGTTTCCTTTAAAGCCTTGATAATGCTTATTCTTATGTAGTTTGATCTCCTGCACTTTTAGAGGATCTAATTCATTCTTACAACAGTTGCTGCTCCCTCTGCCCCTCAGAATAAAAGAAAACATTCCTAGAACAGATTATTCAAATAAAACAAATTTCTAGATCACAGCAATTCACAGGACTAACAGTTCCATGATACACTTGCCAAAAGCTGAAATAATTTCACAGGAATGTACAACAAAATACAAGCGAGACTAGAGAACGCTCATTTCAAAGGCTCATCCTGGTTCTGACATCAAATTGTTCCAGTATGTTCTGCATTATTACAGAGTACATCATGTAGTACACCGATATTGCTACTCAAATCAAATCAAACGTCTGAATTATCTTCACTGCCTGGACATGCTCATTGGCAGACCTGTTGACAAGGCAGGCCTGTTGACAAGGCAGATCTGTTGGCTGGTATTTTCATAAATGATGTAAAGAGAAAAGACAAATACTGTTTTTCAAGACTTGAGGTTTATCTCTGAACACCTATTAATGAAGAAGACATAACCTTTCAAAAGTAAGCTACAAAGTCTTAGTGTAGCCAAAAGCATTAATCAGTAGTATCACTCAACAGATTTCACTCTTAATGCCAGGGCGGTCAGAGCTTTCACTCTTTCAGGATCTTTCATCTGGCAAAGTAGGCTTCTCTACATGCAGCAAGCCATTTGACAAAACCAAGAACTAAGAGCAGTCAGTGATATCACGCATTGGGCAAATCCAACCTGTAAGCATACAGTAAGCTATTCAAGATTTGTACATTGGCTTTTTAGTATTATGTGAGTTTCTTCATATAATGCTGTTCAGAGCAGGAAAACCTGTAACATTTTCAGTCTGCTTTTACTGTTTAACCTGACAGTATGTACCAATGTAGGCCTTTCCCTCTCCTTTATGGCAAATGTGCAATTCCCAAACGAGAACCCATTTTTCCACAAACACATAAAACCTTACTGACCAAACCACAGTCTGTATATATGTTGTCCCCCCAAGCAAGAGCACAGGCAAGAATAAGGGGAAAAAAGTTGCCTCTTGCTAACATCTTTCCAGGAACAATTAATAATCCCTTAATTTTGCCATTCGAATAACCCTGCTGCATCCAGCCATGAAGAGCCCAGTGCCTGGGTGCTTGTTTTATTTGTTAATTTTCATTACACATAAGGCTTTAAGGCAATAAAACTGTTTATAGGATGCAACCCTCAGCAGCAGAGAAACCACAAGGAATTCACAGATGTGATTACCTTCTCCCAAGTTAAAAGCATTACTTAAGAAACATCAGCATATAAAATGGGTTGAATTGCTGAGGAACGAACATACCTCGGTTTGTCCACCAGCCAACTCTCCAGACGAGCTGTTGTCAGCCTGGTTTAAACAAAGGGTTGCTTTAATTAGTGAAATATTACTAACTGACAGGGCAAATTCCAAAAATACTTCACTACAATTAGAATCCTTCCCCCCCCTCCCCAAAACCAATTCTTAAATAGCATTTAACCCCTCCATGGCCACGTGGGAGTGCTCTAAGTATACCTATTACTCTTCTGTACACCAAAGAGTTAAATAAGCAATAAAAATGGTTGCAAAGCATCTGAAAAAGCTTTCCAAAGTTATTAGCAGAGGATCAAGGCAAGATTTCATTTCTGCTTCAGATCCCACTGGGACTGAAGCTCTTCCAGTCTAGCTCTGCATTGAATTTAACAGGGGGAGGGGAGGCACAGAACACATAAAGGAGAGCAAAATGCCAAACAACTGTTCAAACCAGTTTTCAGTTCAGGTGAAGTTCAATCCACAGCTTATTACTATGGTGACTGTAGCTGTCACCTTCCCCTAGCTGTGATTCACTTTCCCATCTTTTCACTTTCTAGACACTCAGCTATTCTTTCACCACCTTGAGCAACCCAACAGGCCATGGTTCCCCACACCCCTGTGACACTCCAGTCTGTCCCCACACAGTCCCCACACAGCCACCAGCATGTTGTGTTTACACACAATAGCAACTTGAACTGTGGAAATCCAAATCAAAATCTACTGCTGATAGAACAGGGAGGAAGACATCAACATCAGTGCAGATCTTTTTAAGCAAAGAAATACCATTTGCAAGCAAATAAAGGGTGGAGCTTAATATTTTCATTTTCCATAGAAAAAGTGATGAAATCCTTTGAAGTTAAAGCAAACCAAACCCTGGCATTTAGGAACCTGAGCCACTGTACTCTATGCACTCAAGCATGACAAATGAATCTTTTCTGTGCAAAACACGCACATACACACAAGATATTAACTGTACAATACCTGTACAACAACACACAGATGCCCCTTCTGTTGTAGCTGCTTGCATGTGCTGCATGTACAGACAGATGCCTCCAGACTAAATGAAACCTTTTGAGATGATAATATTTTGCAGAAAAATTAAGATCTTTCTATTATTCAGTCTCTTTGGAGGAGGGCTGTGTTTAACTGTCCCTCTGTGACTACATGTGGTCACCAGAGCAGCCTTCATGAAGAGAACTGCTTCTAGACTTCTTGGTTTACATGAGCTACTCCCCAAAATATAAGGCTCCCTGATCAGAGATTTAAGATTTCATTTGTGCAACTTGGTGTTCCAGTGACCCCGGTCCCAGGCAGGAAGGTGATCCTGAAAGGCCATCTAAATGAACGTTTCTAGCAGAACCAGACTACCACGATTTTAGGCTTACACCTTTGAATTTACACCTTTTCATTTAGCTCACGCCATTATTTATAGCAGCTATGATTTCCAAACATTACAGCCAACATGAGCTTGTATAGGCTATAACCTACAGCAGTGCTTGCTTACATCATGACCTGTGCTATGACTTCCTCTTCACTGTTGACTGATCTATCTAAATCTAGAAGCAAATATTCCCACACAGACAGCAACATGCAATCATCCCCCAGAGTTTCTTTTAAGAAGGCCTTTGTGAGATGGATGAGAAGAGTCTTTGTACACTTTCTTTAGGACCCCAAAGCAGCCAGAGTGAGCCACCAAATACAAAAGCACAAAGATAAGGAAATAACAGAATCACAGAATGGTTTGGGTTGGAAAATAACTTCAGATCATCTAGTTCCAACCCTCTGCCATGTGCAGGGAAAATCACAGCATCATAGTGAAGTGCTGCATCTAATAAAAACTGAGGACAGACTGCAATTATTCATCCAGACCCTTCAGTCAATCACATTTACAAACAGAATTCTGTGAACCCTTAAAATAATGACAGAGAACTGCAACACTCTAAGCCAAAGCAAGCCCATAAAATCCTTAAATGTAGACATACAAGCAACACAGGGAAAAATCCCACTAGATAAATACTGTAAGCCTATGCCAGGACTCAATGGCTGGTACATGCTGCTATTTTCTATCTTCAACAAGGAATAAAATCTTCACTTGTGGTCACAGAAATGAAAAAGTTCCAAATGACACATGCACACACACAAACCTTTCCAAAGCATCTTCTGGGGTGGGGGAAGAGGCAGGAGATCAAATCTCTCTGCAACCTGACCAGCTCTGTCTTACCTGAAGGATAAGCACCCAGGCAGAATCCTGATAAAATCCAGCATGAAGAAAATCCTGCTACTTTTGGAAAGTTGACTTGTAATTCGAGAGGAGGCAGGGTAATGCAAGTTCAACAGAACACAAGTTTAACAATCCTGAAGAAGTTTTGTTGAGAAACAGAGTGTATTTGATATCACCAAACCCTTGTCTACTTTCAAGTCAAATATATATTCATCATTCCTACTTGTATTTAAAATGCCTGAAGTTGAAATAAAGAAGAAAATCTGATGAGGAGAGCATTTAATTCTTACAGGTTACCGATGAAGAAAGCTTTATTCCTAAACTCACTGAAGTTTCTCCACAGTATCCATGTCCTACAGGCATCCACCCCGTTATATCTTGAGGCACAAGGAGGGTTGAGAGCACTACTGAGCAATTTTACTTCCCCATCCTGAAGAATACATGGTGTTCTGGATGCAAACACAGATCAGTGGTGATTTCTTCACGAATCATAGCTCAAAGAAGAGATGTGCAGCCCTGCTTCCCATCACTGTTTTTCTTGCATTCCCTCTATCTAGTCTGGAACTCCAGCTCAGCAGACAGAGAAATGTCTTCCTGCAGGCAAGAATGAACAATCTCTCCCCAATTACAGAGCCATGTGTGGGCTATGAGCAATTTTCCAAACATAAAAGGAAGAAGGGAATTTGCTATCCATATATTAACAAGCTAAAACAAGCCAACCTGCAGATGGAAAGGATCAAAGTCTGTCTGAGTCACCTCAAAATTAATCCCCTCCAGGAATGCTCACCACCTCCCCCCCCCACCACACACACACTCTGTGTCCCCCCAGTCCCTCCCAGAGCAAAAAGTCAAGCTCAAAGAATGCATCTTGCTCCTTCAGATTAATATGATACTCCCCAGAATACACACACCCTCCTTTTCTCTTTGAAACGCTATGTTCTCCTCCCTTCCCCCTCAGACACACACATTCAGACAGCTGAGAGACGATTTTATCCCCATTGTCTATCAAACATTACACTATGGTACATCAAAAACATTTTGCATGTTCAGGAGGGAAACAGCACCTGTACTGCACAGAGATACGAGTGTCCTTTCCAAATGCTAACCCAGCAAAAGTAATACTTAGCATCTGTAACACACATTCTTTGAAGCAAATTCACTTTACAGGGGGAAAAGTGAATGGGAGAAGATAAAGATATTAGGAAAAGCCACTAGATGCATTATGTCAAGTAGTTCTTCAAGTATTTTCAGGATACTATTCACATTTGAGCTAGTACTGCCCAAATGTATTTTACACAATAGGCAACAATGGGGCATCTGTAATGTCAAACTCTTCAGAGCTTCTCTTAGATAGTCTGAAAACTATCACAATTTGGAGAGAGCCTAAAAAAAGATTCCTGTTCTGCTAAACTTGGACAGAAAAAAACTACATTCTTCCCAATAAAAAGTCTAAAGCAGCTCAATGTTAGCATAAATGGCCCAGCTTCATTCTTGCAGAAGCATCAAGTTTTTCACAAGTGTTAGTAGCTGATGGGGTTAGTAAAAGCTACAGGAGTAACATGAATCCAGCCAGTTCTCACCACATCAGAAGACTGGCCAGATTAAGGAGGCAATGCTACTGGGAGCTTACAAGCAAATCTATCTTGTTATCACCCACATGACATCCATCAGCTCCACTATACTGAAAAGTGTGTAACTTGAGGAACTGCCACATACAGAATGATGTGGCTGCAACAGCATTTGCTCCAACAACTCATGTAGCAACACAAGTTGTGCCAGGCAGTGTTAACAGTAAGGAAGTAACAGACTGGGAAGAGGGGCTTTACTTTCAGATTCCACCTGCTAAATCCATCCATGGGCTTTGAGGCTCTCTCATTTCATTACCACTCACAAGTTTGCCACTGCTTCCTTTGTAATGAGGATATACACAAAGTCAGATAGAAGGGAGCTAAGACACAAACCATTTCAGCTACATTTGGATCTTGGAACCATCAAAAGCTCCCTGCCTCACCACAGACCTCTGGTGAACATTAGCAAATGGGTTAGTTTTTCCATGCAGCTGTGCTCCATCTCTAAAATGGAGATACTAAGGGTTTGCAAGATCGGGGTGACATGCAGCTATGAACATGCAGCTGAGTAGCCATCCAGATACCACAGTAATATATAAGGTAACAGAGGGGAAGGAAGTCTAATATATTTGTGCATGAACATACTTGGTATGTCAGTGGTAACCCAGTTTCACTACAGTTATAAAAGCTAGGAATATAAAGGAAGGGGTACTTAGAGGACTGGTTTCTAAAGCCTCATCATGTTTTTCAGAAGCACTGCTGTGTATAAAAACATCAGAATTAACTGAAGTAAAGGTTTGGGGTTTTCTCTAGTGAGCTAGTACATTCCTCTTCCCCCTTTAGAAAGTCATTTGCTAGGAAACAAATTTGTATACAACTATTCATGATTAGTCAATAATCTTGTTGCTACAACATAGGAAGCTAATAGAATACAGCACACCCTAAACCAAATTATTCATTAAGAGATACTGAAAAGAAAGACAAAAAGCATCAAGTACTTTACCACTTGGTACAGACCTTGTAGCCAAATAGTGTTGTTATTCTTCAGACCACCTTGCTGAAGTCTGTATGTGTAAAGTTCATCTGTCATTGCTCCCTCCATTCCGAATTTATTCATTACAAATATCTCACACTAAAAATTACATCTTAATTCCTAACAAGAGACAAATAACTAAAAGAGCCAAAGCATAATCAAGAAACACTCTTTTTACTCCTGAAGTACAGAACTGTCTGTGTTAAAACTACACATAACTCACGATAATTCTTAATCTCTAACAACACACAGGCATAACAGCACATGTAGACTCTGTAGCCCCAAAGCCATCTCAACTGTCGCATCTCCCAGTAACTCTACATTCAAAGACCAATGTAGGTTGAAAATATTGCCCCAGAAAAGATCTTTCTTCTCAAGGCCCTTCTGCTTCTAAGGAGGAGTATTTTCATCTTCCCTCTGCTTCCCCACTGACCACCTTTCCCAAATACCTATTCTCTTGCTGAATGCTGCTCAGTCATAATGATGACAGCTAGGAAACTTTCTGTGCCTCTAGGCAACATGCCTAAACCTGTGAAATCCTCAGGATGTGTTCCTGCAACCTCAGTCATGTGAATTCACATTATTCACAATCATTACATGTCTTCATTAATCAATAGGTCCCACTACACCTGAAATACTTCCATTATATCACCCATATGACACTGAAGTTACACTCAACCTTCATGCAAACATAACATCTGCACTTTCTGGAAGAAATAAGAACTTAGGTTCTGAGTACAGTAAATCAGAGTTCTTTGAACAGGAACTCCCAAATCTACCAGCACATACAACAGATTTCACAGCCCTGGTAAAATGTCATTGGTGGCGAGAAATAAAGGGAGCAAGCTCACTCCTCTTCTGAGAGCTGTCAAAAGATGGTTAGTGACTCATGTGACCTTCATTTGCTCTGCACACATGCTTCATTCCCTTCACCACTTCAAGTACAAGAAAGTGGAAAATTCTGTCTGCTTGAACACTCCTACTCTATTTTGAAATGGTTTTCCCTTCTCTACAGTCTCCAGAGCACTTATTCATTAGGTAACAACTACAAATAGGTGTAAGAGCACCTATATGGGTAAACCAAAGCAAGTAAACTGAACCACGCAAACCCCTTCAGACAGGCAATGCTTCCTCACCAAACACTGAAAGAAGTATCCATTTCCTTAAAAGACTTGAGAAAGAAATTGTTTCAGGATTGAAATTGCTCAGGAAAGAAATGACACTCACCATACTCGGAATGAAAGCAGAGAAACACGACTCAAAGCTCAGAAGTGCCATCAGGAATAAGAAATCATTTTCTCACTGGCAAGGAAGGGTCAGGTTCTCAAGGCCGTCCAGTTCTCAGCTCTTCCTAAACTCCAAGCTTAAAAGCAACCAGGAGGGTTTTCTGCCTGTCTGGAGCTTGCTCACCTCATTAGCAGAACTGCCTCTCAGGGGACAGAGCCCTTCACTTCCCTCTTCTCCCACAGCAGCAACCCCACTGCCCTGCTCTACGCATAGGATGCGCAATTCCACCTGGTTAAGCAACAACAGGCGTCATCAGGCACATGATACCTGAGAACCTGAAGCTGCTTTGCAAGAGGTAGGCACAATTATTGCCTCCAAAAGACAGAAAGTGAGGCTAAATGTCAAACTCTCTCCCTGTATGTGTACCGCTTTACGTGTCAAGCTGTATTACTGATGACAGTATCAGCATGAGCCAATGACACAGAATGCTGCAATGGTGACACCTGTTTTGCTTGAATTTTAATCCTTTGCTTCAAGCATTGGTCACCATGTTCTTTAAAAACAAAATAAAACCCAACCCAATAAGCTATTAAAAGGAGGAAAATCCATTACATTTCATACCCTTTCAGCCTACCCATGTTTTCTATTGAGCAGAATAACTGCATTGTCATAAAATCTCACACCTGCAGGGAACACAGTTTCACTTGAAAGCATACAGATAAGGCACCAACCAGCTTAACTGGGAGTTTGCATAAAGTGCTAATGCATTAAACTAGGGCCGACAAAGGTGCTTTCCCCTCCCCACAGGAGCACAAGCCATGAATAAACAAGTCTCAAAGATGCTTCTGATTATTTATCAGTTCCTTCTGGCAACACATTTCCTTAACCACACGATCACTAGCTATTTTGATACTGTTATCTTCTATTTGACTATGAATCAATGCCTTTGGTTGTCCCCAGAAGAGCTGTTCTGAACTTGCAGATTCAAGATGTCACAGCTGAACACAGCCACTCTTTCCCAATGAGCTCACACATTATCTTCCTTGGTGAGCAGCACTCTCTCCTGTACTCCATAACCAAAGCTGGGGTGCCTCATGACCTAGTCTCTATCATTCAGGAAAGGTCAGCTTGTTGACACACTTTGTGCTCCTAAAGTACAAACAGAACAGCTGTTACCTTGTCAGGACAGAATAAGCATCTACATTGCAAAATAAAACTCTGAGTAACAGCATGCACATACACAGGAAACAGCCAAAGTGTTTCAGTGACATAGGAAGAAAAAGTCAGAAAACTCCCATGGCAGGGGGTTGGAAGTGGATGATCTTAAGGTCCTTTCCAACCCAAACCAGTCTGTGTTTTTTAAGAATTACTGTTCTCTTCAACATAGTTTTGCAAAGCAGTGAAAGCAGGTGTGCTCTGGTGAGACCTCACCTGCAGCACTGTGTGCAGTTCTGGTGTCTTCAACATAAGGAAGACATGGAGCTGTTGGAGCAAGTCTAGAGGAGGCCATGAGGATGCTCAGGGGCTGGAGCACCTCCTGTATGGAGACAGGCTGAGAACATTGGGGCTGTTCAGCTTGGAGAAGAGAAGCTGTGTGGAGACCTCAGAGCAGCTCCCAGTGTCTGAAGGGGGCTACAAGGATGCTGGAGAGGGGCTCTTCATCAGGGACTGTAGTGACAGGACAAGGGGTGATGGGTTCAAAGTGAAACAGGGGAAGTTCAGGTTAGATCTAAGGCAGAAGTTCTTCCCTGTGAGGGTGCTGAGGCACTGGCACAGGGTGCCCAGAGAAGCTGTGGCTGCCCCATCCCTGGCAGTGTTCAAGGCCAGGTTGGGCACAGGGGCTTGGAACAAGCTGCTCCAGTGTGAGGTGTCCCTGCCCATAGCAGGGGGTTGGAACTGGATGAGCTTAAGTTCCTGTCCAACCCAAACCAGTCTGGGATTATGTTAAAGAATACTCACAGCAAAAGCCAAAATATTTTTGGCATGCTACTCTTGGGCTTCGTAGGGGATGGAGCTCTAGCTGGCTTCCAGCGTAACTCCTCTAGAGAATTTTATTAGAGAGAACTACAAATCCCATGACACACTTCATCAGCATTAATGATAAAACTCTGTACTTCAGGAAATCCACTACCTGGAGAAGTCCAGTACTTACAAAGGGGGAGGGGGGAACAACTACCAAAATAAATCCAAAAGAGACATATCCCCATGAAGCAGCACAGAAGTAAAAGCAAAGAACTAGACTGAAACTGCAGACATTCTAAGCCTCATAAGGTAAGAACAATACAGAAGAAAATTAATTTCCAGACAGAATTTAATCTATTTCTTCTCCCGCCCTATGATCAAGCATCCTGAAACACACAGACAAATCTTAAACCGAGATTCAAGCCTATACACTTACGAATGCTTTTGTAAAACCGGCAACAAAGAGTGGCAGAATAGCTCCAAAATATTTTCAGTAACCGTGGTATATGAAACAGAAAGAAATAAGAAAAGGAATATTGACATCCATAAAAACACTGCAGATCAAGAAAAGCTCTCCAGATATTGCAGAACAGCTGGATTTAAGCTGCAGCAAGGCCACTGCTGAGTATCTGCCAAAAGGGAACACCTGCAAGGTTACAAAGCACAGAACATGGAACTCTTTGAAAACAACTAGAGTTATTGTCAGTCACTTCTTTCCAGAGTCTTAACTTATGACAAGTAAATATTGGCAAGTCTCATACAAGTTATTTATATTTTAGTTATGGATGCACTTCTAAAACAGGTGTATTGCTGGTGTTTGAAATACACTATATTGCATCCATAAAAACCTAGAATAGTTTCAGTTGGAAGGGATCTTAAAGATCACCTAAATCAACTCTTCCTCTTTGTCAGAAAGCACTGCTTCTGAGCCTGGAGGAGGTGATCCTTGAATATTAACCAGCTTACTTGGTCCCTTCTTCCCTTCATGGCTTTATCCCATGATACTCCACCAAGCAGATCCCTCAAGAGGCCAAAGCCTGCTCTCCTGAAGCCCAGGGCAGCAAGCTCTCTGCACACACTCCTTGCCACCCTAAGGATCTCAAACTCCATCATTTTGTGGTCTCTGCAGCAAAGGTTACCCTCGAGCTTCACATTCCCTACCAGCCCTTCCCTGTTGGCAAGAACAAGGTCCAGCAGAACCCAACTCCTTACTGGTTCCTCTACTGCTTCGAGAAGGAAGTTACTGTCAATGCATTCCAGGAACCTCCTGGATTGCTTGTGCTCTGCTGTGTTGTCCCTCCAACAGATATTGGGATGGTTGAAGCCCCACCATAAGTACCAGGGCTTGTAAACATGAGGCTGCACCTATCTGTCAGATGGCCTGTAGCACACTCCCACTGCAATGTCCCCTGTCCCTGGCTTCCCTTTAATCTGACCCATAAGCTCTCAGTCAGCTCCTCATCCATCCCTGGGCAGAGTTCTGTGCACTCCAGCTGGTCACTGACATAGAATTGACACCCCCTCCTCTCCTCCCCAGCCTGTCCTTACTGAAGTGCCTGTGTCCTTCCATTCCAGCACTCTAGTCACATCTCAGTGATGCCAATGAGGTTGCAGCCCTTCAGGCATACACAGCCTCTAACTCCTCTTGCTTGCTCCCCATGCTACGGGCATTGGAGTAGAGGCATTTCAGATGGGACCCAGTGATGCTGGCTTATTGGCTGAACTACAACTAAAGAGCAAGAGCAGCTAAGACAGAATAGTTTTAAGGTCAAAAAAAACCCCAGTATTTGTACTAGACAGGAAAAGCAGAGAGGAACTTTAAGAAATGGGTAACAACAACCCCTACTGAAACCTACTACTTAAAAATTTACAACTTAAAATCCAGTTTACTTCTCAATACATCCTTCTTCTCCCATAGGATCATCTTAAACACCCTATTCAAACTGTCACTATGCCAGGTTTCCCAGAAGCTGCAGTGATAGGGCATAAATTGCACTTGACTTTTCATCTTCCAAATCAAATCCATCTTAACAAAAGTAATTCTGAAGGCTGAGAGCTGCTGATAGCTGCAATAAGTGAATGGCTAAGAAAAAGATAGCACACCTTAGGAAAGGCTTTTTTTTAATTAGTGAGATACCTTGTGTTCATAAGGAAGTATTTTCAGAGGTTTCTCAAACACAAATGAAATTGATTACACACTAAATTCAACACCAATGAGCTTAACCATAGACCTCACCAGATTCCAAGCTCTCCCTCCTTGACCACAGCAACAGGCTGTGTGTTTATGAACTGCAACCAGATAACAACTCATTCATCAAACACAAAGGGAAGTTTGTTACTGAAATCCAGGCAGCTGAAGTTGCTTCATGTATATATAATTAAAAAAGGCAAGTTTTCCATAGCCTGGCAAAAGCACAACATCAACAATTCATTAAAAATCACATTTGGATTGCAAACACTACAGAAAGGCTCAGCTAGCCCAGGTAAACAAACTCTGACACATATGTTCAGGAAATCACATGTTCCCAGACCTACAAGCACACAATACCCACAAAGATATTTTTTGCTCTCATAGTTACTATTTGCAGGACAGTGCCTGCTAGGGAAGGATCCTGTGACATGCCATTATCACCTAGTAATCATTAAAACCAGACAAAACAAAAGCTTGGATGCACACCAGTTGTGTTTCCATGACTAATTCCTTTACAATGTGGGGAAAACTCATGTAAGGCTGTGGAATACAGATAATCTCACTTCACCAGGGATACCCACGATGGTGCAGAGCCTAACACTGCTAGAGCTACATGCTACAAACCACCCCACCTCCAGAAAAAACCTCAAATGCAGTAATCCATCTGCTTGCAAACAGCCAGGAATGCTTGCACTGTGCCTGGCCAGAGGACCTCTCAGTCTCTCCTGGTACAACAATTCCACTTCATCCTAAGGCACTGAAGCAGGAAGGAAAGAGCACACAAAGAAGGAAGACCACAGGACCTTCACTACAGTACCCTCTCCTGTGATGCAGACAGCTCAGGATCAACCTCCTGCTCTCCTTTGTTTCCACACTGCAGATAAGCACCTCAAACATGGTGCTATTGTACCTGCCTCTTCGTGGCTCTGTGAATACTGGATTATTCACTATGATGGTCTAGTCTCAGATCCCAAACCCAACTTTCTTCCCCTCTCTCTTTCCCAATGGGATGCCCTCAATTTCCCCCACTCTCAACTCTTCTGCCCAATAGCAACAAGTCACCTCCACTGGCCGCTACAAACCCAGCTTCTGCCCTGCAACAGAACTGATGCCAGCCAGCACAGGGGACTAAGCTAATGACACTACAGCACCAGAGGACAGGAGGAAAAGCACATCTGCAAGGACAAGCCACAGCAGCAGCCTGACACTGGCCAGGAGCAGGCTACAAGGAGGTGCAGAGCGCAGCACACAGCTTCTGGGCTCTCCTTATCCCCTCCAGAGAAAAGGTGGCAGGCCAGACAGAAGCATCCCCTGGGCCACTTCCAACTGCAGCCATCTGCTGAATCACTGAAACAGAGACACAAAAACCTGAGGGCAAGGAAAAAAAGCCTTCAAATTTATTATCTGGGCTGCATATGGGTGATTAGGACACAGAAGTTACTATTTGGCAATCAAGAAACCTTTTAAACCCCTCAAGTTTGTGTCCGAGATGTTTTCATGCTGAAAGACAGAAGGTGCAGTGTGCTGTTTTTATTGGTGCAAAGAAATGCTGCTAGAGAAACATTTCTGCAGAGACTCACATCCAACAGGAAAGTATCTTGCAAATGTAAATAGCTTCCCTCCAAGTACACACTAGTGGCTTCTTTTTTCACCTTACCTTCTCAAGTGAATTTTAGTAACACTAGGTGCAGATAAAGGGCATGCGAGAAGGAACCCATTTTACTTCAACTAAGAAGGCAGCTGTAACTATACTTCTATTCATTAGTGGGAATGAGCTTACAAAAGATAGTCTGAGAAATAGTAGGCAAGGGACAAGAGGGCAGGATGGTACATTAGAAGTCTTATATATGGTTTTTTCAACATAAGAAAGACCTACAAAGTCCCTTACATTGCAGGATTCCACAGTAGCCATTAAAGTTAACCCCCTTCCAAAAAAATACAGCATTTTAATTGAAGGTATAAACATATGGCTGCAGGTTAAAGGCATGGTCACTCACTTTTTCCCCTCTGTCCACAAACATACAGCTTTCAACAAACTGGGAGGAAAAATATGATACAAACTCTCCATCTTTTGTTCATTACTGTGGTTAAGGCTTGAAAGATAACCAGCACCACCTTTGTCTTGCAGTAAATCAATGCAAGATTGAGAGATTAAATAAAAAAGATAAGCTCTAAGTGTCTCCTGAATATGTAAACCTAATGGATTGCTGTCCAAACAACACGTTCTCCAAAATCACAAATAAATACATTCCTAAATGGATTAACATCCTCCTTCTGTCATCTCCAAAACTAAGGGAGTGTCTGTATAGCTTAAGGAACTACAAAGGCCTACCAGCATCTTTCCTTCCTCTGTCTCCAAGGCTGCTTCATCTCCTCAGATCTTTTCCAGTGGAGGTGCACTGGAAGCAGGCTGCATCAACACACCTGCCCATTAGATCACTGCAAATCAATCTGTCACCCTATGCCTCAAGCAATTCATTATCTCCATTCTGTTATCACACAGGTCTCTACCCGCAGGGTAATTAGATAGTAGCATGGGCAGGAAAAGAAAAGAAGAAGAAAAACGAGAGGTGAACACCTTGTCCCTGTGAAGCAAGGCAGTGTTAATTTCCTATCACTGGCAGATCACTACAACTCACCCTGCAGGCTATGGAAATTCTGCCTCAATACATCAGGCACAGAACAGCTCTACCCCCTTCCTGAACTTCAGCCCTGAGTGTGCAACTCCAGTTCTATTCTTGAGCTATTAAGCAAAACAAAAAAGGCAAGTTTAAAAGCACAATTACATGGTGAAATAGATCAATACAGGAGACTACCAAATCAAGTGGGGAGAAGGGGAGAGAAGGCACTTAGATGCATGAAATGCATTACCATTATCACTGCAGACTCTCCCATGCTACCATAAAGATAATTTAAACAGAAGAAAACCTCCTCTCTCATTTATCAGTGGTGGTTTATTATGTTTATTCTGCCATCCCAAGCACTGCACTAAAGGATTCATTTGAAAATCCAGAAGGAGCACAATGAAGTATACTCCTGCCAGAGTGCCAGGGCTGTTGCAAGGAGCAGGGTATCAAGACTGCTCTATCCCCAGGAGTGAAATATCACCTTCCAGGCTGTTCTGAAACTCAGGTTTCTATTCCTCATCAAACAGCAGGCTTCATCTGAGGACACTGGTCTGCCAAAACATTCAGAGCTCTGACACTTATCCTTTACCTAGCACTAAAATCATGTGCTACTCAACACCTGCAAGTACTTACATGTAAATCCCTGCTACAGGCCTGGTGTGTAAGAAACAATTAAGCAGGGACCAAAGTGACTTTCAGAGAGGCTGCAGAGTCACCTGGCTGGCTTCTCACCTTCCAGCCACAGAGGCACAAAAGGTCACATGAAACAAAACACCAAACTAAAGAAGAATTGGAGAAAGAAGACAAAGCCTGAAGCACTCCGTCACTCCCTGTCCCCCCCCTTCTCCTATCATACATCTTCCTTCATGGCTGGAGAGGCTCTATCACAGAGGATTTGCCAAGAAAAGGTTCTTTAGCAATAGCTCAGGTCTGTAGTTGATCCATAAAGATTTGATAACTTCTGGTTACTCCCAGTCCTGTGTTTGAGCACTCCATATGAAAGGCACAGGAGCTGAGCTTAATCTGACCTGCAAAGGTGCTTCTCTTTGAGGCTTCACTTCCTTGTTGCACTGTACTGCTAAAAAGGTCTGACATTTGTAATGGTAAACAACAGGAATTACTCCACAGCACTATTTCACTCAAGCAATACATTTTAATTCTTAAACTGTGGACATGAGCTAAATGAGTACCTTCACATCTGCATAAATGCTTCCACTGCAATCTTCCCAACTTTACTCAATGATTTGGTGTCAGAACTATGAATCAGAATACCCACACAATGTTTAAGGTTGCACTTAGAGGACAAATGTGTAGCAAAGCTGTTACTTACAGCAATACACAGCATTCTTCATATCACAAAAACAGAGTGACAATCATTAATATGCAAGCTCCTTCAGTACTTCCTTTTCTCCACCCTAAAAAATAAAGCTGTATATTTCTGACAAGTTTTGTGAAGCTGATGGATTAGGCACATTCAGGACTTGTTACAGTGGTAGGAATTACACACTCCCAATACGTACTCAGCAAGGATGAGATCCTTCCAGTGTGTCAATGAGTTAACAATGTGATTCTCCAACTGGCAGCCAGAAACACATCACTAGAAAGTCTCACTAGGAATGAAACAGCACTCTAAGCCCTAAAATTAATGTCTAAGCAACCATTACACTTCTTGCAGTATATTTAGCGACTTCCAGATTCATTTCCTTGTATTGCAAATGTTTGACCACATTTGGTTTTCCTTCATTACACCTGTTCTGCAATTTTAGCACTGCTTGCTATTTTGGTTACTGTCTCTGTTTTTGTTGAAGAGGATGTTTAGGAGACACACAAGTAATTATACTCCTAATGTTGTACTCAAATAAGCCTTACCCATCTCTCCAAATACCACCTCATCCTCTGTCATTTTGGTCATTTCCAGAGAAGGGAAGCCAAACACAAAGGAGGTGAAGAAATTCCCCATCAGCTTTGTCAGATGCAAAAGAAACTGCTGCATTCTTCCAATCTTCTGCACTACTGTGTCACTACCTCAGTGATACCACATCATCTGCCAGCCACAGAGCTTCTCATCACAGAGAGATAAGGCTAAGCAATAGACTCACATGCCACTCCACAAGTAGCTCTGCCACAGAAAAATAACACAACAGAGATCCTTCCCTATGTTCCATCCATAAACATTTGCTGCATGACCAGGAAAGAGCAGATAATGCCAGCAGTAACTACAAAGGTACTTTGGATTAAGTCAGAAATTGCAAAGAGCACTTATGAAACCACTTGTGGCCACTGTGTTCTCTAAATAACCATTCCCTGTGGCATATACACACGTATGCTGACACAAAATGGATTGTTTCAGTTTAACTTGGAAAACCCTTGGCAATGCAGCACTGATTTGGGAGCACCTGTGCTTCCAACAAATTAAGAGCCTCATTAAGCTTTCTAATAAACATTAGTTTTTAGGAGTAATCAATTTAATGAGGACAAACAAACAAGAAAACCTACCTTTTGGCTATACAGGATGAAAACCCCACTACTTCAGAGCTTCTATCTCACAGCTTCAAAGCCACTAAGAATCTCATTAGGCTCAGCAAAAGCCCCACTTGGCCTTCCATAAAATAAACTTGCCTAAGTAACTGCAGCAGTTCCTTTTAAAAGTTAGCCAGCTTAAGACATCTGTAATCAGTCACGGTGTTGAGCAGTATCCAGAAGTTTCCTATCAAACGTCACATAAAAAAGACCCAAAGTCTCACTGATACAGTTCCAGCCCTCGTGGCTCTTGCCACCGTTTCATTTCCTAGCTAGCAAAATGTAAACGGTGCTATTACAAATGGAATGACTACCACCAGGCACTCCTCAACACACACACAACATAAATACACTGTTTAACCTGTAAACAGCAGTCAAAACCAAAATAAAACTTAAAAAATAGCATTTCAAATTGCACAAAATGCTATAATTATCACCTAGTCCTATGCTTGGAAATGAGACACTTGGTTGAAGCACAACTCTTCACCACTCAAGAGACCATCCCAGCCTGGAGGACTGATTCTGGAGCCTAAGTCATAGAATCACGGAATGGTTTGGGCTGGAAAGGACCTTAGAGATCATCCAGTTCAAACCCAAACCACCCAGCCTGCACTCCCGGAGAGGGCCAATGCCAAGAGCTGTCATAAGGATGATTTATCCGTGAGAAGCACCAGGAAACCAACGGAGATTGTGACTTTTCTGTAAGGCAGCTGGCAGCTTCAGCCGGCGGTGGCAGAACACTGCCAACAGTTGGGCACCGGGAGAGACATGGCCGGACACCCAAGAACACCATTTACCACAGGCACCGCGCAGCGCTGCGGGGTCCCACTGCTTGACAACCCCACCGGTTTAACTGAACTAACTTTCCCGGAGAGACACTCGTGCCTTGCCCGGCATGGAGAGACCCATCCCGGCTACGGGAGCGCTTCCCAGCCCCTCAGCCGTGCCTGCGGACGGGGCGGCCTCCGGCCCGCCGCCGCCACCCCTCCACCTTTGCCCTCCCGCATCACGACCGCGGTCCCGATCCCTCCCACCCGCACCGCCGAGGGCAGGCAGCAGGCCCCGGGGCGGGAGCTGGAACGGGGGCAGGGCCCGGGGCAGTGTCGGCTGTCCCACAGCACCGGCCGCGGAGGCAGCACGGCCGCAGAGGGGCCTCCCCCTCAGACCTCCTCCGCCCCACCGGGAACAAAGCACCGGGCGCTCTCCCACTCCCGTGCTTCCCTCGGCCGCCCAAGTTTACCTCAGTTCCCCGGCTCCAGGCAGGGCTGAGCGGCACTCGCCCTCCCCCAACGCCGCACACACTTGTTGATATTGCCCACAGCCCCTCCCGCCGGGGAGAAGCCTCCAGCGCCTCGATGGAGGCTGGCGAGAGGGCGGGGAAGAGCCGCACACACCGGTGCGGGGCGGGCCGGGCCCCCCTGCGCTCACCGTGCGGTGCAGCACCAGCCCCGCCTCGGCCCCGGTACCGGGCGCGATCCTGCCGCAGCTCCGGGACAGGCCTGGCCCTCGATTGAGGGTGGGGGTGTCTCTGTCGCCGCCCCGTAGGGCCCCGCGAGGGTGAGCGTTCCAGCCTGTGCCTCGGCGGATTGGAGGAAGGGACCTTAAAGTCATCCAGTTCCAGCCCCCTGCCATGGGCAGGGACACCTCACGCTAGAGCAGGTTGCTCAAGCCCCTGTGTCCAGTCTGGCTTTGAGCACTGCCAGGGATGGGGCAGCCACAGCTTCTCTGGGCGCCCTGTGCCAGCGCCTCAGCACCCTCACAAGGAAAAGCTTCTGTCTTAAGAGCTCATCTCAAGTCTCCCCACTGGCAGTTTAAAGCCATTCCCCTTGGCCTGTCCCTACAGGCCCTTGTCCAAAGCCCCTCTCCAGCTTTCCTGCAGCCCCTTCAGGCACTGGAGCTGCTCTAAGGTCTCTCTTAAGGAGCCTTCTCTTCTCCAGGCTGCCCCAGCCCAGCTCTCTCAGCCTGGCTCCAGGGCAGAGCTGCTCCAGCCCTGCAGCATCTCTGTGGCCTCCTCTGGACTCACTCCAGCAGCTCCACATCCCTCTTGTGCTGCTGCCCCACAGCTGGATCAGGGCTGCAGGGGGGTCTCCCCAGAGCACAGCAGAGGAACAGAATCCCCTCCCTCATCCAGTGCTGCTCATGCTCTGGGGGTGCAGCCCAGCACACTGGGGGTTCTGGGCTCAGGCGCACACTGAAGCCGGGTCATGGGGAGCTTCTCACTGACAAACACCCCCAAGTCCCCCTTCCAGGGCTGCTCCATCCAGTCTCTGCCCAGCCTGTGTTTGTGCCTGGGACTGCGCTGACCCAGAGGCAGGACCTTGCACTTGGCACTGTTGAACGTTGTGAGTTTGGCACTGTTCCACCTCTTGAGCCTGTCCAAGTACCTCTGGATCCCTCCAGTGAGCCAACCACATCACACAGCTTGGTGACGTACACGTCATTCTCTGTGTACACACGTTTGTGCAAGTGCCGTTCTTTACTGCTCTGACATTTATGCTATTTACACACGGAGAATTACCTTTCCCTTGAGGTAGCTTAAGAAAGAGCAGCTCCACACTTGGAGTTCCTGCAGGATCCACAAACCAGGCACTATCTGTACCTGCTCGATCATAGCAGCTACTGCTTGCAGAATGGGGTAACTTGTGTGACATAAAACACAGCCAAAGAGCACAGCAGGGAGGAAGTGGAGGCACTGCTTGCTGAAAGCAGAGGTGTCACCCCACATGCAAGAAGGGAGGGTTTATGTCCTTCCTACGATGAATAATTTCATCACCAAAGTTGCCCTGAAACCAAGCTGAAACAGGCATAACCTGAGGCTCATTCCTTGCATTAAAAAATAATGAAATCAAATATTCACTGAAGCAAAGTGGAATTTCATTAATAGGATTGAGAGGCTAACCCAGATCACACTATCAGCTGATAGCTGGGGCCTCACATGAGGCTTATCACTAGAGACAAAGGAAAGGATTTGAACATCCCTCTTGTGACCAGGACCCCATTTAAATGGGTTGTCCATACTGATGTGACCTCTTTGTAGCTTGATCTGGAAACAAGCTCACAAAGTGACTCCTAAGCAGGATAGATACCTTACTCTGTTACTCTGAGAGGCAAGATTTACAGCCAGCCCTTTCTAGTACTAAGCGTTTCCCCCTGGCTGATTTAGACAATACAGTGCTTAATGTTTGCAAATCCTTTGCATTGAGGAGGAAGCATCCCCCAAGAAACAGATCTCCAGAGTTCCTAGAGCTGGAAGTTCAAATCTAAGGCTGTTCTTTGCAATGCTTCATATTACGGTAACAGGTAGACAGGTGACAATGACATTCAGAGATAGATATGATACTTTCTGATAGCAACATAATGAACACAGAGAACAGGAGATAAACTAGGTCCCAGACATGCCCAGTGTCTCACTTGGACAAGACTATATCATGTTGCCAGGAAAGCTGCAGCATATTTAGAAGCCAGACATAATCAAAATCCTGTATTCATCATCACATCTTAAATCTCCTCTCTTCCTTTGTGCCAAGCACAGAAGGAGAACATGTGTTACAAACCTCTCAGATGTGTGCATCCCTCTGTTCTCTGAGACACAGTTTCACTTAAACTTCCTGCATGACCCCGTCTGTAGGGCTCATACTTAAATAATGCTTCGTGTGTCCCTAAATCAAGCCAAGCAGCTCTGGGAACAGGATCAAGCTCACAACCAACACCTTCAAAGCCTCACAATGCTCCATGTTTTTCTTTAAGCCCCATCACATGGAGAAAATTTCACCCACAAAACAAAAAAAGAATTCAAATCAGCTTCTAGCTTTCAAGCAAATGTTTCAGAAGCTGAACCCCAAGGAAAGAAGGCAGAAATTATTGTGGGGTTTTTAAATTACACTATTATGTGATTTAGCACTCAGATACATGATTTTGCAATGCTTGCGTTTTGCAATACTTCGTCTTCATACAGATACCAGCTCATAGACACACATATTTCTGCACATAAATGACACTATTAGTTTTTGTATACCACTTGCAGTACAATATGAAGTCTCACTGTTAGGAAGTTCAGTATGTAGGGTTACTACCACAGTGTAATGGCATGTTCGTTCCATTTTATAATACATAGTTTTGGCAAACAATATCTTCTTATATGCTTACATCCTTATTTATCACCTCTATATTCTGAATTCCTCCCCTCCTTGCTTTTTCTAGGAATGGGAAAGAACAGGAAGGGAGAGAGAAAAATCTATGTCAGTGTTTTAAAGAGCTTTAGAGGTGTAGTCAATGGCCAAGTTAAACATTCATCTCAGATACACACTTGCTGAATCAAGGAATCTGCTGTGTGCAGGGAGTTGCTAAGCTAACCTGCTAATCAAAATAGCATTTCTTTCTACCTTAATGACACCACAAACACTGCTAAAAATTCCAAAGAATGGAGTAAGAGGAGTGATGGTCGTGACTCATACCTCTTACATGCCAGCGGGCACTCATAAGGCATGCAGATATACCTCACATTTGTGTCAAGGGTACTCGACAGATACCCAGGTTCCTTCTAGAGCAGGCCACTTAATACAAGTTTGTCATCTGAGTTCAGTGTCAGAGACCACAGAATAATAGTTTCTTTGGAGCTACTTAAAGCCAGGTAACATAAACAGCAGTGTAAGGATTTACGGTGTTCCCTTAGTGTCTCCCCAGCAGCTCTGTATTCTGGCATGAACATCCCCCACCAAATCCCAGTTTGTACTACAGGCTCACTATTCTTCATGCAGTACTTGTTTGGCTGCGATATGATTTTACCTTTCATTGGTAAGGCCCCTTCCCAAGATAACAAAGGCAGGCAGTAAAGTTCTACCTTTCTGCTAGAGTACTTTATATTGGAAAAGTTGTAAAATAACTACTTTATAGAAACAGCAATATTAAAAACCCTCCAGATGGAAAAAGCTCATGTTAAATCTGCCGACTGATCAACCACACCAATGGTTGAGTTACAGGTGTGGCAATGAAACATCAATCTACATTAACCCTCTGAAACATTCAATTGGTACAAAACCAAAAGAGAAACACAAAATCTCTCTAAATGATATGAATAACTTCAGTCCATAGCTCCAGTGTGCTGCAGAAAAATCTATCATTCCCATTTGGTACTCTTGATTCTTTAGGAAGAATAGACCAGAAAAATCTATCATTAATCTGATTCCCATTTGGTACTCTGATTCTTTAGGAAGAATGGACAAGAACCTTGCACAGTGTTTACAACATTCTCTCCTTGCACTAATTTACCACATTTTCCTAAGAAATAATTACATTCCTGTAGGCTATCAGCTCGCAAGGCAGAAGGAAGGGCCTATCTACATGGCCCACTACAGGGCAGTATAGGCATGCTGAATATAATCATAAAAATTAGAAGTAGGACCATGAAGTTTTAAGGTAGGCTCATTTATATTATGACACAATGAGCATTTATGTGTAATTATTCATGTCATCCAATACTTAAGGCCCTATGATACAACAAAAAGTGCCTGGTACTTAATGTTATCCAATAACATTTTGCTCTTCTCCATTTTCCTAGAACTGTTCCTCCTTTCTGTTTTTCTTGAAAGAACAAAAAAGCTTTAAGAAGAAACTCGTGAGAACACTGCAATTGTCAAGTTTTAAAGTGAAATTCTGAAAGCTGCAGAAAAACGCCTAATGCATTGTATAACTGATGCTTTCTATTGCACTGCTATAGGCCAGAAAGCACTTCCAGCTCTAGAAGATGCTTTCAGCACGAGTCTGGTGGTACTGAACGAGGGAAGTGTTACTTGATACAGAGAAAACTGGTAGGAAAGAGAACTAAATGAAAAGTAAAACAGTTGCAGCTTTCTCCTCTTCTCAGAACTCAATGGGTTCCTGTCACAGGACTCGGACAGAAGTTCCACACACAGGGACCAGTTGCACAATTTATCAGCTCTTGTGATGGGAGGCAATGATGAATCAAGTTCCCTGTATCATACACTCAGTGCAACGTGACTGGAAATTTAGTGCAGGGCACACAAAAATTGCTGCAACTGGCTACACAAAGTTGAGGGAAACAGAGAACCAAGAGCATGATGTTGTAACACGACTTATCAAACCTCAGTGCATTGCTCCTGGTTTACACTAAGCACTGGCAACTGCCTTTTGTTTTGGTGCCATAGAAGCTTCAAAATGATATATTCCTCCTCCTCCCTTCTTTACACAGTGAAACAGGGCCCAACTCCGAACAATGTGAAGAGGACTTCTTGAGATAAGAGCTCTGAGACAGAACCTGCTGTACCCTTGTGTGCCTATGAACAACTTTTCTGTGTATATGCACTAATTGTTAGTAGAGATGGATAGATTTTCATAAACCCAACAAGAAAGCAAGCTTTTCCCAAGCCTGTGAGTAGCGTCCTACTTCCCAGCATGGTCTGGTAGTACCAGTTACCAACTATCATGAAGCCATGCAATATCTTGTAGAAGAGTAGCTACAAGTTTACACGTCCCTTTAGACCCTTCACAGGCTGCAGGTTAGCCACCACTGGTTTACACAATACAGAGCCAGAGAACTGGGGTTTCAGGCATTAAAATAAAATTCCTAAAGAATAGCTACAGCCACACTCTTTAAATACTATAAACAGGAAATTAATTTAAACAAGGGTTTCTTTATAATCGTCCATTCTTAATCATAGTATGTTACGTCTCTGTAACACATTAATACCAATAGCTGTGTCCCAAGGAGCCTAAATCTTTGTCCAGTGACTCCACTATTGCCTGGGTCCTTTTTACACCCCTATATACCATCTCCAGTTGAAGGAAGTTTCCTCAGCTTTCATTAAAATGTCAGCTGTACAAAAGCATGAGGGATTTGAACGGCTCATCTGTCACTCAGATTATAGGGCTGGTAGTCACTTTCCTCAGGGAGTATGATGTCTTCTTTCTAATTCACAATGACATGATTCAAAGAAGAGGTCCCAAGGAATGGGGCCTAACCTGTAAATGTATGTTATGAAAGGGAGATGAAACAAGGCCAATCTTTTCATAAAATACTTCCCCATGAGTTGACAAATGTCTGCATCTAGGGTCCAGGCACAAAATCCTGTTCCAAACCCCTTTTCCATCCCCACTCTACAGTTTATAAAGCAAAATAGGAGAGGGAAAGACACCAATTTCAAGTCTGGTGTGGGCTTATGTTGTTCCAATGACTTCAGGAGAGTTGCAGTAACAGAACTGTAGTCACAATTGGGAATATATCTCCAATTAGCTGTAACAAAATAGAACAGAGGAACAGCATTACTCTGTGGCAACAAGAGACACAAAAAAGCCTGTTGGATCTTCAAGGACTTCTATTGAAGAACAGAACTATGAGAGTTGAATGAGGATGAAAAGGTTTAGCACAGTAGCAGTTACAAAGCACATTAGTTACTTGTGCAATACACAAGTTATGGTTGGACTTGATGATCTTGAAAGTCTTTTCCAACCTATCTGATGCTATGATTCTAATACCAAATCTCAGCATAGTACCAGCCAATAAAAAATAAGGACAGTAATCCAACAATTCTCTCTTTGAAATCTGTCACAGGGATGGAATATTTTAACACTTTCATGATAACTTTGGTACTCATATTGTCTCACTGTACTCAACAAAGACAAAATAACCCACATCCTTACAATTCAGCATTCCCAGCAGAAGTTCCTGCAAAGTTGTTTTCTGGTTACCTGTTAGATTATCCCACCCTAACACAGGTAAAAACAAAGATGCTATTTACAGTAAGTGGCAGGAAGCACCAGCATGAGCTGCTTCTAGGGCCATTCGGACACCTGGGAAAGACAGTAATTTCTTGGGCAGAGGTTGGGAACCAGTAACTGGTGCTACCCCACACCTTCAGCCCACTTGTGCTGACACAGCTTCCTAGCACAGGCTTACTTGTCAGACCCCTAAAGGGTCTGTTCTGCCACTGCAGCCACCTCACCTATTCAGACAACCTGAGCCATGCACAGAGAATTACCCTTCTACCAGGTGGCCTCCATCCCCACTGAGGCTTTGCCAGCAGTGTTCTACCAGTTTAGGAAACGGGATTTTCCCTAAAAGGACTCCAGTTGACATGGCTGTGCCAGCCCAGCTTTCCGACACAGAGCAAGACTAAGTTCTGAGACTTCATCCACAACAACCTTCATTTTAGTTCCTTTTCTTTGTATCTGTTTTATAAACCTGGAGAGTTCACATTTTCAAGCTTTTATCCAGAACTAGAAACTTTCCTTATAATAAAGTTAACATATGAATGTATTATTTACCTTCAGAACATAGACTGTATAAAAATGCTGAACTATTGCAAGACTCATGATAAAATTAACTGTATGGCTAAGCACATCCACTTTCTCCAAGCCACAAGCAGAACAAGATGTTGCCTAGAATCACAGAAAGTTGCTATGGGTGAGTCGTATCTACTTGCTTGCCTATCTCAGCAAAATTCATATAGAATAGCTGATGGATGTCAAATTTACAGACTGACAGATCCTCCTGATCTCATTATTGCCAAAGCAGCACCACTGAAATGAGAGAGGAAAAGGAAACCTGGTAGGTTTCTAAGGTTGTATTTTAAACAGCCCCCATAAAAAGGTATAAACCTCATCCAACTTGAAACACCAGGGACTGTGTTTAGAGATCACAGAATATCTGTAGCCAAGTTACAGGCCACCATTAGGCATGCTAGGAGTAAGTTACAATAGGAGCAGCAAACATATCTTGAGATACATTACTGAGCACCTTAGCAAGCTTCAAGAGGACTTTGCAGTCACACTTAACCTGGGTGAACATAACTAAGAAAGCATAATACTGTGGCTCCTCAGAAGAGAGCCTCTTACTACTGGCTCAGCAACAAGGCAACTGTTGCCCTTTAAAGGTGTATTCATATTTCTGCCTGGGGTTAAATCTTGGTATATTTTTATACACACGCACACAGACACACACTTGTAATCCTTGTACCATTTAACCAGCTTAAGCACAAAAATGTTCCCCAAGGGAAACAAGATAAAAAGACAACATCTATTGTTTGCAAATGTGCCTACAGAAACCTCAAGTGTGCACACCATACAGCCTTAACTCTGGTGCCCTGAGGAATAATACTAACTACTGCTTTGTAATTTATAGGTTAACAGAATGGAGGGGAGAGCTCATGTGCAACATTGGGTAATGATACATCTGAAACTAAACTGAAGTAAAGAAAGGGAATGCCCTTGTCCAAAGGAAGACTACTTTCTTGGTTTAGATCCAAGAGCCAGCTTTAATCAGCAGTGGAAGTATCCCACTGCTGTCCTGCCCAGGTACTTCCTGCAGCAGAGGTTACTGAATGGAGACTCAGCCTGTTCAACCTTGTTTGACCGTTTTGATGAAATTTCAGCATTTTGATGAAATAGCTGAAATGCCAAAAATGCTGAATAAGCACAATTTCCATTTGGGTTTTCAAAAATCACTGAAACCAAATCTCTCTTCAATAAGAGCTCTATTAAGATCACAGCTTATTTTGCATAGAACAGTACTTATCAGATAACAGCATTTTCTTCAAGCTGCATTAGAAGGGTGTCTAACAGTTTATCAGTTTATGACAATACCAGTGACTCGAATCAGAATTAAATCTATGTTAAGAATTAAATCTTTATTCTTAAATCCAAAACATCTTCCCATTTTCCCGTGAATTATCACTGAAACTGATATACAGTGAAGTATATTGACTTTACAACTAGTGTAATATTAACCATGCCCAGGTTTTATAAACTCCATCCTGTCAGCCACTGCCTTGTCCGTACAAAGGGTAAGAGGAACTTGCCTATATATTAATTTTAGGATTAAAATACTTCCTAAAGTTTTGGAGATAGGATTTTTTTTTGTCCCTTTTTCAGAACAGACTTGATATGGATGGAGAAATCAGGGAATCAGACTGGTTTGGGTTGGAAGGGACCTTAAAGCTCATTCAGTTCCAACCCCCTATCATGGGCAGGGACACCTTCCACTAGAGCAAGTTGCTCCAAGCCTCTGGCTCCTGTTATTTACATGATTTACAAATCCTATATTACCATGTTATTTACATGATTCTTAAATCATGTAAATAACTGCTACAGAGTGACTAACTGATTGATTTTGCAGAGTGCTGTGGATTGAAATAAGGTTTACCCAACAGTGACTCTTTAATTTCTAATGGAATTACGCTTTTTGTCTTTTCAGCTATGAACACTCTGAGATCAATACCAATCCTTATTTCTTCCATATTTACTATGCTTCCTTTCTTTAAGGTGCCTTTTTGTTATCTTCAGCTTTGATAACCATGGATGTAGCTGCAGCTAGAGCTGATGCATATGGTGCAAGCTGGTGTCCACCTTTTTGTCAGTTATGGATGTGCCCATCCTTTATTTGACCAGCACAGTTCATCCTAACTGGGATCCACTCCTAGCTCCCTCCTGCCCTGCAAGGCCAGGAGCCCACAGAACCTTTCTGCCACCATAGTATTTGCACATTAACTCTGGATAGGACATAAAGCAGAACTGCATAAGTTTCTATCCATTTTCTGCCCTTTTACTTAGCTCAAGGCTTCATATTTCCATGCATGCCTGTAACCTGCACAGTTGTTTTACATCACCCCCCTTTCCTAAGTTTGTCATTTTCTTCTCTTTGTTCTATTTTTAGCATTGTTTTCAGATTATCAGTTTTCATATTTAAATCAGATTTAATTAAATCAATACTTAATGCCAATTAACTTATTAATTATTAATTAAATAATATGTTACTAAAACTTGTTGCCAGTGTTTAGAAGAATCTAGCAAAAGCAGCGAAGTCACAGGTTAGAAACGTCCCTGAACACTAACACATTTCTTCAGTACAAGTCTTTACAATGGTTTAAATAACTTGCACACATTTTGATGATATTTTGGTCTTGAAGCATTTATGCCAACTCTCGTCAGACTTCAGCCTCCATAGTCTGCAGATACTGCCAGCAGATCTAGGTGTCCCAGCGATAGTTTGTAACACATTCTGCAGTTCCCTAAGCACCTATTGAATGTATGTGACTTGTATCTTAAGATACACCTCTGCATATCTTAAACCACCTATTTCCAGTCAGCTCATGTTATACCCTCACATACACCATACTCCCCTTCCTTTTAGTCACCAGGGAAAAACATATTCCAGACAAACGTGCCTACTGCTTTCCTGTGCTATAGGACAACAAAATCACTGTGAATAAAGACTGAGAGGAAGGAAAAGAATTTAAAGTTACCCAGAAAGATAAAACATCAATCATTTTCTTATTCAATTCACTCAGATATCTTTCTCACCCAGGAAGCTTGGAGATATAAATAACAAAATAAAGAAAGGAGCACCAACTAGTAATAGAAAAAGAAAGATACCTGCAATGTGGATTTAGCCACTGACATCTGGAATATACCAGGAGCCTGACCAGTTCTGTCTCAGATGATTACATGGGAAACCATGGGCTGTAAGATGAATTACCAGTGGCTGTAAGATGAAGGACACAGCCAACAGTGTATTGTGTCAGTGTTCACTTTCTTAGTATAGTGGAAAGACACATAACGATGGCTGACACATGAGTAAGGATCTCCTTGAAAAGATTCATTGCAGTGACTCTGGCCCTTCTCCTCCAGTAAGGTCAGTCAGATGTTTAACCCAGTCCCCATTTCTGAGGCTGTACTGAGCATTCTGATGTGAGACTTCTCTACTGCTGTCTCAAGCTTGCCAACAGCTTTCTTCTTCCTAAGGTCCAACACACCCTGCCTCAACAGGTGAGTCTTTTACTGTCTCTAGCAATTATTTATGACAATTAAAATCAGAATAAAATTACTTAAAGTTTTATATGAGATAAAGATTCCTCTAACCCGGATATCCTTTCTAAAAGATGTTTAACAGTAATAAAGGTTTAATTATCATGAAAGAGGATGTAAACGTGTTGAATTTATATATACCCTGCTTAAGAAGTACCTCTCAGTGGCACCAGAGCTGCCTGAGGTTTTTAAACATGCCTACTACAGAGCATTCTCATGCAAGTATGCCAGATTTTTCTGACTTAGTTTTGGCTGGAGCTCTTAATTCGTTCCAAGAAGCCTTCCAGCTCCCTATAAAATGTGCTTGTTTCATGCTTGTGACAAGCTAAAAGTTCACAGCAAGCTGTAGTGTGAGAGGCAGCAGATCCCAAATATCGAACTGGAAGAAAGCACGCTGTGGTGGCCTCGCACAGTACATTGGGTTTGCTTTTTTGTTTTAGCTCAGTTTCATAACTATCGAGAGTAAAAAAATACAGCCTGGTTATAGATCTCTGCCTTTAGTGTCTTCCCTAGCAGTTTTTAAACTTAGCAGCTTGTCTAGTTCCTTCAGGTTTCCTGAAAACAGAAGTTAGCTGGAGGATGCATACTATACTAATGCCTCCATCATAAGAATACCATCATGAGAGCACATCCCTGCTCACCAAAGAGGCCACTCAGGAGAATGAATGACCTCAAGACAATAAAGCACAGAAAACCAGATTTAATTAACTTTGCTGCTTATAGAAATCTTTGGTTTAAATGCACCAAAACCAGACCAAATGGCATTCACTTCATTGCCTCTCCACAACCCAAAGCACAATAAAGAAACACAAGCATCTAAAGCACCAAAGAGAAAAAGTGTCTGCCAGAGCTGGATTCAAACTTAACATTGTTCATGTCAACAGAACAGTTCTGCCTCTCATGAACCTGCCAAAAACATGGCCTCTGCCTTCCCACTCCCTCCTGCTATTTGCCCCATACCTATTAATGCCACCAGGCTCTATAAATCACCCTTGCTCCTTTCCCCCTTGCTACCTCTCCCTTCAGAGGCATGAAAGTAAATGTGGGACAGTATTTTTAAGACAGCTGAAGTCCTCTGATTGAACTCTGTACTAGGGAAAATTCTCCCATTCTCATTTTCTTCATGTTCTAAGCATGTTAAGGAGAGACCTCTGAAGGGGATCTTCAGTGCCTATGTTTGTGTATTGCATTGACCAAGACCCACATCAGCTCACAAGCACACCTGAGGGAAGAGAAGCTTTTCTGCCTCTCATTCATTTCCTCTGGATTATGAAAATGTGATGACATTTGAGACAAGATTCTCCCTGTCAGTGGTGAATACACCATCTCCAATGTTCTGCTGCTCCTTTCCTAGCACCAGGGGATGAAGGACCAGTGAAACTTGGAGTCACAAAATGAACCACAACACAGATGTACAGAAATCAGCAGCTGGAGACCAACCTGTTTAGGGTCAAGCAATGGCCATGGTAGCCCAAGGGAGGGGATGGAAGGAGCCCTGAGGTTAATGGCAGTGTGCAACAGCTCCTTCTGACTGCAGAACAAAGGCTTGGACAATGCCACACTGATTGTGTAACAGAGTTGACAGCTGACACAGCTTATTTGATGGAGATAGCTTTCCTACAAGCTAAAAACAGCAGGAAAGCAAGCTGGAAGGAGTAATAAGGCAGGCATGTCATGCTGAATACCTCTGTGCTCACAAGGCATTCAGTCACTGCTCTGCCTTTCGGCAGTGCTGCAGTACAGCTCGAAATGGCTCCAGCTTTGACACAAATGAAAGCCAGGCCCTTTGGCATGGGGCACCTGGCCCAGGGCAGCAGCTTTCAGCACACGTGAAGAGCAGAGCGCTTGGTATAACTGAAAGCAGGGTATGTTACCAGAACTGGAATTACCACAAATGTCTCTGTTTCTGGAAACATTTGTAAGGTCTCTCCTCAGGCTGCAGTCTCATAGATCCCAGACTTTCTCTTTCAAGCACTCCCATTTCCAGCAGAGAAATTACCAGATAGATGCTTTTCAGGTTACAAACTTATTTAGGACAGCTACAGGTCTCAGAGAAGCTATTTATAGGCCTAAAGCAGATATATTTGCATTTGTTGATGATGAGTTTGGGGGGTTGTTTTGCTTTCTTTCGGGTTCTTGCACAAGCATCCTTAATAGTGCCATTTTCTGATTTACATATCTGATTTTACCTATTCTGATTACGAATTTACATATTCTGATTTATACTCTCTTAAATATAGGTGGTTTGTATAGGATGCTGTTATGGCTTTATTCTTTTGGTTACAACAAATAAAACCATACACAGTCACCTTGGAAAGGAGTGATAGAAAGGAATGTAAAAGCATACAGAGGGGAGCAAGGGGCAGTGATAGTTAATTAGGGTCAGTAATACACGCTTCTTCCTGAAACTCCAGAACTCTTCCCAGAAGCGAGGCCGTGCTGGGAATTGCCTACGGAGCGGAGGATCGCAGTGCCCTCCCGCGGCGGCAGGATGGGGACTGCTGCGCGGCTGCCAGAGCCTCTCCTCCTGCCACCTCCACACGGGGGGGTTCTGGGCTCAAGCGCACACTGAAGCCGGGTCATGGGGAGCTTCTCACCCAACACCCCTAAGTCCTTCACCTCAGGGCTGTTCTCAAGCCAGTCTCCCCCAGGCTGTGGTTGTGCCTGGGATCACCCCGACCCAGGGGCCGGACATTAACGGGTTGATTTTTCCTCGCTCCAGCATCAGGTCAGAATATTGACACCTCACAGATGCTCGTACAACAAGGTGACACTGTTCTCAGCAACAAATCCTGCCTTCGGTCAGCATGAGGGGGTGGCTGTGGAGATGCGACACACAAGGCAAGGGATATGAGAGCATGCTGCAGGAGTGCCCTGAAAAATGGTACAGCATGGAGCATCCAGCACACACAAATGCATTTAACTTTTTACAGACTTCCTAACAAAACCAGGCCTGGAATCATACAGGAAACACAGAAAAGGCTTTTGGCTCATCTGTGTCAGGATGTCTGCTAGGCTGTACTGTGCTAATTTCATTTGTGTGCTTCAGTGTTCAGAGATGTAGAGAGGAATATGAAACATTTAATCTTGAGGCCGTATATTCCAGTAAGTAATTTTGCTTTCCTAGGCAAAATTTTGTTTGTCTACTTAATTCTTTCATTTCCCATGGAAATATTCTAAATACTTCTACTTTTTTGGTGTCTTAATCTTTCACATACACACAGTAACCACATTGCCTTTTTGTCTTAGCACAGCCAAGGCAAACATCACCATGTACTTCTGAGTATAGTGAGAAGGTGCATGAACAGAGCCAATTGAACCTAAACCCTGCCCAAGCATTTCAGCAGAATTATTTATGCTCAGACATTGTCTAGTGGGTCCCTACTCAGAGGCACAAGACTTATTCAGGGAAGCAAAGTTCCTAATACTTTGCTTTGAAACAACAGGGACCAAGAAACACCTACACAGACACACATTTAAATGTGACAGGAGCTCATGTGTGTGTGTGTGAACAAATCTTCATTTCTCCCCTCAAAGTAATGTTTTTTCCCTAAGCATCCCAGGTTAACACAACTAATGCCAAAGCAATGCTCGCCCCTTCTGAACTGGGGACAAGCCCATAGCTTTCAGTGCTGCTGGATTAAGTAACTAGAAGTCAGATGGCAAAGAAACATACTAAAACCCTTAATTCATGTTGAAGAACAGCAACTAAGATTTATATTCTGAGTCATGGGAATTGAAGTTTGAGAGATCATAGTTGCAAGTGTAGAGACTGTGACAGCCTAATAATAAACCTTAATTAATAAGATTTAAGTTTCTTATGTAAATCCCAACTTTTGTTGTTGCAATCTCCATTCTAAGGTGCTGTGCTCAGACACCTTCCCTATACTTATATTTACACCCTCACAATTGGGCAAGATCTCTAAAGAGCTATTACAGTTGATTCTTTAGTGACATAAAACCCAGAAACCAAACATTCATATTCTTCACACAGAGGTGAAATGCAAGTGTAAGCATCAAGCTAGATTATTCTGATCTAAACAACCTTTCCTTCCCAACAATAAGGGTGCTGATCTACAGTTCCACCCCGGTCCTACAATAATATCAAGATCTCTCCAGAAAGTCACATCTTTTTACAGGTTTTTAAACCAGAAATATCTAATACAGCAAGGAGAAAGTGTTTTACCAATCTTTAGCCAGCTAAAAGCAGTCCTTCAAGTTTGAACTGTCTGAGCTCCCTCTGCAGTCAGCAAACAGCAGTAGGCTATCTTAGCATGGGTTGAATAAATCATCCTCTGGGATACTTAATGAAGAAGACTAGATTCTCAGTGGCCTAGATGCGTAACTTTTAGATAAACATTCCTGTAAGCCAATACATACATATTACAGGAATTTATGCAGCTTGTGGTAAGTTATCTCTCCTTAGATTTTCATCTTTTGCTCCCTCCCTCTTTCTATTTCTCTTCCCCAGCCCATCTCTGATTTCCTGAGCTATTTTTGTTTCACTTCTTATCCACTTCTCTTTGCAGCTCTTGTTTTTGTAGCCAGCGTCTGGTCCTTCCTGCTCACAATCTCCTCTGCTCTCTCGCTTCCTTTTTGAGTCTCCACATACAAATAATTCACTCCATGCCTCCTACTTCAGAGTCACCCCTACTTTCCCCTCTCCTTTTATTCCTCTTTCCCAGTCGCTGAAGGTTTAAGGTCAAGAGAGTGATCAAGCAGCAGCTTTGTTACACAGATGGGGTAGGAAGAAAGCAGAGGGAACAGAAAGATCTGTGAAAGATCAGTTTCTCCCTCTGCTGAGAGCCGAAAAGAGCTCTGAGGACTGAGCCTGCTTGCAGAGCTACCAATCAGTAATTTAATCAGTAAAACCTCTTGCTTGGCAAACTGGAATCCTTCACCAAATCTAATAGAGGTGCAATTAAAGAAGGCATGTGGCTTTGGATGTGTTAAGTTTGTTCTCTAATTCCTGATGCCAAAAGACCCTGAGCAAATAGAAAACATCTGTTCCTCTGGCATCTTTAGACGTATAAACCTTGTTTACTTATGTATGGCTGGGTGGACCAGCAATCCAAACTGTGTGTTTCAGGAGGGCACCAGATATCAGCTTGCAGGCAGATCAGGAAGTTGGGAATAAGATATTCTTCCTGTAGTAACTCACAGAGTACAGTTACAACAACTGAAAAGGAAGGAAATTGTTAAATATTTTTCTTTCAGTAAAAAGTCTGCTGAAGCAAGATGTAATTTGGAAGAAAATAAATTCATAACCATTAGCTTGAAACAGAATAGATTTCGGTTTTCTTCCCTTAAGACGAATTAAAGTCTTAACACAGGAACAGCCGATCTTTGAGTAAATGGTCACAGTTTCAATGAAGCTTTTCTCAGCATCTCCAGAATCAGCTTCAGAGAGGTACCTTCTAACTTCCCATAGCAACTCATCTGTGCATCACAACTAGCAATCCCATAGTAAACAGTGTGTGCATTGCAGGGAGGAAGAGAAAGGATGAACAGGAGGAAGAGGGTGGCAGTGAGACTTTTTTTCCTTTGCTTTTCTCTGATAAAACTGTCCTGGCTGGGTATTGGACCTAATTAAATCATACAGAAGACTTTTGTATTTCTTCCCTAATACATTCTTCAGGGACTCTATACCAGTGTAACCCTGGTGTTCTCTTCTCTTGTTTTGGTAATTAGACTTAATGATGGTAGATTAATCCTGAGCTGAAGTGTTGGAGAACACATTGTGGAACACTTCTTAGGATTCATTTGCCTTCACCCATTGGTCCAGAAGCCAGTCCTTCTCAGACTTCATTTGCTCTGTTTTCACCTGGCCCTTTCTAGTACAACCAAAGAGATGGACATTGAACTAGATCTCAACCCACCAGCCTCCCATTATATCCATCTGGAATTTGATAAGGGGATAAGGAGAGCAAACAAATAAAACATGATTCCCGTATCACTTAGTGAGAGGCCATAGCATTATGAGTGTCCTAAGTGAAAGTATGCATGTTAATTCCAAATGGCCCTGTGTTTGGTTGTGGGGCTTCCCCCTCTGTCCTAGTACTGGACCCATGCTGCCACTACCTCCTGCCACTACCACTACCACACTGCCAGCTGCTGCCACTACCTCCTGTTCTCATAAGGAAACCCACACCTCCCTCCCAGCACTAGAAAGCTTCCACCACCAGCCATGCATGTTGCAAACAGATGCCACAGCTATTCAGGGATACCCAGATCAGCAGCAGTGGTAAAAAATCAGAAGGGCAAGGACCAATTATAGAGAGGCCTTAATGAAAGGTCTGGGAATGATGTTCTGGCTCTAGCAACCCAAGCAGAGATTTGCTATTCCAGGGAAGTCAGGATTTCCCTCCCTTTGTCTTTGTACTTTCTTCTTTTAGAGGATAAAAAACAAAGTAACAATCATACCATTGGAAAGTTTTTTTTGACCCTTTACAAATACCTGTCCCTTCAGATGGTTGTAAAACTGAATCTCAGAGCAGCTTTCAGTATCTGAAGGGGGCTACAAGGATGCTGGAGAGGGGCTCTTCATCAGGGACTGTAGCAACAAGACAGACAGGGGAAGTTCAGGTTAGATATAAGGAAGAAGTTCCTCACTGTGAGGGTGCTGAGGCGCTGGCACAGGGTGCCCAGAGAAGCTGTGGCTGCCCCATCGCCAGTAGTACTCAAGGCCAGGTTGGACGAGGCTTGAAGCAACCTGATCTAGTTGTCCCTGCCCATGTCAGGGGGTTGGAACTGGATGATCTTAAGGTCCTTTCCAACCCAAACGAATCTGGGATTCTATGATTCTATGAGTGTAACACACTGAAACAGAAAAAGCCAAGGGCAAAAGGCAGAGCATTTGCTTGCTGACAGGGGGGTTGGAACTGGATGATCTTAAGGTCCTTTCCAACCCTAACTATTCTATGATTCTATGATTATTCAGCTCCCCAGGACAGTGTTTCCAGAACATAGAATAAATGCAGTAAATAACTTTAAACTGCTCCATCGGTTTTTTTTTATTAAATGTGACAGAAAGTGAGACATTATGTTGCCTTTTGCACTGTTTTACAATGGACAGTACCAGATCGTCTCAAAAGTCTGAACTCTTCCTGGTTAACACTGCAGCTAAACCCAGTTAGCCTCATGCTGTCTGTAAAGAATGAAAATATGTCCCTGTGAACTTACTTCTGGGTGCACTCTGCCAGCTATGTTTGGAACCTATGATTTCTGCTATGTCCTGAGAGTTGCACGTATCCAATGCTGTAATTATCAACTCTTTCCTCTTCTTACACTTTAATCTGAGGTCTCAGATGTCATCCTCTTGGCTCAGAAGATGCCTCTCTACAGCAAGGTTCCCATTTTTCCCACACTCTGAATGGTATTCAACTGTGAGAACTAAGCTCATACATATTCCACTGCTCACAGTGTTATGTCCCAGTTAAACATTTTCGTCCAAGATTTAAAACAGGTTATAATCCCTTATGTAGATTTATACCTTGTCCTAATGTCATTTACTTCTCTGGCAGAGGTTTTTGCATGACATCTTTCCAGTCAATAAAAAGAGGTCAGTCAATGCAAGTCAGAATGTGTGCCTCAAAATAGCCACAGTCCAGCAGCCCATGAGACTGTATTATAATCAGTACTTTGAGGTGCTTTTCCAGTCACCAAAATATCATGGCCAGTACACACAGTTACACTGGATACTGTATTGTTCCTCAAACCCCCAACTTCTTTGTGCCTCTGAGGTACAGCATGAGTTCAGCCAAAGGAAGGAAGCTCCTTCTTAGGCAAAAGAATGTAGGAACTTCTAACCCATGTAAGCAAAGACTGTACCCAGAGACATTCCACTAGTGATTTAGACACTGCCAGATCTATTTGATCTGGCCACTGCTAAAACTGGACATAGTGCAGAAACTGAAGGAAGCACTCAGTGAGTCCAGCCCTCTCCAGCAGCAATGAAGCCTTTTAGCAGGGTTTTGGATGCATGGCTGGATGTTGGCATCACAGCTCCTGAATCTGTATACCTGAAAAATCAGTTGAGAAGTCTCTCCAAAAGAGTAAGCAAGGCAGACAGAGGAAGTATTAACTGATGCTGCGGGTATCATTTTAATCTGCTGGTCCCACACATACAAAACCTTTTCCTTACCTGCTGGGTCCAGAAGATGGATAGATGGGTTTCAAAATGATTGTTATTATTATTAATTATCAACAATGGCAACAACAATAGTAACAAGAGCTCACTATGTAAAAGGTACTTGGATTTCTAATCCATTGTATCCCCAGTACCAACACATACACTCTGGGAGAGTCAGAATAGGGTTCTCCTACTGTTTCATTTAAGAATAAAATAGAAAATCCAACATTCTGATGCTGGAGGTGGATGCTGAGGTTTCTGATTTGTAAGTCTGATATTCTCTATAGACATCATAAACCATACTACTTAGCATATACTCTAGGAAACGAATAGCTAAGCTAAAGCTAGGACACATGTAAAGAAGCATATGACCTCCATGCAAAGACCTTCCTTCACCACTGAGTGATACATCTCTTTTGCCACCTCCAAAACATATAATCACGACTGCAGTCAACCTCTCCCTTTTCTCATGCAAAAGACAGCACAGAAAAGAAGCCACAATATGGGGCTCACCCTGGTCCCTATAAGGATTCTATTATTCTTCAGCTGTTCTTCTCTATACTGACTCTCTGAACCATCACAGTGTTTCCATTTATTTAGAGTATCCAGGGGGAAAAAACTCAGGATAAAAGCCAGTAACCCATCTTACTAACAAAGCAGTAGCAATTTACTGGCCCTTCTTTCCTAAGTCATTGGATTTTTATAGCCATTTTATAGCCATTAAGAACTTATCTTCAGTGGAAGCATGATGAAGTAAATAGTCACTCTGTGTCTTGCTGAACACACTGCAGCTCCTACACTCTGTTAGAACTGGTTATATTTAGTCTACAAGAAAGAGCATACATGAAAAATAGCTTACAAAGAGCAGGCAAAAAGTCATGTGGAAGGCAAAAATGCACAGCCTTTAAAAAGTAATAGAATTATTTATATAGTAAATAGGGGCGGTTTGTATTTTCTTTTTAAAATGTAGCTTACAGCAAAATTGTCTCCCTTAAAATAAGAGAATAGTATTAATGCTTGGATCAAGGGCAATTCAACTATAAATTGCCCTGCATTCCAGAATCCCATTATCCCCTCAGCTCAAAGGACAGTATAAGGGGTGAAGTGGGGGTGGGAAATCACTTGTGTAATAGGATTTCCAAGTTTTACCTTATATAGCGAGGTCAGTCAGGTTTCTTACCATTTAGAAGACCACGGTCCACAGCTCAGTGCCCAGCCTGCAAGTTTGGGGCGGGGGGGGGGGGGTAAATCTGCAAGAAGAATACTTTCAACACATCCTGATTTCCACAGAGTTTACAGCCATGGTATAAAAGTAATGGGAAGTGCAAGTGTTCCAGTGACACCAGTAATATTTTTCAGCATTCTATTTTTAGGATTTCTTGGCAAGGTTTCCTCTCTAACCCTGGCTCCCAGTTTCTGTCTAATAGCCCAAGCTGCCAACAGGGGTTTAGAGGAGGAATGCCTTGTGGCAAGATTTTCTGACTTATTACAGGAAGGGCAAAATGTGATTCTCCCCCCACCGTTAGCCAAAAATGGAGGTTCAAAGAATCTTCAGGAATCCAGCAGCCAGCAGTCCATTCATCTGTGTCAAATCCCTGTGAATTGATGCTTATTCAAGTCAGGATCCCAGCTTCATACCACAAACTCCCTACTCCAATCTTCCTTCTCAGTAAACATAGAGTGAAAATGCACTTTTCATATTCGCCCTCTCAGTGTTTGACAGGTATAAGCCAGCTTTTATTTTGCAGTCACATCCAAGACACAGAAGTGATGAAGGCCATAATTCAGTTAAGATCTTTGGCTGCAAAAAGTTATGGTGATGACTGATCAAAACACTGCAGATAGCACAGAAATACAACTGGGGCAGCATTAACAAGGATTCTGGCTAGTTATTTATTCCTTGCTTTTATTTGTCTGTGACAAGGTATAATACATAAATTTCTACAGTATGTGGAAGCAACAGAGAGAAACTGAATATTTAAAAGGAAACTTTTAAATCCACAATGAATTTCAGAACAGCTCCCACTTTAAAGTATTCCATGCGCAATCCTGGAGCAATGTTAATCATTCTCATCTTGTTTTCTCATTCTCAGAGAATTAAGGTTATATTTTTAAATCCTGTGAGCCAGTCCTTCGCAGCTAAAGTTGGCCAAGTTGGAATGAAAAGGAGTTTAAAACAATTCAGACTCTGGCGAGTTCCACCTAATTCATTTTTCCATCTAATGCCCTCCAACATTGCTGAAACCTGTTCAGGTTTGCTGAGTTTTTGAATGACATTCCAATGCTGTTACACTGACAACTTCAATAGAGCTGCAAAGCTCAAGAAGAAGCAAGCATGGCTGGAATCTCAGTCAGAGCTGCCTCAGGCTCAGCTTCCACCCTTCCAGAAGAGCCTCTGCCTCTGAAGATGGGGGCCATCCACAATGAAACCAAGCACTTGGTTCTGGTCAATTAGTTCTACATTTTAATGAATATCAATGGCCTTTCAGGAGGAATTGCAAGGGAGAAATAAGACGAATAAGGAAAACAGCTTTTTACCCTCAAAGCAGTGTTCATCCATTTCTCCTTTTATGAGTGTTTAGTGCAGTCATTGATCTCAGCTGATACATGAAAAACATTCTCCTTTTTCTGTGAGGAAAACAGCCAAGTGTCATGGTTTGGTGGCACAGAGGCGATCCCATCACTCTTTTGAGAGTTCTGACAGTGCTCCTTTTGTCTAGACCATCACATCTTAAAGCCTTCATGCTACATGGGTAAATGCATTCCTAAACAGGAATTCTTTCCAAATGAAGGCTGGGGAAAGAAAAGCCATCCCCATGCTGTTTTGACATGGTTCCACAGTGAAGAACACTATGGCTTTTGCCTTCAGATCACTGGTTTAAAAACACTGGAATCCAGGAACCCTAAAATCCTTCAAGTTTTGTTCAGTTTGAGCCAACAGATTCTCTTATTTTCCCAGGTGGGGACACACTTGATGCAACTACAACTACCCAGATCCCAATGGGAAATAAGTTAGGACTGACCCATGGAAATGTTATGGGTCAAACGTCTCATAGCAGTTAACAGAAGACACGCTTTTTTTTGTCAGAGTAACTGCAAACCTCAGCATCCTTCTACTTAGTCAAGTTCCAACCACAGGACAAGAGACTAACCCTGATGATCCACCATGACCCATCATGACTTCAGCTCTCAAGTTACCACTGCCACTGGTGACTTGGTGATGACAGAGCTGAGTGAAGTGTCCATTTGCGTGTGAATGTAGTTCTTCCTACAGTGCCCATCAACAACACCCATGCACAAAGTAACACTTCTCCTGCTCAAGCACAAAGGCAAGAAAAAAACTGTTCCAAATACCTTAAAGACAGGCTAAAAATACAACCCATTGTTTAGCCATCCACCAATATTACAGCTGTGTGAAATCCAGGTCAGAATCCACAGACTGAACTCACTCATCTTCTGTCTGATGGATCTTTCTCTCCCACACATACATGAGTGCACACAAACCCACATGTAGTCCTGTTGCCACTGTGCACAGGCTTAAATGCATCTACTGCATTCAAGACCACAACACTATCAGCCTATCACTGAAACCCCATGAGCTGCCACTGCAATAAATCTAGAGAGAGCCTTCGTAAATCCTATGGGGAGCCTTCAAGGACAAAGACCCAAATGGTTTTAATTTCCCTCTAAGCGATAGCCATAGTTAATACCAGATTTGGCAGGAAGCAGGCATTCCATGCCCATTGGGCTTATACGGACATGAAAAAGAGTTTATGTTTGACATTTGCTTTAAAAACATAATGAAAACCTTTTGCTCTTTCAAGTCCCAAACTTGCATTAGTTTCTGAGAGTCTATTACTTTGAAAAAAAGCATTTGTTGGCTCTGATTGCTTGGATAGCCAACAAAAAAAACGTTAGGAATAGGCTCTTTTTTAGTGCTCTGTAGCTGGATGACAGAGATCAAGGGGCGACAGAAACAAGATGCTGAACAGCACATTCCCTCTCTGTCCCCCTTACAACTGCTTTTGATAAATAAGAAGTGGCTTATGACATCAGGCTCTGATTCATCACTGGCAGCTCTCCACCAGTTAACAGAAAGGAAAGGACATGTAGTATTTCCACATACTGCCCCAATTCTCTCCATGTGTTTTGTCCCTTAGTATCACACACAGCATTTGCCTAGTGCCCTGGTGGCACAGCAGAGCTATATGGCAAATATGGGTAACAATGGAGATCCAAAAGTAACTCTCCATCAGCTGTGCTCCAGATTCCTACCAGACATGGAATGGAGGGCTAATGCTTCCAGTGTTACATGCACTGGGGTAAGACAGGGCTGGAAAGGTTTATCGAATCAAGGAATGGTTTGGATTGGAAGGGACCGTCAAAGCTCCTCCAGTTCAATCCCCCTGCAATGAGCAGGGACATTTTCAACCGGATCAGGTTGCTCAGAACCACATCCAGCCTGGCCTGGGATGTCTCCACGGATGGGGTATCCACCACCTCTCTGGGCAATCTGGGCCAGTGTTTTACCACCCTCATTGTACAGAATTTCTTCCTCACATTCAGCCTGAATCTCCTTCCTTTAGTTTCAAACCATCACCCCTCACCCTGTTGCAACAGGGCTAAAAAGCCTCCCGTCTTTCTAATAGGCCTCTTTTAAGAACTAACAGGCTGCAACAAGGTCTCCCTGGAATCTCTTCTCCAGGCTGAACAACCCATTTGTGGATGAGAGTCCTCTCAGGGCAGAAAGTAAGAAAGGGGCAAGGCCAACTAGCTCTGAGAGCTTGAAGCAGCAGTTTAGAGCTCTTGCAAGTTCCACAGTCAAAATACAACCAACCTAGTCCTTCCATCCTGAAATCTACATGGGAACCAAAAAGGTCGGTCTCACTCTATGTGTCTCAGCTCCTGACTTCACACCATGTGTAAGGCAGCAAATATAAAAGCATAATTCAACTATTAAAAATTGTGACTTAAAGAACAGTTCCGTGCTGTGCTCTAGATCCATCCTGATCATGACTTACTGCTTTATGTTGCATTACTTATAATTAATACCCCAACAACTTCACTTTGCCCTATCACCTTAAAGACTTCTTCCTTTAGCTTTATGCATGTTATAAAATGAAACAGGCCAGGAATGAATGAGAGCACCTATTCACTTCAGTTAGCTCTGGCTTCCTTCAGCTTTTTCTCCCCTGCTATAGAACAGCTCTGATAAACAACAGTGGCAGTTGACTCTCTAAAACATTTCACATCTCTGTTATTTTTGACAGCTGAAACAGGTATTTATGCACTTAACCCAAAAGGGAAGATCCACAAGGCAGTGGTATTTGGCTTTAACTGCAAAGACCTTATAAGAATAAAACACATAGTCAGGAGCCCATTACTACAGAAAGCAGAATTGATTGATGACTAACGCACAGATAAACTGAAGTGAAAAGATCTGTTACAGGCTGTCCTACCAAGTTTTTTTTGGTTAAGTGTCTTTTCATAATTCCATTAATTTCATTAGAGCCAAAATGGAAAAGTGCTGCACTATGAGAGAGACAATGGAAAACCTGCAAAATGATGACTAAAATTTCCATACATGTAACATCCAAGGTTGTCTCTTGTTTCACTTAAAAATAGCCTCTAGGACTTCATAAACAAGTTTTACCTTGGGTATGCTCCTCATTTTTTGAAGGTAGAGGTATTCTCAATGATCGTCTGAACAGATTTCAAACAGAGCTTTTAATTAAAGTAAAAACATAAAGCACCAAGATATACATGTTCATTTCAGGTTATTCTCATCCCTGCTGTCCTTCTATGGTGATAAAATTCGCCCTTTGCCTTCTAGGTGAAACTTCCTTTCCCATTCAATCTTACAACTGGCAGGTCATTGAATGAGAAAACAGAGTTTCATAAACACACCTCACAGTAATTCTCCAAGAAAAATGAGCTACCACTTAAGCAGAATAGTAATTTCTGACCCAGAAAGTGGTGAGACAGTAGGGCAGAGGCTGCACAGAATGCTAGACAGCAAATGCAAGCAATCCTGGACTGGTTTAATGCTTTTTCTAAAGATAAAACCATTACACAAGTCCTAAATGGGTGCACTGTCAAACCGCATCTTGTAAATGCCTTCAGCGGTCACAAAGCAACATCATACTCCTCTCCCCATCTTGCGAAGGACTGGAGAGGTTATAAACTATGACAAGAATAACCTCACCTGTCACACACACTGAGAAGCACCTAGCGCACACTCAGCATCAGGCACATGCTTACTTTTTACATTCCCACTGTGTGCACTTGAGTTGACATGGCAAAACCATGTCTAGCTGGAAAATCTAATCCGATTTACTTTGGCTCTTTACCTATTAAAACCAGAGGAGGCTGGAAGGAGGAAAGAAAGAAAACTGCTGTTTTCTCTTCATCTCTTTTCAGAGAAAGCCACTTCACATGTGGGGAGGGGTTCACATGTGGAAGGGAAAGGCTTTTCCCAGAAGTGATCAATTCTAGAAAGTGGAAGGTCACATAAAATGAAGTCACAACATGAAGGTAGCTGCAACATCCCGCCACTGGACCCAGTGGTATCGTGTACCGTGTACCACAGCTTCTTTCTACTGGCCAAACTTAGATAGTGGGAATTCTCCTAACTAAAGCAGGAGTACCGCATAGGAGCTTACAGAGTTTCTTGCAAGCTGTTTAGCTGGCTTCTAACTTAGATCTCCTTTTCCTCCCTTGGACATATGTCTTCCCAACCCAGCCCATACATAAGACGGCTAACATGAAGAATACTGTTAACTACCACCTGTGCTAAAGATGAAAAAGCCCTCAAAATCTGAGTTGAATTTCCTATAGGGTATTTGTACTTGAACTGCCAGGACCCTGTACCCTTTATAAATTATTTTCAGGGTAAGAGATATCTTCACTCACCTGGAGTTCTTAAGCAGTCATTATCAGCTTTGTATGAGACTTAATCAGGATTCTTGGAGGTTACTAATGTGGTTTAGACACACCAGTAGTCTCTTCAAATGTTGTAAGTGATCCATGAAGAGCTGGGTACAGCATTGGAAGTTTTATGGCTGCAAGAGCCATAGACTCAGACCCCAACTCAGTAACTGCAGCTATGTAAACCAGAGCCTATATTATAGCATAACAACTAAGCATGTTAAAGTTTAAAATATCAGGGTTAAACAAGTGAAAATCTGTACGAGGATACACCACAGAGTTTCACACCCAAGCATCCCATGACCCACACTAGAGCAAAAAAAGAGGGCAATGGGCAAGAAAGCTGGTTTTGTAAGAGAATCTGAAAGGATGCAACAAAGCAAAAGGAAATATCAAGTAGTTATCTCTTCAGAGGAAAACAGAAGAGAGCATAATGCTAAGTGGTTTTGTATTTGGGGAGGAGAGGGAAATTCATCATGACCAGCACCATATGTGAGTCACTAGAGGATTAAATATTCCTAATTTTAATTCAATAAAATATCTTAAGTCACACTTAAAATTCATTTTCAACTTCCAGAGATGTCAAGACCACATGAGCCTGTATTTTACTGTATAGGAACAGGCTTAAGAAACTGCTTGTGTTCAAGTGTTTTGTTGAATAAAGAACCCTGCTGAAGGAGCTTAGTACATATTCAACCATGGCATGAGTCCTCAACCTCTTACAGAAGTAAAGCAGAGTGGAGGAGGAAGGGAAGTGCTGCTAGCATTTTACTTTCTCATGAGGGAGGCTGGGATTGCTGAGGCACCAGTGCTACTCGAGCATGTGTTACAATCTGCAGCAGCTCTCTCTGCTGTTGGAAAGCCATGGGACTTGCATCAACTCCCAAGGTCAGGAGGAAGGACCAGCTAGGATGAAGGAGATGTAGGAAAGGGAGTATGACTCTCATTCCACATATCATAAAAGAGCTCACATGTTTTGAATAACAATTTTGACAATTTAATTGTTGGTTTGGATGATTAAACAATGTGTATCGGGAATGGAATTGTGATCTGAACCATCTGTGCAAAGAAATGGCTTTATGGAATGGTGGGGTGACTGAAACTATTCAACCTCCTTGCTTGTAACCAGCCAGATTTGAAGCAGATTGTACCTACCTATATACCTATATATATACCTATATATACACATTCATTTCTCCCTCAGTATTCTCTGAGATGTTTATTCTATCAGTTTTCTGGACAACCAAAGACCATCCAAGATCCAAGAAACTTCCCTATTTAGATTCAAAACCAGAACCAACAACGATTTTTCCTTTATAATGATACAATTTACCATTCATAGTCAGTAGGAACAAACAATTCTGAAATTACAAAGCAAAAGCAATGCTCAAAGTAACCCACAAACTATAAAAAAGAAAAGAAGACATTTTCTATTTTAAGTTTCATGGGAAAGTTGTTCGTCTTTCCGGACATCACTTGAGGGCTGTAACTGAGCCATTTGGGAACCTTTCACATTCCTCCTATACCCTTAATATTCTTCTGGAAGGAAAAAAGAGTTTTAAATCCTTCTTTGCTTCCCAGTTCCTCTCAGGAATTATTGTTGTTATAATTAGAAGTTGCCTTTATCTTTCAGAGAAAAAAAATATCTTTTCTTCCCTCTTGTTGAAAACCACTTTAATCCAGCCTGTTTTCCACAGGACATGTCACAGCTGTCAGACAGAAGGCAGGATACTGAGATGAAAATGCAATTCTTTCCAGTAACAGCCATTATGTCCCGGTGTGCTTCACCTTTCTGAGACCCCTTGGAAACCTAACTGACACAGTAGGTACAATTGCTTGAGGTATTTGAAAGGCTTTTTCCTTTCCTTGGTTATTACAAACATGATAACTTGCACTGAAGGAACCAGGCATTGTACTGAAGACCTTAAAAAGAACTCCAGTTGCATACTGTACAGTCTTTAGTAAGCTGGCTTCCCCAAGATTCTCATGTACTAAATAACCTTAGCAACAGGGCTATCATTACATGAATTAACCTGACTGGCTAAGTAATAGTAATGGAGTAGGAACAAGATGCATAGTCAAAGGGATTTCCCATCTATATACAATAATAAACATTATGCAGCTTTCACACAGAATGTATTCATTAGATGAAAGGATGCATTTGTTAGCAAAAGGGTGATTGGCCTACAGGATTCATAGAATCATCTAGAATCACAGAATGGTGTTGGAAAGGACCTTAAGATCATCCAGTTCCAACCCCCTGCCATGGGCAGGGACGCCTTACACTAGACCATGTTGCCCAAGGCTCTGTCCAACCTGGCCTTGAACACTGCCAGGGATGGAGCATTCATCAGCTTCTTGCACACAGTTTGACTAACAATGGCCCAAGCTGGGTCTTCTATAGCTGCCATCACCTTGGCCTGCACTGGCAAAAAGATATATTAAATTACTAAAGATTCTTGTTGTTTTATTCTGACTTCTCTGTTTTATAACACAATACAAGGAAATGATGCTGAAGACTTCTGAACTTGTGGGCATTTTGGGCCAGTGCTGCTATTTGCTTAGTATTCAGTCCAAACCCCCTTTAAAATCTTTCTTCCTGGAAGAAATATTTTGCTTCCAATTCTTTCCATCTGTACAAATAAATCACCAGTAGCAGAAGCCAGAATATTCCTGCAGGGAGATTATGGACTGAGTGATACTGGTGATTACCCTCTGATGTAGCGTAGCATCCTGACATTTGCACATTCACCCAGTCAGAGATACCAAGACATAACATAGAAGCCTACTGTATGGAGCAAGACAGTACAGAGATCCATTGGACTGTCCCTTTTCCTTGCTTTGCACAAGTGACAACTCATTACTCCAAAAGCAATATGTTTCAGTGGAAAAGCATTTCAATGAGGCTCAGACCTGAAGTCTGTTATATATTCGTTGAGCAAGTCTGAAAAAGTTACTTGATTTACTTTACTTTGTGCTTCAGTTTCCTCTATTGGTTCTTGCTGGTGTAAGACAATAGGACTGGTACAAACTTTTTTCCTTCTCCCTTACAGTATTATACACAAAGAAAATTTAAAGAAGTGGGTAAAAAGTAAAGATTCAGACAATGAGTTTTCAGGTAATGCTGGGATATGCTCAGGAAGGTTCACCTACAGCAACTGAGCCAGAGCTGGTGCTTGCTTGACTCCAGTCTATGCTGAACAGGGAATTAAGTAGTCACTGCCACAGTAGCCCCTCACAGAAAGCTGATAAACCACCCAAGGATGAGGCCTAACCAAGAAACATAATGTTAACTATATGCCAATTTTAAGTTAGCCTAATTCCATCGATTCCAAGAGAAAAATACTTACTTGTCTAGTGTAACCCTACTAGAAAAATATACCCCTTCCTTGAAAATGCAAAACAAACAAATCCCCTCAGTCTTTAAAACACATTCCTAGGGTCAAATTCATGCTATTTTACCCTCAACTTTGTATTAAGACCTTTTGCCATATTCTGAGGCAGAATGTCTAATATTACAACTACCTCAACCCCCCAGTGGTAGCAATTCAGATGGTGCATTGTATAATTATGTATCTTCCTGCTGGAAGATCAATAGAAATTCAACAATAGAGAAAGCTCATATTTTAAGCTGCTGCAAGCTGACTCCTTTTTCATGTTCCAGATGTAAAATAAAGGCACTGATGTTAATACATCCTGCTCACATGTTTTCTGTTCCCTAATAGCAGCATAAATTGGAGCCTTTGCCAGCTTTTGTAGACTACTCCATCATTTGAACTCATTTTATAAGCAATATTTTGAGAATTACTGGCCCAGTTTCCCCCATCACTCATACTAATTTAAAACTGATTAAATGCAATTGGTTTCAGAGAAGAAACTCTTGATTTATACTAATATATAATAATAGAAGAATGCAAACCATCCATTTCATGGAAGTTGGTATGAGGGTGGTGAAGCTCTGCTTAGCCACAGCAGTCCCTGCTAAATTGACATGGACTGCTGCTAAGGAAACCACCAGATTTCTTTATCTTGTTGCTTGGTATTAGCCTCTCCCACTTCTTTTAAGTGTCACAAAGAGAGGAGGTTAACATCATTTAGTTTGTTCTCTTGCCCCTGGTTTTAATGCTCACATTTTCTCAACCCTTCAGGGTATCTTAACAAGGAAAGGAAGAATCCAGAAGAAACACGGTTGTAAAATCTAGCTTAAAAGGAATCACTTCTGAGCAATATTAGTAACATCAGTTAGCTGGAGAACCCTCTGAGCAGCAGACTCTCAATTAGCAGCCCCAAAGAAGAGCAGGAACCAAAGTGTGGTGGGGCAAAGCTGTCATGGGGAGCAGGTAACACAGTAGTGGGATGCTGTTTTGGAGCAATAGGGTTACCCATCCTAACTAAGTCCTTGTAATATAACTAGTATGAAAAAGAGAGCAAGCATGGCTCTTGGAATATGTTCTTAACGTGTTTCAAGAGCATCCAGTAAAATTGGGGTTACCAGGAGCCAACTGAGTTGGTGTACAATAACCAGTTAGTAATCTTCCCTCTACTAAAGCGTGCCCCATTAATAGTCTAAAATCAGACTCCTGGTCCTTGATCTAAGAGTTAGTAGAAAAATTGTACTTATCAATGTGGGGAGGGTGGGGAGGGAAGGATTTTGCTACAGTAATTTTTCTTTCCAATGTAACATTACGATTTTCAGGTTTAATACAGTGCATAAGGTCACAGGCTAATGTTTCTTTGGCAAGAGATCACTGGAGATCATTGTATATGCTTTCAAATGGAATAAAGCTCCTTCTTTTAATTCTGAGAGAAGGCAAAATATTTCAGCCCTTTAAATGAGCCACTTGTCTACAACTGAACACTGGCCATCTTACACCTCAGAAGAGAGCAATTCTGGCACCAACACATACACTCTGCTATTTTCTTGGCAGCTTTGTGGTTTGAAATGTTAGACGCAAGAGTGATGGAGATCTTCCCAAAGATAGAGTGCCGATGAGATGCTCAAGGGGAGCTTGAAACCAGTACAGATTATTTAGTGCCTATTTACCACTTGTGTGGTATATTCTGTATGAATTTCTGGGAAACTAATCCTAAAAGGTTTCATCAGAACTGGTATGTTTTCAGAAGGGATTTGAAATGAAAGCGATTGCTTAGTTAAGCATGCAAAAGGAAAGGGAGACTGCTAGAGTGTGCTGAACTCGAGTCAGCAAAAACATTTACACATATGCTTAAAATGAACTTAATCCAGTGTTGAACCAAACTTTCAGAGGTAACCCAGAAGGAAGTGCATGAAACTTCAAAGGTCCAAAGATTTGCTTAGCAAACCAGAAACAGAGATGCTTGAATGAGCCTCTGGAATGAGTTGCGTAGAGCTGAGAGACTCTGACAATGCTCTGGAAAGGTTTCTGGTACCTCCTGCTTGCAGCTCTGCCGAGAGGCTGCTATTTTGGCAGTTCCCCTCGTTTTGTCCACAGCCATAAACTCAAAGACAGACCAGATCACTGAGACCAAATGGGTTTAAAACCATAAGCTGATCAAAACCTTTCATACCCGTCCACAGCAATGAACTCAAAGGGAACCCATCATTGGGACCGGATGGGTTTAAAACCTTAAGTTGATCCAAAACTTTCCTACCCGCGAAAAGTTAACGTGTACTTCAGGATTATCAACCCATCCCTATTTAGGGGCACTCCATTTCCACAACTACCCCCAAAACAACTGATTTAGGTGCCTATTCGGAGGTAGCCGACCCCCGCCCCGCCTCCCCCCTCCGCACCGGGGCCGGGGCAGCGCATCCCGCGTACCTGAATCATGGTCTCGGCTCCTCCTTGCGCCGAGCGGCGGCGGGGCGGGGGCCGGGACCGGCTCTCGGTGCCGCGGCTCGCCAGGCTCGCCCGGCCGCCCATGGGCTCCCCGGGGCTCACCCGCCGCCAGCGCTCATGAGCCCCCCCCGGCTGCCACCCGCGCTCCCGTTCTCCCAGCTCCTTCCCGCTCCGCTTGCGCCTTTTGTTACCGTGCTCCCGAGCTGACCACACCGTGCCCCCTCCGGAGCCCGGACGACAAATCAGAGAGCCGGTGCCGAAAGCTCTGTGTTCCAGCTGGGGAAATACAGCCTTCCTTTATCCTGGTGGGAGGGTTTTTGGATCACTGAGCGGTGCGGATACAGTAACGGGGAAATTAGGAACTCGCTTAACAGTCTTCGCTGCTTTTGTGCAGAAGGAAAGCGAGCTTTCCAGCGATCTGTCACTAAAGTAAGCCGATAGTACCCGAGTAACTTGAGAGAGAAAAATAGGTATTTAAAGTTGACACCAAGAATGACTTTGAAAACAGTTTCAGAACGGGGGAACCTACAGGAATTTCCTGCTTCTTTGTGTAATCTGCCTGCATGTGTCCATGAATTCATTCCCTTTAGTTTGTAACAGAACTTATTTTCCCTGCCTGCAAAAGGATGCATAGTGCTAAGGGGAGGAAGAATAACCATGTAATGAAAGTACAGCACTGTAACTTAGAGACGGGGGCTCTGCTTTCCTTTTTACCAAAGACATTTGCTATTCCATGCAATTCAAGTATGCAGAAATGTGCTGTGATTTTGCCTGGTTTAATTCTTCAATCTCCATCTCTATGGAGGTACAGCTGCTTTACAAAACAGTGCTGAGAATGTGTAGCTCCCACCACAACCTAAGGGTGTAACACTGGGTAACTCTTGCTACTATAGTGAAGGGATCATGGGCAAAAAGTTTCAGTTCTCTTCGGGTTTCCAAGTTTCCTTCTCTGCTAAAATAGACATGGAATAAATCAGTGCTTCCCAGACCCTGACGCGTCCTGAGGAATTCAAGACACATTTACTTGACTGTCATGCTGTAAAAGATGTCTGTAACTGAAGAGCAGAGAGAGTTTATTACTCATTTCCAAACATTTGAACTGCAGTGTTCTACCATCTTAAAATAGATTTGGAGGCACTGGGTCAATGGGGTTTGGTTTTCCTCAAGGAATTATTACCAAATAATTTCTGCACATTATTGTTATGACAACATCCATCATGCTATGATTTAGGTCAAAACAATGTCTTTTATACAGCTAAAAAGGAAAAGTAATTAAACTGGTTTTAACACTATTCCATTTTTTTTTGTACCATTGTTACTTTGACAGTATAGGAATGGCCATTGACAGGTTTGAAATCCCTCTGCAGAAAGGAATGAAATGGCATAAATGTGGAAATGTCAACCCTTTCTGAAGGCCTTTTCATTGTTCTACCTTACTGGAATGATCACTTACATTGCTTCAGTGGTTTGATCCCGCTTTTAACTACTGTCATCTTCTAAATATGGCTTGGTATGTGTTAAAAGGTTTGCAAAGCTGAACTAATCAAACCGATGTTTCATATGGCTCTGTTGCTCGTTCTAGTATTAAAACACCCAAACCCAAACAACAACAGTATTTGTTTTCTCAGCATCAAAGTAGAATCAAGAATTAGAAGAGGTAAAGTCATGCTGCTGGCAGATGACCCACGTTATAGCTTTCTTGGCTAAAGCTGTCACTTCCCCTTGCATATAGACTCTTCAAATGCAACTGAGCAGCTTTTGAAGTAAACTTGCAAAAGAGACCATGGAACTTCATTACAACTTTCTTTAACAGAGGTAACCAAGAGTATTTTGGGACTCAAATGCCAAGTTCCCCTCTGGATTAGTCCTTGACTCCTGCACCTGTATGCAAAAACACAGGGTTTTTTATCTGGGGGTTCCACAAGGTGGTGACTCTATCTTTGACATGTCAAATGCCCTCAAATTCCATTCATGGGTAATTCAGGGAACTTACTCCCCCAAACCCAATCCAGTGCAATATTTGCAATGCAAAGGGTGTCCTTTAAAAGAAACTAGTAAATGTGTCTGTATTTATAGGAGAGGCTGGCAAGCATTAATGATCCATCATTATTTAAGTAAACAGGAACAGAAGAAAGACTTTCCTTAACTATTGAGCCCTGTTCCTACTTCTTCCACCACTGTGAGAGTTAGAAAAGGTGAGCTTCAGCCTTGTTGCTACCAAAACCAGAGGCTGGGGAGGACCAAGGAGCATGGGGCAAGAAGTAATAACAAATGCACAGATATGTAGTAAGTTCAAATTAAGTAACTGTGGATAAGACGTGGATCGCTTCCTAGAGGATAATGACCACAGCCCAAGGCAAAGCTGTCTTAGCATCAAGCCTGCCATTAGCTCTCCAGGAAATGCAGCAGTCTGAAGTCATTAATGAAATGATAGCCAGTTATTTGGTGGGAGAGGGATTAGTCAGGCAAAAGGAATATTTTCCTTGTGGTGCCATTATTTTTACAGAGCAGCACAGAAGTTGTATTCATTTCATGACCCCGCTTCTGTGTTGGAACATCTACAGAGGTAAAAAATGGATTGCACAGAAGTTATTAGAAATTCTTTCAAAAGCTCAGGGAATTTTTAGCATTGTTGCAGTGGGAACAGGAGGAGCTCCTAAAGTTTGCACATATTGTCAGGGTTGTGCAATTCTCAGCCTTCTGGTCTTCAAATACTTCCCTCTGTACTGACCGGTTTTGTTATTCCAACCTATGAGTGCCAAAAAGACTCCCATTAGCCTTAGCAGTATGTGTTAACTGGCTGTTTCTTATTATTCAGATTATCTGGACGTAACAAAAATGATGTTTTTAGAAGAAAAATGGGCAGCCAGCTCATTCTGCTTGGGCTGCCAAAAAAAAAGTAAGTGTGAAATAGGATAGATCAACCTATGCCAGTTTTGAACAGAGCTCAATCGACAGTGTTTTGGGAGAGCAGTAACACATCGCATTTTATGCAGAGTGCTTTTAAATGGCACAGTCCAAGAGCCAAGGAAAAATGAGAAGGAATGTGCTCTTCTGTATCACTTCACATTTTTCCTAGTCTGCACAAACAGTGCTGCTTTTTGGTAAGGAGGTTAGAGGGAGCATCCAGTTCTAAAGACTGAAGAAAATAAGTACTCTCTTTTGGAGGAGGTGAAATGGTAGCTCAGCTACGCAGGGCAGTACCTACACCCAGTGACACCAGTGGAATGACAGAGTGCATTGGTGTTAGTCACAAGCCCTAAGCCTGGCAACTAGAGCAGCACCACTGCTAGTAGTTTTTCCAAAATACTGTGGTTTTTTTCTCCTGAGAAAGAACCTACATATGCAGAGTTGGGGGGAAAATATGTTTATCAGGTCTAATATTTCCAGAGTGAATTCCAGACTCAGTATAATAATCATTAAATATTAACTTAGCACAGAATCACAGAATGATTGAGATTGGAAAGAACCTCTGGAGGTCATCTGGTCCAACCTCCTTGATCAACCACAGCCACCTAGAACCAGTTTCCCAAGACCATGTCCAGACAGCTTTTGAGTATCTCCAAGGATGCAGACTCCACAGCCTGCCCAGGTAACCTGTGCCAGTGCCCAGTCACCCTCACAGTAATAAAGGGTTTCCTTATGCTCAGAGGGAACCTTCTGTGTTTCAGTTTATGCCCAGTGCCTCTGGTCCTGTCACTGGGCACCACTGGAAAGAGCCTGGCTCTCTCTTCTTTGCACTCTCCCTTCAGGTATTTACAGATACTGATGAGATCCCCCTGAGCCTTCTCCAGGCTGAACAGTCACAGCTCTCTCAGCCTTTCCTCACAGTAGACATGCTGCAGTCCCTTCATCATCTTCATGGCCCCTCAACTGGACTCTCTCCAGTATGTCTCTGTCTCTCTTGTAGTGAAGAGCCCAGAAGTGGCCCCAACGCTCCAGGTGTAGACTCACCAGTGCTGGGTAGAGGGGAAGGATCACATCCCCCAGCCTGCTGGCAATACTTTGCCTAATGCAGACCAGGATACTGATAGCCGCCTTTACCACAAATGCACATTGCTGGTTCATGTACAACTTGGTGTCTAGCAGAACCCCCGGGTCCTTTTCTGCAAAGCTGCTTTCCAGCTTGGTGCCCCCAGCATATACTGATGTGTAGGGCTGTTCCTCACCAGCTGCAGGACTTTGCACTTCTCCTTGTTGAACTTCCTGAGGTTTCTATCAGCCCATTTCTCCAGCTGGTCAGGGTGGCCTATGAGCCTCTCCTTTCATCTTTGTGTCATTGGCAAACTTGCTGCCCCATCGTGCAGACCACTAAGAAAGATATTAAATAGGACTGGACTAGTGGTGGACTTCTGGGTCCACCACTACTTACCAGTCTCCAACTAGACTTTGTGCCACCAACTAGACTTTGTGCCACCAATCACCATCCTTGGGGCCCGACTATTCAGGCAGTTTTCAACCTACCTCATGTCTGCTCATCCAGCCCCAACAGCAACAGCTTGAGGGGCTGAGGTTGTTATGGGAGATGGTGTCAGCAGTGTCACTGAAGGCCCAGTAGACACTAACCACTGTTCTCCCTCCCTTACCAGATACATCAGTTCATTACCATGTTGGTCAAGCATGGTGAAGCCATGCTGATGACTCCTGAGGAGTTTCTTGTCCTTTATGTGCCTGGAAATGGTTTCCAGGATGAGTTGCTCCATCACCATCCTAGGGATTCAGATGAGGGTGACCAGCTTCTAGTTCTCTGGCTCCTCCTTCTTGCCTGTCTTGAAGTCAGAAATGATATTTTCTTTCCTCCAGTCTTCGGGTCCTTCTCACAGCCACCATGACTGAGCAAAGATTATTGAGAGTGGCCTTGCAGTGACATCTGCCAGATCCCTGAGCACTTGTGGGTGCTAACCCTAACCCTAATGCTTCCCATCAGGGCCCATGGCTTTATCTCAGCAAAAGTTACTATACATTACACTGGTTGGCTCTGTTACCAGCAGCATTTTATGCCAATAAGCAATAAGAACTTTGCCATGGTGGGGCTAATACAATCATCCTAATCAGGTTCCAGATATTCTAATCAGATATCCTAACTAATATCCTAATCAGAGTCCAGATCTGACTACAAAATGAGTATGAGGGAGGTGTAATAAATAAATCTGAATCTCATTTCAATGCACCTATGTGAGAACTGGATATTAGAGACGGAAATGAAAAGTTCCCCAAGACAAGCACAGCCTCCTTACATTGTCAAAATTCCTCCAATTCCTCTGTTCCTCTAATAAGTAACATTATTATTGAGATACTTTAAAAAGTTGTTCTAAGCTTTGTTTAGGAAAAAAAAATCTGTGTGAACACAATTCCCATCAAGAACTGTGAACTGAACTCCATGACCCACCACTTACCCAAGACCTGTAACCTCCCTGAGACCAGCATATACACAGAAACCTATTCCTGTGGATTGTTTTGGAGAAAGAACTGAACAAACTTCATATGTCAAAAAGAAACACTCTGCCCATTCTCTTATCTCTATGCACTACCTCCATTAACCTCTCCTTTTGATACCCCCAAAATAGAACCTAACCAAAAGAATTTTTAACTCTACTGGGGCCAGTGTTTGAAAGGCTTCAGAAAAGATGTCATTTATCGTGCTCTGCTAACTCAGAGCTGCAGGAACACCCCCTTTCCTGCTCTGCCATCCATTATGGGGGAAACACTGCTCTTTCACCCCAAGCCAGAAATGTGGGAGGTCGAGAAAGGACAGACAGATGCGGCAGACTTAACAACTTCACTATGTCTGGGAAACATAATGGAAAGACGTGTGTTACAATCCCAGTGTATGTGCCTGGAAAGATTAGAAAGAAAAGGGGGTTATGCTAAACCATTTAAACTGCTCCCTGTATAGTTATGTCCTTAACTCTCCTACCCCAAATAAAGCCTCACCCTGAAAGTAAATAAGCTGAAAAGCATTGTCTTTTGTTGAAAGCTGCTTTACAGTGGGACTCACACAGCAGAAAGGCAAACCTGTGCATAAATGCAGATGTGAATGAGAATAGTTCAGGTTTTGTCTTTGTCCTCCAAACAGCTTAGCTATTCATAAGAAGTAAGGACACAGACTTAAAACTTACTTTATGATAATGATGAAAACATTAGCCGAAAGCTTTGGTGGTACCTTGAAAAGAAAGGAAAGTTTCAAAAGCCCAAACACGTTACATAACTGTGCTGGATTTCCAAGAAAAACACACAGCCAATGTCTGCAGAATTCCAGAGTCTTTTTTTTATAATGCCCTCTGGGGCCAATTTAATATTTTCCAGACCCGCTAAAAACCAGCAGTGAAATACCAGGAAATGGTCCTCAGCTGCAATCATGTTTTCATTTGTGCTGTGTCCCAGCATTGGAAATGTTTCCCAGCCCCTCTGCCCCAGCCTTCTGGTGCTTTTGGCATTCCAGGAGCAGGCAGGTGACTTGGGCTTGCTCTCTGCAGCCAAATTTGGTTCTTTAGGCTGCCTTCTGAGGAAGACAAAGTAAAACAAACCCCCAAAGCTCCCCAAAATACCAAACCAACACATTCAAATAGTGGCACTGCAGTACTGTGGACAGTTTACACATGCTGCTCCCTCCAAGTACCCAATGAAATTTCCTCTTTTCAGGCTGTCTCCTCACTCCTAAACAGATCATCAAAGCCACCCTTTCTCTTCAGTGTATGATCAAAAACACCCTTTCCAAAGACATTTCCTTGCTTTCACCAAAGGAAAAAAAGAAAAGCTGTGTTTGATATGTTTATCCTGTTGTTTTGAAAGAAAAAAATGAGTTGGGTCTGCACAAAGAGCTTTGACGGTGTCCCATGGGTTGTTACAGGTGGTAAGATATGCAGGTCCAGAGCAGCACTGCTAATGAAGGCTTACAAATGTATGAGAATAAATACACAAGAAGAGGAAAGGGAGAAAAGTGAGATTTCAAAGGAAAATAAAAGCAGCTTTTAATGGACCAAGTATATGCACTACACTGCAAGCCCCAAGCTGCAAGCACTTACACATGAGTAATACTATTCTTTACGTAGGTTCCAGTGTGAGCAATTTAATTTGTGTATGTATTTGTGTGTCTCTTTCACAAAGCAGGCAGGCTCCCCGATGTGAACAGCTGAAAAGCCACAAGCAATGGGGTCTGATCAACTGCAAAGGCTGCAGCCTGCACCTCTGAAAGTCACTATTCCTCTGCTTTCAGTCACCCTGCAGTATAGCAGCAAGTTTGTCTGTATTACTCTTCCTTGCAACTAACCCCCTCTCAAGTGACAACTGAAGAGGCTACAAGAGCCATTGCGGTCTCTACACTTTGCCATCTTCAACTGAATCCCAGCTTGATGCCAAGTCTTTACCTCTGTCTTTCATTCCCCAGGAAAATCAGATGGAGGAAAGACAGCCTCATCTATGCTAGGCCAAAGGGTGCACACTCATCACCTTCATCAGCTGGTTCTGGAGCCCTAAGCCACACAATACTCTAGCTATGCAAGCTGCCTAGTTTTTATGTGAAGGCACATGTGCTGGCTCAAGGGACAACAGTTCTGCCCACTCACAGAAACACAGAATCAATGAGGTTGGTCAATGAAAACTAAAAGTCTCTCCAAAACTCCGAAGTTAAAATGCGGAACTAAAAAAGTCCCAAGTCAGAACTGTAAACATTCCAAAGAAAATTACCTCCTTTTATTAAGCATTTCATCTAAAATGTAACCACGTGTCCTCACACAGCAGGGCTCTGTCAAAGTTTTACCTCCTAACTTTGTCAGGATATGTGATTGTCTTAAAACGTGAAGGGTAAAAAGACTGATTAAAAAACATCAATTACAGAGAAACGAAGGTTTGCAGCAAGACTGTGTCTAGCTCTGAAACAAATAATAACAATTTTGAAAGATTTAAAGGGTTTTTTTCCCCAGCTGGTCTAAGACACAGAGGCTAATTCTATTGAATGCCACTAGGATCTGAGAAGAAATACAGTTGCAAGTGTCCCTACAAATTCCTTAATGCATCTAATTTTAGCCTGGCAAGCTTCACATTAGGGGGTCACATCCTGCATCCCTGATGCCCCCAAAGCTCATTGAAGTTTTCCTGCAATGCTGAATGACCAGATTCTCAGAATGTTTAGATATCTGCTTGAGTGCAAATAGTGAGCAACATATGGAAGTGAGTTTGTATTTCTTTGTTCAGTTGTCATCAAAGATAGATTGGGGTCAACCACCTAAGACTTATGTTCATTCCGATGGTTAATACAGACTATGTTTTTCCTGCATGCCTGTATTTACACAAAGAAAAAAGACTTCAAGAAGGTAATAAAGCCACTAAGTCTGCAGCAAATAGCCTTGCTGCATCTCTTCTTACAGTCTCTTCTGGAAATGTGTTTGGAAAGTAGTAAAATAATTCTAGTAACCAAAAAGATTAATTGCAGAAGATGAGAAGAAAGTATTTAAGTAGTTGGTTCCCTTTACAATAGTTGGCCAATTCAGCTTTATTAGTGGCCATAAGTCGATACTTGTAAAATGTGTACCACTAAGGAGGGCTTAGACCTTCTGAAAACTGGACCACTTGATAAGATGTTTAATTTTAATCATCCCCCATTTTGTGTTGAACCCCTCTAGTCTCATATCCTGTTTTGTGAAGCTGGCTTCTTTCACACAGGAAATACAGTTAAGTTGAATTAATCAGAGTTTTTACAGCACTTTACAATTCCAAATGAAAAAAAAAATACTCTGGTTATTCTTGCATGGTATTAGTTATGTTTAAGATGTATTCCTATGGCTCTGAATGTAGTTTTTAGACCTGTGTGGCCCAAGCACAGAGGAGAGAAGATGAGGGGGAGTAGGTTCAATGGGTTTATCTTTCTGCTAGTTTCTGATTCCTTAAGCCCTCAGTCCTCCTACCATTAGTGTGTGTAAACATCAGTGTACATATTCATGAGCTAAAGCTTCTGTGAGCACATCAGAAGAGGATGCTTGCTAGTGTACAATTCAGCAGTGTAAAGAGCAATCTAGTTCATATGGCTACATGCCTTCGGCGTAGCTTCTGCTGTTTTCCATTATGTGTGCATTTACAGTTTAGGGGAGGGGGCACAAGCATTTTTAAACACATACACAGCTGCTGGCAAAGGAGGACATTTTGCATGTCCTTAGTGGGTGACAACAAGGAATAAATGGGATTAAGCATAGGCAATGTAAATTAGTGTCAGTTGTTAGGATAAATCCTCTACTGATAAAGATACCTTGGACTGGACTAGGTTGTCAGGGAATAAGGTAGATACTGGAAGTCTGTAGAAACACATCAGATCAACATCTGCTAGAAGCATGGCTCAGGTATTCCTGCTTGGAGGCAGAAGCTGACCTACAGAGAGGAGCTCAGTCTCTGCCACATTATTTCCTACTGCAGGTTGCACTAAATGCTCTTTCAGGGAGTACTAGAAAAACGGGATATATGAAGCATTCCCTCCCATCCTGGTTTATGTAAAGGTAACCTAATTCAGTTCTCTCACATAAAAGGACAGAGTTTTGTTTGCCATCAAATACAAGCACGAGACATGCAGTTAGACTACGAACATTCATTAGTTCAGTCACCACAGGATAGACTGGGCATCATTCATTATTGTTTATGGGGTAATTTGGCTGAGCATTCCACCTAACCCACACTCCAAACCACTGAACCAAAAAGCAGAGGGTGAATGTCCTGTTACAAAAATATACTCCTATTAGAGCATGCCACACTTAGACTTTTCCCCACTGAGTAAGTAATATATTACTGCTGATAATTTCATCTTGGTCCTTGCCCTACAAGCTGTTCTAAAGAGCCTTTAACATTCACTTTCTCTTGGTGGCTTTAGAATCAAAGAAGAGATTTTTGGCACATCAGTATAGAATGTATGTAACTATAGTAGGATATTGAACAATCCATGACCATTTTGGGGCAACTATGATAGAGCACCCCAGGTGAATGGTAAATGCAACCAAAGGGTGCCGGAAGAGAACAACTCAAAGCGAATACGACCTCTGTGATTTTCTTTCCTTCCCTTCCTCTTTGTCCTTTGGGACTTGTAGTTAGTGCTGGAGAAGCAAGGGGGTCATCTGGCCACCAGTGGAAAGCCACCACCATATCTGTGCAATAATAAAGGTTATTTTGGAACCCAGATGATAGTAATTTTGGCTGTTGCCTGTACAGTAACACACATCACAATATGCCCTCTCCTGCTGTGTCTTCAGCTGAGGTTAAATCCATTCCAGTGTGAAGGAAATAAAGCAGAGAGCAGAGGCTTGAAGAACCCATCTGCCAACACTTGAGATGCACCTACGCAAAATGCGAGACCTTCTGGTTTATAAAAACAACCACATCATCTGGTCTTCTGCTGGACTGCAGTTCCCATCAGGTCAAAGGGAGAATCTCATTCAGCAGATGCATGGCTGTACTGGATCTATGCTGCAATACTACCATCAACAAAATCTCCTTGCAGACCTTTTGTTCTTTCCGAAGAGCTAAGATGCATGGCTCTTGCTCTGGACCACACATGCAGTACCACCAAGGAGATTCCTCTCCCTGCTCCCAGAACCAGAATGAACAAAAACAAGTTATAAAAGATTCATGTGGTGAAACATGGCAATGATTTCAGAGAGGAAAAAATACACGAGAGTATAACAATTCACAACAGAATGATGCACTTTTGCAAGAATACCTTGGAGCCCAATGAAAGAACCAGTGTTATTGTTTTGTTGGGTTCTTCAGGCATAACTAAAGCTGCCACTTTTGCCTCTTTAGTACACAAAAATACAGATAACCCAAAGCCCTAAATGTTAACCACAGAAAGTTTTAATAATAAATGACATACTCGTGTTCATCTGTGTAACTGCTTTGTAAAGTCAAATCTCAAAGGAAGCAAGTAAAGAGTATGTACTATAATAAAAACACAGTGTATAAGAACAATGGTCATCAAACTGTGAAATCTATTGTTGGCTTTTAAATAACTTGGGGGGGTGGGAAGGCAGTTAAGACCAGGACAGGCCCTTACACTTTAAAGCATCTGTTCTTAATCTGCGAGAAACTGTAAACAGTTTTTACTGTCCTCAACAAAACAAGAAGCAGTGAGTGTTGAAGTACTCACATCAGTCTGTTCTTGCCTTTCACCTCACATTTAGGTATTACTTTTTCTAAGTGAAACCATCAACCTTTTCTATCCTAAGTGAAAGCTCCATGGGATTCTCTAGCAGGAAGAACAAGATCACTAAGCTCTGCCACTGAATGGTAGACACTGAACGTTCTTCTGGGCATTCCCTGCAGTCTAAACTGGGATTAGATCTGGAAGTTAGATAGAAGCAAACCAGGAGCAGGCAAGAATACATAATTCCCTTACTTTACCATACAGAAGTTAAAGGTGGAAAAATACAGCATCCTATGGCTTGAATGCAAGTCAAGGGGCTGTGGTCATGGGGAATAGCTAAAAGAGGCTTAATTCTTCTATATGGTAAGGAGAAAAGAAACAAAGTCCCCACAGGTTATGTATCTTATGAAGGGCAACATCCAGAACTCCTCCCCGAGCATTCATTTAACATACCAACGATGCAGAACTGCATTCAGCACTAGCTTACCTTGACTTTTGTTATGCACATTTTCCCCCTGCAGATGAAATTGGAATTCAGACTTTCGTAATCTTTCCACCAGAAATACCAGGAGCTGATGGTATCTGCCATGCTTTTGCTAGCACAAGTGAAAGGAAAATGAATTTAACTATGGCATAGCTGCTTCCTGCAAGAAACTCAGTTTATATGATACTACTGATGCCTGAAAAAGTCATGTTATGAGGTTAACATGAAGAACATGAAGGTGGAATCCATCCCTTTATTAGTGTTTAGCTACAGATAATGCAAGGCATATATAAGAACCTAAAGAGTATGAAGACAAATCTAAATATAGCAAAATGTGCTCAAGAGACACTCTCCTCAACCACACATTATTAATCCTGTGCATCAAATTGATGTCCAAGCAACTAGTCATAGTGAAAGGCTGATAATGCAAAGCACTGGACAAACCCTGCAAAGGAGCTAGCCCTCAAAATCTTACAATACAAATCAACAAAGAGAGGAGAAATAGGGTAAAGGATGGGATAAATATATTCTTATGGCAGCAAAACTTGTGTTCTATTTTAGTGGTTATTTAAGAAGGATTTAGTTAGTAGATTAAAGTTCAATCAAAATAACTGCATAAAAGACAATATGTTTTCCCACTCTCAAACCTAACTTAATTAACCACTACATTTCTCCATCCACATTTCTTTTTTATATTTCAATAAATACATCCCAAGTTGTTACAAAACGCTGTTTCAAAAGCATTTAAAATAAAAGACCATATCAAAATTTGGCACAGCAAAACCAACCCTGTCACAATGGAAAAACAAATTTTTATACATCTGGAAGTTTAGTTTGGGTGTTTGGGGTTTTTTTTGGTGGGGGGTAAGACAAGTCTCCATTGAAAATGAGATTCCCTTTGAGTCCTCTGATGAGAAAACTACTAGGCACATAGAATTGGGCTCAGCCCATCCATCCAGCCTGTCCCTCAAGCAGATCAACACTCCCACCCTACCTGATATCATCTGTGAACTTACTGAGGGTGCACTTGATCCCCTCATCCAGGTCACTGATACTAAACAGAACTGGCCCCAATACCAAGCCCTGGGGAACTGCATTTAACCCCATATGCTCTTTGGGCTCAGCCATTCAGACAGTTTTTACCAGCAAAATCCCATCTCAAAATGGGATTTTTGGGTTACCTTTTGGGTAACATTTTGGGATGTTTTTGTTACCTTATTTACCTTTATGAATCAGCTCCTTTCTTGCTTTCAGTTAAGCACTTTGGTTTTGAAATGTTTATTAATATTATATCCAGTTTAATGATTTACAACTGGCAGAATCTGCACCTGTGTCTGAGCTTTTAGCCCTCTAAGCACTGAGTCTCAGGTTAATGTGTTTGCTTTGCACTTGTCGTTGATCAAAAAGCATGCAAAGTCAGTTATCCCAGCTAAGCCAAAAGGCAATGCTTTGGTACAACCAACATATTGCCATTGTATGTCTCAGTCCTAAGTAAATGTGTAGTAGGCAGTATGGGCTTGACCTGGACAATGAAGGCTGCCGGGCAATGCATCCTAGAGTTTCTTATGTGAAGAACAAACAGATTGCTCCTGAAATCTTCAGAACAAGTTCCAAGCCTGGGAGCCAGCCAAGTAATCAAAGGACTGTGAGATCCAGTTTTCACCCATGGCTAACAAAACTGGGCAGGGATTATTAGCAGAGGAACCAGATCAATCAAGATAGGCTTGGAACAGGAAATACATACAAATACTTATATAAGAAGGATGTAAATAGGATCTTACGTTATGCCTCGGTGCCAGCATTAAGAATTCTGGCAGGCACCTGCAAAGACCACTGGAAAACCAGCACAAAATATATCTGTGCTGGAGTCTCCAGTGTGATTCTGTGTGTCCTGGAATTTGTGTGCCCCACTGAGGGAACTGAACTCCATCTCCACACCATGGAGGTATGAGCTAGCCCTTCTCCTTTTACCAGAATAAGGGAAAGGGTAAGGGGCATATCCATCTCTCATTTTCAAATGAAATTTCTGCTTTTGGTTTTGGGGAGGAAAGCATCTTAACTTGATAGGCATATGAACTGCTTCCCTAGAAGCTGTCACAGTTCCACATCAGCCCTTAAGGCCCACTGTGGAGCTGGACTGTACCCTGTTTTCCACATGTCATTTCACAAAGAGGGCAGTTCCTGGAGGTTGTAGTTCACTACTCCGAAGCTTTTTCACATTCTGATTTACTTAACAAATGCATCTGCTCAATTTAAGTACCAAACTAAAAACTAGTTTAAAAGAATTTAAGTCTTTCTATGTATATATGCACTTAGAATCTAATGTTTATCAGAAAGACTGTCATTTCCTTATGTATAAATAAGTTGCAAAGCACAGTGACCTTTCACTGGAACCTTTAAGTCTTTTTAGTATCTAAGAGTACAAAATAAGTGACTAGATACTATTGCAAATTATTCCAGTTTATGTATTACATGTAGATAAGGCCCTTTGTGACATGGGTTAGCGGTGGACTTGGCAGTCCTGGGATAAAGGTTAGACTTGATGATCTTAAAGGACTTTTCCAACGTAGCTGATAATGTGATTCTATGACTTGCAATGGGGTCCTTGGGTATAATACTGATTTTGCACAAGTGTGAAATTGAACTATTTCCACTGGATTTAGTGCACTCTGGATTGCCATTGATGGCAACAGAATCTCATCCTTAGTTTTGCAAGATCAATATTCTGAATAGAAATATTTCTATTTATGTTAAATTGATTATTTATTGAATTTATCTAATCAGTTACTAACTGTACCCTTTTGAAACAGAGTATTTCTGCTCTCATGGAAGGCCTATGCAGTAGGCCGTGATCTTTTTGGTAATCTGGTTTTCTGCCTGGTATTATTTGGCTTCTTTTACCTACACAAGTATAAAAATACTGAAAAAATGTCCCAAAAGTACAGCTAAAAGTCTTTAATCCAGTTGTCTGCAGAAAGAAATCATTTCAGAGAGGATAAGGTAAGTCCTATATAATCAGGGTCTACTTTATAACACAAACTGTAGTTTTTTAAGCTATAGAGACTACACTTAAAACTCAATCTGACATTTAATAAGAAGCCATAAATAGCTAATTAATCTCAGGACTTGATGGTTTTCCTCAACACTTTGGTCTTTTAAGAACAAGACCACCCATCCAGGCAGCACTTAAGCACTTGAAAGAATAGTTGCAGTTTCTTTAGTACAAATAAATAGGAAGAACATGAAAGTTAATTCAGAAAAGGATAGTTCAATGATTAAAAGCAGGTCTAAGCTTCTATACAACAGTACCAAAAGGGCTGAGGGCCAGGAAGCTTTTCCAAAGAAGTGGTTGATAAAACTGCGCTGAAAACAGAATCTTGATCTAAATCTTGCACAATTTTCCCATATAATTGCTTCCACTAATGCCAGTGATAAAGCAGAAATCTGATCAGAACTCTTAATCTCCTGCTTCCCCTTCCTGCATGTTAATTGGAAACAAAGTCCACTTCCAGTTACATATTTCATGGGATTTTACCAGGTTTTTATTTTTCTTGCACTGTGAACTATGAAGCTTTTCAGAAACTTGTAAAAACATGTCACATAGAGGTTAAGACTCCAACCTGTATGGAGTCAAATGAATCTAAGCTTTCACATCCTGTTTCCTATGTTTACTTAACAAACAATGGAAATCCATCTGCGGATCCTGAAGGAGCTGGCAAATGAAGTTGCAAAGCCACTGGCCATCATATTTGAAAAATCATAGCAGACAGGTGATGTGCCCAACGACTGGAAAAAGGGAAATATAACCCCCATTTTCAAGAAGGGGATAATGGATGACCCAGGGAATTACAGACCAGTCAGTCTCACCTCTGTGCCTGGCAAAATCTGGGAGCAGATTCTCTTGGAAGGCATGCTAGGGTACATGAAAAAGAGAAATGTGCTTGGTGACAGCCAGCATGGCTTCACTAGGGGGAAATCCTGCCTGACCAATTTGGTGGCCTTCTATGATAGGGCTACAAAAGTGATGGACAGGGGTGGAGCAGTTGATGTCATCTACCTGGACTTGTGCAAAGCGTTTGACACTGTCCCACATGACATCCTTGTCTCTAAATTGGAGTGTCATCTATTTGATAGGTGGACCACTCGGTGGATAAAGAACTGGCTGGATGGTCGCACTCAAAGAGTTGTGGTCAACAGTTCAATGTGGAGTTGGAGACCAGTAACGAGTGGTGTCCCTCAGGGATTGGTGTTGGGACCGGTCTTGTTCAACATCTTTGTCGGTGACATGGACAGTGGGATTGAGTGTGCCCTCAGCAAGTTTGCTGATGACACCAAGCTGTGTGGTGCCATTCAGAGGGACCTTGACACACTTGTGAGGTGGGCTGATGCCAACCTCATGAGGTTTAACCATGACAAGTGCAAGGTTCTACACCTGGGTCGGAGCAATCCCAGGCACAGATACAGGTTGAGCAAAAAAGGAAATTCATGGTAGTCCTGCGGAGAAGGACTTGGGGGTGTTAGTCAATGAGAAAATGAACATGAGCCAGCAGTGTGCACTCACAGCCCAGAAAGCCAACCATATTCTGGGCTGCATCAAGAGGAGCATGACCAGCAGGTCGAAGGAGGTGATCCTGCCCCTCTACTCTGCTCTTGTGAGACCTCACTTGGAGTATTGTGTGCAGTTCTGGTGTCCTCAACATAAAAAGGACATGGTACTGTTAGAACAAGTCCAGAGGAGGCCACGAGGATGATCAGGGGCTGGAGCACCTCCCATATGAAGACAGGCTGAGAAAGTTGGGACTGTTCAGCCTGGAGAAGGCTGCGTGGAGACCTCATAGCAGCCTTCCAGTATCTGAAGGGGGTCTACAGGGATGCTGGTGAGGGACTATTCATTAGGGACTGTAGTGAAAGGACAAGGGATAATGGGTTGAAACTTAAACAGCAGAGGTTTAGACTGGATCTAAGCAGAAATTCTTTACTGTAAGGGTAAGTTGCCCAAGGAGGCTGTGAATGCTCCATCCCTGGTGGTGTTCAAGACCAGGTTGGATGAAGCCTTGGGTGATACGGTTTCGTGTGAGGTGTCCCTGCCCATGGCAGGGGGGTTGGAACTAGATGATCTTGAGGTCCTTTCCAACCCTAACTATTCTATGATTCTATGGAAAAACAGGGTAAACCCGGGAATGGTCCCATCTGTCTCCTACTGGAAGAAAATGTGCTTCAATGCCATGTGCCCTCGCCTGCCTTGAGGATTGTCATAGTCACCTCATGCATGGCTGGAAAACTACAGCTGGGGTGAACTGACCTGCTCTAACACAGCCACTGCTGGATAAGAAGTGTGATGTGAACAGAATTTCTTTAACTTCTTCTAAGCACAGGGCTGAGCTTTAAAACATTCCAAAGTCCCCTCCTAAGTGGTTACAAATCTTTCCTCTGAGTTCTCAGTATCCTAACACATTAAGAACAGGTTTTATATAGGGTAGGAATACCGACACAAGAGAGATGTGAGATCTGAAATTCTCTACCAGATTATTTCCTGATAGGAAAAGTATATGTAACTTTGCTGATTTTAGGCAGTATTATGTAGCTTGGAATAAAGTATTTTACCTTAGACTGATTTGGCCTAAAGTGAAAGACTGCTGATTGATAACCATTTTCTTTCATGCTATTTCAGTGTTAAGCAGCATTACTTTACAGTAATGCATTGCACACTTCAGCTGCCAACTGCTTCAGTCCTCTCTTGACATGGACACTGGTGTCCAGTAAGAATTCCCTATGAGCTGCAAGACTTCAGCCATAGGTTCACTCCCATCCAGAACATTTTACTGCTTGGAATTTTCTAAGGTCATCTCCAACTCATCAGTCTTGTCCAGAATTCTGCACTGAGATTTTGTGGTTGGAAATGCATTCTACAAAACCAACTGAGAAGTCAAGATCACAAATGTGTTCTCTCTTTAAACCAGTGAACTTTTAGGGGGGTTTCCCCTATTTTCTCTCGTTTATGGTGCAGCAAAGTTAATAAATTTCTTGTGAGAAAAAAAGTGCACTCAAACTTATCAGTTTTCATCTATTTTTCATTAACAATATTTTCAAGACAATTCTTTCCCCAAGCATTTAGTACTGCTCTATCTCTGATCCACATGAAGTCAATAGCAGATTTTACTACTGATTCCACAACAGCAGAGTTATGCCAACAAGGAATACTTTTGACTACTCATCTGTTACAAAAATAAGCTATTAATTTTTAAGAATCTGTGTCTAAAGATTAGAAAGAGCTGAACGCATTGCATTTTATAAATGGGCCGGTTTGCCTCAAGCATGGCTATTTCAGGCTATGAAATGCCATTTCCTATTAGTCACCAGTGATACATATTCATTTGGGGAGAGGGTTGTATGCCATACAAGGTACCATTGCTAGAGTTCATGTCTATCCACTTAGAAATGATCTGGAAGAATAAGTCTGACCAAACTGTTTATAAATTCCACTGGAGACAGTCAGACTTGTAGACTAAAGAGAGAGCTGAACACTCAGCAGAACAGCCCGAGACGTCAAAGAGCTGGGTTCAGAGTAATCCCCTGGGCTTTTTTGTGTATCTCATGCCTAAGAAGGACAAAAGGAACTCGCCATTAAGAACCATGGCATAAAGCAGAGCAAGGCACAATTCCTCATCCTCTACTGTATGTGTTTTAAAGCAACAGATGAAATATGGCAGGTCTCTTCTGGAGAGCTATTGCCTTCCATATGCACATTAAAGGATCCTATGTCAGTGTATCACATGCATATTAAAACAAATCTGTATTTTCCCTGTTTTTAAAAGTTGTGAAAATTCCACACTATTTGAATCTAAATATTACTAACATGTACAGAGAGTTATTCTTATTCAGCCCTTCTTAAAAAGCATATGTAGCAAGAACTACTTGAACTATAAAAGAAAAATTGAAACAGAACGCTTTGGAAACCACTTAAAGGCACAACCCTGTTTGAATCTGGGGTTTTATTCAAGTGAAATGTTACCTTTTTATCAGCTTTTCTTTGGCCTTAAGGGACTTTGAAAAGAGGCAGGTATTAGAGTTTTTTCCTTTTGTTTTTAAATACCTCCAAAATATCCCCTTACTACTGCCCTCCCGAAAACATCTCCCCCCTTTCTCTCTGTTTTCACAGATAAGTCACTCTTACAACAGACTAGACTTGGAATGATCTAACCAAAAGCTGTCTGTATATCCTTCAGAACAGAATAGGAAATGCTGAAGAGCAACATGAAAAGTCAAAACATTGACACCCAAAATGTAATTTTACTTCCCAGTCATCTTACACACAGATGAACTAAAAAGTTGAAGTGCATTTTGGCTACAGACTGGGGCTGGACTTTTAATGCCCATTGTAATCAAACATCGTGCTTATCTATTTTGAGGAGCTCTGATGGCAACTCACACTGTCACACTGCTGCTCCTGCTGCTGTGATCTCCTCCTTGATGGAAGGTGTCAGTTTAGGTAGTCACCATGTGGGTAGTGCAGCCACTCAGCAAATACTCACTGTTATGTGTGGTCGGAGATGCTTGCTTGGAGGGCAGACACACTTGAAGTCCACGCTCTGGCATGGCCTCTGTTTAAGAGACTCACTTAAAGAGCCTGCCTAGGGCTGTGGCTAAATAAGCACTTGAAATAACCTGCCAGCCCATCAAATACTGCTTTGTTTTAATGATTTCATTATTTTAATGCCAAACATACGAAGGGGATGACCTGGGTAAGAGATAAAGGTTTCCACTGCTGCAAAGGAAGCTCAGAAAAGGCCCCCTAGTCCTCCCTGGCATCAAGTAGGAATTAGGGCTGTTTCTCACTAAACCCTCTCAAAAATGCTCTCCAAGAGCACAGAAAAGAGCTTTACTGCTGCCCCAACCCTCTGTAAGGCTGCCAAGCACAATCTTCCACCGTGGTAAAGAACTCTGGGATATCATGATATCATATGAAATAATAATTAAAAGCTCTCATTAAGAGTTTATTACATGTATGCATTAAACCAAAACCAACAGGAATGAAATATAATGGGATACAATCAGATCTCTTCATGCAGGTATTATTAAAATGGATTTGTTACGGAAAGCAAAATAAGACATGAAATCTTTAGTCATGTCAGTGACTATGACATGAAAGTGTCATAGCTTCTATCCAGACTACTCTTTAAATGAGAGAAAGAGTGAAGCAAGTAGGGTTGTGAATGTGAACTGCAGATGCAAATGTGGGTGCAGATGAAGTAAATTATGTGCATGGATCAGAAAATAATTGAATTCAGTAGAGGAAAGGATGCAAAGAATACTCATTATCCCATTCAACAGAAGATTATCTAAAGCCCAACATGGATGAGAACCTTCTTCAAGAAGACATGGGGAGTCTCTCACAGAGCCAGAGTATAAACCCACAGTGTGTAACCCCCAGCACTGGAACCACAGGCTCATTCTTCATCACTGAGGAATCTTTACTTCCAAGACTTCAGCTGTTCCTATTACATACACTCCAGTTAAGCCATAAACTTGAATACGACAACATGGTTTGAATTTCTGTTCCTTAAGTCTAAACAGTTTTATGGCAGGCACCAGATTGATATAACTGCCCATGGTCAGGCTTTGCCTCAGGTTCAGGCCTATGGTAGACAAAAGAACTCATTCTTCACCAGAAAAAAACACTTCTTTTTCCCTACAGGAAGAGGCTGCATTTAAACCATACAAGATAGAGAGGGCTTCTCTGTGACAGAATTTGTTCAAATTCAACTAAAATAAAAGTATCTATTTTGTCAAATATTCAATATTTTTGTGACCAGACTTGTAGTGTAATTTTTAGTAAAGAAAATATGTTAATGGCATTTTCATTACGTGCTAACACTATGGAAAGAGAGAAATGTGGAAATACTGAGAGGGAAAAAAGGAGTTTTTCTTCCTCTTTAAATGTCTTATAAAATATTTTTGGGGGTTGTGGTTTGGTTTTCTATTTTTCCACAAATAAAACCCCTCTACTCATTTACTTGGGTGAGTTGGTTTTAAAAGATTTCTTCATTTCCTCCAGACACTAACATCTTTCTTTTGGGGCATTTTAAGTTAGGAAATAATTTACTCCTTTTAAGGTGTTTAGTGGCATTTCCTCCAGAAAGCTCTGACCGGGTGCCTGATCTGCAAGTGTTCTTCATATACACTATGATGAAAGGCTATATTATGTAGAAATGTAATGTAGAGCTCAGCAAGGCCCAGTTGCATACATTAGTTGTACATAAAGGCATCTCTCACATACTCCTGACCCTACACGTACAGGAAGAAAAGGGAGTTTGTAAAGATAAAAATTCAGTTTTTCATAGGAGCAAATAAAATTTTATTGATTTGTATTAAACTTTCTGAAAGAGAACTGTGAAGGTGTTGGGCAGTAAGAAACAAGGAACTCTCCCAAATACAAAGGCTGAAGCATGACCGGAAATTGAAGCCTACAGCAAGCAACAGATATCAGAATATAGAATCATAGAATAGTTAGGGTTGGAAAGGACTTTAAGATCATCCAGTTCCAACCCCCTGCCATGGGCAGGAACACCTCACACTAAACCATGTCACCCAAGGCTCTGTCCAACCTGGCCTAGAATACTGCCAGGGATGGAGCATTCACAACTTCCAATATGCAGGGAAGAGTGCAGAGAAAAGATTAGGGAACAATATGAAGGCTGGGGGGGGGGGGGAACTAGGTCTGTTGAGCGAAAAATTGCATTTGTGCCATTTTAACAACAACAGTTTATAGAAAGAAAGTGGTATTTAACCAAATTAGAAACAAGAAAGGATTTAATGGTGACATACAATAGACAAAAAGGTCAATTGTGGACAAGGAGCAACTGAGCAGAAACCTGGCTCTGGGATACAGAGATGCTGTCCGTGGGGTCTTCATGAGCAGTATCACATCATCTCCAATACTGGCAAGAGGCTTTACTGCTCAGAGCTGGGCCCCTCTGCTTGCAAACACAGCTTGGCAGTACTGGTGGCACCACCATGAACACTGCTGGTGGCCCCCTGCCTGGGAAAGTACCACATGCCCAGCCCCTTGACTATTTTACTTATATAAAAGCATACTCAGTATTTTATAAGCTTGACATTACTGAGCAAAGAGGATCCGGAAAAAAACACCAGGGCAAATATGTTCAAAAGACTCCTCTCCATGTGGAGTCAGGCTCCCAGGAAAAATGCTTCAGGGCCCTATCATGCAGAGCAGAAGATTGCCCTGGCTGGCCTTCTGCTGACAGATTGAGACTCCATGAAGCAGTTTCCTTTTCATCTTAGGAAGATCTAAAGCATTTTGCCAATTAATGATGATAAAACACTGCAGGGGATCATTTAGGGCAAGACACTGGAGCAGATAATTCTGATGGGGATTATCATACTCTGTGAGATAAAACGGCAGGATCTAATAAGTGGCAAGATTAATCAAACCTGCTGGACATGGAAAGGGCAAGAATGCACAGTAAAGTACAGATCCACTAGTAAGAGTATGATCTGGGAGCAGCTGGAGACTGGGCACTCTCTATTTGTGGTCCCATGTTTCCTAATACTGCTATTTATGTGCAGGAGAGTACTGCCTGGGGAAGCCTTCACTGGCACCGGCAGTGAGAAGTGTAAGTCTGAAGCCAGCCTGATGCCTTATTTGTCTTCCAGGATTGTGGAAGGCCTGGAAACACTGACTAGTGACACTAAGCAGAATGGTCAAGATTCATTAATCTCTTACTTTACATTTTTCCTTAACTCTGCACTTAGTGTTTAAACACAACCTGATTATTTTGTGTTGTAAAATATCTGGTTTTCATTTTAGCTTCCAAACCTTTGATGGCTTTATGAATACTCAATTCTCAGACAATTTTATATCTATCAAAGTTTATAAAATAGAGGTAGAAAAGATCTATTTGCTTATGGCTAGTGAGCTTTGCTAATAGCAGTACACTGACTTTCTTTCATTAGCTCTCCTTTAGAGCTGTGGGAAGTACTGCAGTCTTGTTGCTGAAGACTTTATAAGGTCTCACAGTTATAAGGCTTAAAACAACAGATTTTAAAAATATTACCCTACACCTATACCACCATTCTAAATGCCAGAGAAATCTGTGTCTTCTTTTAGCCATGTATCCATATAAGGCCCTGTAAGGTATCTGCTTCAGTAGATACTTAAATCATGGGAAGCAAACTGAGAAAGCTGAAACTCCTGCAGCTATAAACTATAAGTCATCTTTTTCCTGAGATCATACACAGTTTTGGACAAGGCAGACCTTCCTCGAAGGGAACTTGTACAGATCTCTAAGACAACTGATTCTGTGCTTGCTCTATAAAGTGTTACTTTAACTGAGGTGTCACTGAATTTCATCAAATTGCCTTAACACCATTCTGTGCCTGGCTTGCACAACTCCCTAACGGATGTTTCAAACACACTCAAAGAGAGGTCTCTGAAAAAAAGCCAGCACACTTGTAGTGCATGGAGTACCATGTGTACCTGGAGCCATGATAAACCTGTTAAGAAAATACAAGCAAGCAGATCTTTCCATTTCCTTACAAATATGCATACAGAATACCTTATCCTGGCTGGTATGTCAAGGCAGAAGCAGTTTTTCCTTGGAAGGCAGCAGGCGTATATGTGTGCATGCGTGGAAAAGGGGTGTCCTGCTTCAAAACAACTGGGAATCATGATTCTACATCAAATCTGAGCACTCTAAAAGGATGTACTAGGTCTAATTGAAAGATGCTGCTCACGTTATGCAATGAAGCAAAAATGACATTCAGCTTAAAAATCAGATTTGGTAAAATGTGTTATCCTTCCTCTGGTGCATTAGGATTTAATTTCTATTATTCTTTTCATAATTATATTTCCATAAAGTCTTCTGATAGAAGCTGGATCATCCCTCTTTCACTGTACTCCCAGTATCTATGGTAAGTCTGTATGTGTCCCTCCCTCATATAATTAAATGGTAAAAACATCTCAAGCTCATGGTTATAGGCCTGTAAGGCTTTGAAGAAGATGCTTGATTACTTCAAAGTCAATGATGTATTATAACGCTGCTTCATGCTGCCATATCGCTTCAGTTTGGTTGGGTTTTGGGGGGGAAGGGAGCTGGTTTGGGGGTGGTTTAACTTTTGTGGGGGTTTTTTTGTTTTCTTTTTTAACTTCTGCCTGTGCTGACTCATCTCTATAAAAGGAGACCCATGAGAAGCATTTAAATAGCTCTGCAGTGCCTCATGGCTTGGTAACACTTCCAGAACTTCCTGAAATGTAATACTTTCCAGATTGCCTGTTCGGTTTGTTTAAACTCAGCATTCATTAAGCCCTGAAAAGGAAGTCATTGAAAGCAAAGTGTCTCCTCCCTCCTCCCAGGTGCTGTATAGAGCAATCGAGGGACAAGTTTTTAATGTATAAGCACACACTTTAACTTCTATATTTCTTTTATGTGACAACAGCCAGAGAAAACATCCAGTCAACAAATTACAGGTACCAGCAATGCTACACTGCACAGCTTCAGGGTGCAGGGGGGACAGTTGTATTAGTATATGCAGTCAGAGAGGCTTCTATAGCAAGATTTCCATCTATAGAGTAACCTGACTGTACAACAGCAAAGCCTCCTCACTCTTCCTCCAATATTCATGCTCCATGCAATTTTCAGCACTATTTTTCTGAATTTGATTTCTAAGCAAGGAAAATTAGATCAGAACTCCTTAATCTAATAAAATCTGTATCTTCCTCTTACATTGGCATAAGCAGAGGAAGAACAACAACTTGTTCTTTTAATCCATTCTCCTATTACAATGTAAACATCTTCTGCCTTGTCTTCCATGTATCTGTATCATTATCCATCATCAACTGCCCTTCCCTGTCCTCTCCAGATTCCTTTCATGCTAAATGAAACCGGACACATTTTTCAAGCCTGAAAACTGGACCTCTGCTTTAACCAAACAGTCTCTTTATTAGCTGAGGTTTCTAATTTATGTCTTTGGGCCATTCATTACACGTGACCTTTGGGGAACTCCAATGCATAAACTATACCTCTTTATAATAGCAGCCAGCTGAAAAGCTGACATTCTCCCAGTGTCTCTGCACTATTTCTTCCACTGTTTCTCCCCTACCTTTGGAAATCTTAACACATAACAAAATCCGGAAGAAAAGAGCCCTTGTGGTAGAGGAAGCACACAAGGAATTGAATTTTAAATGCTTTTTCTAATGATAAAAGTTATTTCTGCTTTACTCTGCTCTTTCCAGTCCTATTTTACTTTAATCACCCTGACCTGGAATCAAACCTCTGAATTATAATACAGACGTTGTGTTTTAATTCCTAGGCAAAGTGTTCACTAAGGTGACTCAAGGACAGTTAAATCTGAGAGAGAAAAATTTAGTCCTTTAGCCTGACTGGATCAAATAGAAGATACAGGTAAACAGTAAGGGAGCAACTATGGTCTAAACTGTAATTGCTATCTTAATTAGGAAAATTAATTAGGAGAATCACAGAATGGCTTCAGTTGGAAAGAATCTTAAGCTCATCCAGTTCCAACCCCCAGCCACTACACCAGGTTGCTCCAAGCCCCATCCAACCTGGCCTTGAACACTGGCAGGGATACTCCATCCAGAGATGCTCCAATCCTGGCAGTGTCCAAGGCCAGGCTGGACAGCGCTTGGACCATCCCCCGGTGGAGCATTCCTGCCAGTGTTCAAGGCCAAGTTGGACAGGGCTTGGAGCAACCTGGTCTAGTGGAAGGTGTCCCTGCCCGTGGAAGGTGTCCCTGCCCATGGCAGGGGGTTGGAACTCGGTGAGTTTAAACCATTCTATGACTCCATGATTCTATACCAGATATACCTGTAAGAAGAAGTAAAATGATTTAGGAAAAAAATTAACTTCAAAACATTATAACTGTCACTTATTATTAAAATAGCATCTTAAATTTGCTAGGGAACCAATGAGTTACTCACTGTACATCCACAAATGAAAACCAGACCTTGCTCTTTGCAACATACAGACTAAGGAGACTTTAAAAAAGCCAACACAGTGAGTGGCACAAACAAGATTACTGGAAAGACAGGTATGGAATAAAATGGATTACAGATGTTGTTTTCTGCTGTGTTGCAGACGTTTTCCACCAGTCACATTGTAAAGAAATTGTGTCAGCATTCTGTTTAATCAAGCAGCCACCAAACAATGAATGATTAATGGTGTTTCATTCCATAAGCAAAAAAACCAGAGGTTACATTGGCATTAACTCAGCATAAAAATACTTTCCTGCCTTCAGAAACATTTCTCAAGACTTTAGCTTCATTTTTTTTCACTTTGCTTTTGGTATCAATCTTGTGATAACTGTTCCTCATTTTCCTTTCTCTAAAAACCTCAGAATTTAATAGAAAGTGTTATCTTTTTATAGAGTTTTATTCACCATGTGTAGAATTTAATATATAATTTGATCCCTGCTCTCAAATTCAATAGGCTGCTTAAAAAATCCCTACACAAAACACACAGGCTTATGCTTAAGTTTATAAAACCCTACTGGTTCTATCACTGTTACTTTGTTAAGGCTTTGTTCATATATTCTGGATGAAGGTCTTCTAAGACCTCTTAGAATCCATCTGGGAAAGGGCTTAATCTATATTTTGCTTTTGTTGTGCTGGATTCAATAACATCCCAATCACAAAGAGTGAAAAAGAAATAAAATCACAGAAAAATGTACAACTGATATGACTGAGAACCGAGTTTTTTTCACTCTACTCCCATTGTACGATGGTTGGAGAATATTAATCAAGGAATTTATGGAAGTTTTTAATGGACATCAGCCATGTAACCATGATTTGTTAGTGTTACACATGTGGGAAAATACTAAAATCAATGATGGCTTCATTGAAGATTATGAATTGTGCTCTACACAACTGAGATTACAGACTGACAGCAATCCCTCTGCTTTACACACAGAAGCCTGTAGTAGAGCATCAAACTCCTGGGAACGAAAAAAGCAACAAGAAAAGAAGAGTATGGAGGTAATTTTGGAAAGAGACATAGAGAGGAAGTTGTGGATAACATCAGGGGCACAGGGAACAGAGCTGGGCTGCCAGGATGGGTGAGGAGGTGCAGGAGGTAACTCCTTTTCTTGGTAAAGCTTTGTGCAGTCCAGGAATTTCATTCAGGACCCTTCTTCAGGCCACAATAAACAAACAGGCAGCAGTTCAAAGCCACGCATCAGATACAGATTTAAGACATGTGATAAATAAAACGCAAAGCACATTCAAATGAGGTGTACTGAACATCTCCAGTGACATCTTTACACTGTCCCAATGGAAAGTACCAGAGTGGGATCCACAGCCCAAAATGAAACAACCAAAAAAGAAATCTCAATATAAGAACATCACATGAGCAAGGAAAATCCCATCTATTTATTTAGTTTAGGCATGATGACACAGTAATAAAAAGACCACATAAGTTTCAGGGGAATCACAGTGGTAGAAACAAGAAGCTAAACTATAAAACCACCACGAGGAACAGGGTGGAAGGAGAAGCACTTCCAAAGTAAAGCACTAAAATAGAAAGTGAGGCTGTGGGAACAAGGGGACTGAGTGTGGAAAAAAGACACTTTTATGGGTGACCGTAAGTAGTACTGAAATGCTGCTCTTGGTTTTGTTAAACAAAGCTAACTTGATTTCTGCAGAAATACCCTGTAATGACTATGCAGCCAGTGCAAGAGCTGATGCTACAGCCTTGTTACTACTAAACATTGAAAAGGTCTTGAAATCGGTTTAAAATCTAAGGCAGTTTCATACTATCCATCTGAATACCTAGTGCCAGAAGAGACTGATACAGAGCTAGAAGTACATTCTTGTCATATGCAATGAGAGAGCTAAATTTAGGACACTCTGTTAGAGTTTCATCCTGCAGGTCCAAATTTCTGCCTATAGCTCAAGTCAAACAATAGAAAGAGAACTCAGTACAACTGGAATCTGATCTTTTAACACTTGCAGCTTCATACCTAAAGTAACACTCCAACATTCACTTAGGAACAATCACTGACAAAATACTATTAGAGCAAACTAGATTCTTCATCCTTCCTCCCTTAACCCCGGATGTGGCTCCCTCACTCCCAGTCTGAGCTCTGCAGCTTCCATCCATCCCAGCCAACCCTCCCTATGGCACTGCTGCAGTTATTCTGGCTAAAGTGGTGCTGACATCTGAGAGGCAGCACCTCCCTAAAGCACTCTATTAAATGCATCTATTTACTGGACAGCAGCACTTCTTCATGCCTTAGTATCCTCCTGCAGTAGATCTCCAATACAATGGGTCCCTGGCAGTCATCATGGGGTCATGAAGCCATTTAGAGCATTCACAGGGATGTGTAAGTCCCATTTGGAATAGTGAAGGGAGATGTACAGACACTATGGCACCTATAGACATACACCAAGCCAGTTGTATGTAATGCTAGCTGCAGTGCCTCTGACAAGAAACAATGAATTAGAGACACACCTTTATAATGAAAATCAAAGAGCAGTTAGAACTGACAGAATTCCATCTCCTAAGGAACATTTACACAAGGAGATTTCTGTGTACACTTGTATCTCTTCACGTGACCCAACGTACTAATGCTTACCATACTGTATCTTTGCACACTGTACAACATGAAACCTACAAAGGATGCTCCTGGCTGAACTCTACAGTGGAGTGACTCTGTTGCCTGCTGAAGTCAGTGTGGGTTTCCCTTCATGAAGCAAGAAGGTGAGGCTGTGATTCAGCTGGATGGTAGGATCAAAGGGAGGGAGAGAGGCTCCCAGGCTGTACTTGAAACCTAGATCATTAATGTCCTGAAAGAAAAAGACATCTGATCGTACACCTCTATTTTTAAGCACTGCTTTTTCTAATCCCTTTTAATTAGAATCTTACTGTCTATATGTGAACTACTATGTCTAAATGTGAACTACAAAAGATAGACAGCATCTATAATCACTGGGAGAAAGCATCATCCTGCAGTTCAACCTGGCTATCTCAACAAATCGGTGCCAGAATGCAGCACAAAAATGCTTCAGTACAGGCACTGAGGAAGGGTGAGAGGACCTTGCACAAAGACTTTTACCTCTTTCCCTAGATTTTGTCTTCAAGAAAACCTGTTTGGAGTAAGAGACTAACATTCTGCTTTTGAAAGTGACAGTATATATATACAGAACTGTAGCAGTCATTTTTCTGGTGCAGTGCTTAAACCACAACAAACTAGTATTCCAGTGACCTAAAAAATGACTTAGGTTCCTTAAATGCAGTTATATGTTCATCTCTGTTTAGCAAAACACTCAAATATTAGAAGGATGTGAATATTTTTATTATATTTTGAGTATTAGACCTTAACCTTGGTTGTCAACTCTCATCTCAACCAACACTAGCGAGACATCCAAATGAAGCCAGGCCTGTTTCTGGAAATCTGGCCTGCTGATGTGAGTGGTTCTAAAGAACTGGAAAAATAACTGCAGGAAATAGCCACAGAAAATAGAGATCAAGTGAGACTGTGCACTAAATGTGTTTGTATGGAGAACAGGGCTATGCATGAGCTAGCAGCTGTAGAGCATTTTGTGAAATATAACCCTAGTCTTGAGTGCAATGCATAGATCAGATGCAGCCACAACACAGAATCATAAAATTGTTTGGGTTAGAAAGGACCTTAAGCTCATCCAGTTCCAACCTCCTGCCATGGGCAGAGACATCTTCCACTAGAGCAGGTTGCTCCAAGCCCCATGCAGCCTGGCCTTGAACACTGCCAGGGACTGGGCATTCACCACTTCTCTGGGCACCCTGTGCCAGCGCCTCAGCACTCTCACAGGGAAGAACTTCTGCCTTAGATCTAACCTGAACTTGCCCTGTTTCACTTTGAACCCATCACCCCTTGTCCTAGCGCTACAGTCCCTGATGAAGAGCCCCTCTCCAGCATCCTTGTAGCCCCCTTCAGACACTGGAAGCTCCATGCTTCTTCTCTTCTCCAGGCTGAACAGCCCCAGTGTTCTCAGCCTGTCTCCATACAGGAGGTGCTCCAGCCTCTGATCATCCTCATGGCCTCCTCTGGACTCGCTCCAACAGCTCCATGTCCTTCTTATGCTGAGCACACCAGAGCTGCACACAGGGCTGCAAGTGGGGTCTCTTGAGAGCAGAGGGGCAGCATCATCTCCTTCCACCTGCTGCTCACGCTGCTTTTGATGCAGTCCAGCACATGGGGGGTTTCTGGGCTCAAGTGCACACTGAAGCTGCTCATGTTCAGCTTCTCAACAACCAACACCCCCAAGTCCTTCTCCTCAGGCTTCTCTGAATCTCTTCTCTGTCCAACCTGTAGCTGTGCCTGGGACTGCGTGACCCAAGTGTAGGACCTTGCACTTCTCATTGTTGAACATCATGAGGTTGTCATCGCCCACCTCTCAAGCGTGTCACAGTCTCTCTGGATGGCATCCCTTCCCTCCAGTGTATCAACCAAACCACACAACATCACCACCAGGCAGGCAGAATCACAGAAGTACGAGCCCTCCTACCTCCTCTGCCAGGGTAAATGTGGAATGTGATCTTTGGTCAAACTCTGAGGTTACCCTTTCAAAATTAATTGGAAGTTCGCTGTTAATTGCAGGAACCAGACTTCCACCCTGACCTCAGCCCATGTGAGTAAGTGAACACAGGCCTAGAGGCAGCCTCCACAGCCCAGTAAAGCATGGCATTATTCACATGCAGGCTGATTTCCTTCACTTAACTAGACAACAGGAAAACAATCACCAACACCTACTCCCAGTCAGAATTTCTTAAGCTTATTTGTAACTCATCATCAGTAGGATTCATCCCACTTCCCTCTAAAACTGGTCTCTATAGCTGCAGCCAAAGCATAACTTTTATTGTAGAAAAGGAAAAAGGGACCAGTTCATTCAGCCTGGGTACCACCCTCTGAACAGTGAATGCCCAACAAACACCTCACAGCAAATACTGCAGAGAAACCCACACAACACAACAGTGCTACAGCTGTGGCCAGTGGTAGAGTTTGGTCTGGAGCCCTCTGTTACAAACAGAAAGGGTGCTGGCAGCTGCATTTTCTCAGTCGAGGCCCCAGAGGCTGGAATGTATTCCTTTGCCTTGGTTCAAAATAGCCTCAATTTGATGTACTTCCAGGCGTGCTGCAAAAGCTATTTGTTTGCTGAAGTGGGGGTTTGGAGGCAAGAAGCTCTTCTGGAATGTTTCTCTTTCTCATGCCAGCTGGCTGAGGGAAGCTCCTATGTCCATGTAGTCACTGGAGGCTCCTGGCTGGCAAAGTAACTCGTCTGTAGCATACTTCAGAACTCAGGACACACAGGGGCCTGGCAAAGATCTCTTTTCAAGGCAAAGATGGAGAAATAAATCCATCCATTTTGAAAAAAAAAACAAATATTATAACTAAAATTTTGCCAGTGATTGACTATTTTATTTTGTCAAAAAAAGATAAAGATATGAACTGACGCTGAGGTTTGAAATGAGAACTGAGAATGGAGAAGGATGACAAGGACCTCCTCCTGTCCATTGCAGTGCTTAGCACACCCACAGTTTGCTATCCTGTGCCCTGGAATTCGATCTTTGAGGCCTGCAATCCCACATGTGCTATTAGGCAGGCAGATGTGGACAGATCTCCACAGCCTTGAGACTGCACGAAGAAAGACTAGGCACTTACAGCAGGGGAAAAGTCAAGGTTTCGGATTAGGAGAGACAATAACTTGGGCTAAATTGAACTAACTGGTAACAGAATTCTCCTTTTTGAACATCTGGAAGTTCCCAATTATGGTTTTACTGTCCATATTATTTTTATTAACATGCAAGCAGCTGTAATTAGACAGGAAAATGTAAGTTCTGCTGTGGAACCATGCAAAGCAAGTTTGGTACTCAAGTTGCATGTAAGGCCTATTATAAAAACACTATTCTAAGGGAATTCTGCAAAGAAGGACTCAGTATTAAAATCTCCTTAGTTGCAGCTGGAAAACCTGCACTTTCAAAGACTTACGAACTTATGGCTTTATAAAATGGCTTGCTTGAAATAAGTCATGCCTCCTGCTGACCTCTTTTCATGGCTTTAATAAGGCATCACAGCAAGGTAAGAATTATCCCCATTAGCCTGCTTCAGAAGAAATTGTTCAATTTCAGATAATACATCAACCTTAGCACAAAACCCAACTGGAAGCAGCCATGTAGATGCCTGCAATCTGAGTGCCACATCCAATATATGTATTTATAATAGTACAGTACATGTAAGTACTTGTAATTATTACATGTAAGTTATGATTTTGTCCCAAAATTAAGTGGAAGCAGAGAGAGTGGATGAATAAACCACCCGGGGATAAGAGCTGCACCAAAGCAAAATACTAGTTCCTGAAATAAAAGGGCACAAAGGCCTCAGGAGGCTACCTTAGAGCCATGGTGCCCGCTGCAATTTCCGACTCCTTCTGAAAAGTACAGTTGAACTTTGAAAAGTAACTAAACAGGCAGTGGGATTTCATGTTTGTGACTGGAATGGTGACTTTATCCTGCATATGCGCAGCTTGCAACTGAAGAACTGTTCTCAGTGCCAAGCCTTGTAAATCCAGCCTGAAACCGGGAGCCAAAGTTGTGTTCATTCATTCTCATGCATCACTAAGTAGAGTGAGTTTTCTTTTGCAGATTATGTCCCATGAAAGCAAGATTGCATTTCAGTTGCTATCACTGGATTTACACATAAGTAACTAGACACAGCAACTGTAGTGAGGAAAACAGTCTAGTGGAGGACAGGAATCATATCATAGACCATAAAAAGCCCCACAAACCATAAGACTGCACCATGAAGTCTCCTGTATGCAGTGACACAAATAGCTAGTGCAATCTGCATTTACCACTGCTTAGGGTTTGAACAGATTTCAGAACTTCACAGAGTAGCTCTTGCCTTTGGCTGTTACATAGACGTGGCCACTTTAACATCCAGTTCAGATTAAGAGGAGATGGAAACCTCATTTGTAACAAACAAGTAACAGTTTGTGTATTTTTCATAAAGGCACTAGTAAGCTAAACATGTTTCCCCTTTAAATAAAGTGGCACCAGAGTTTTCCAATTCCATAGAGAAGTTTGCAGTTCAGTTACATACATACATAGTATGTGTTGTCTGCCGTTTACAAAAGGGCCACAGAGAGGTATGCAGACATTTACCAAGTTCCTCTTAAAATGTACTGGTTACACCACGATACAGACACTGGCTCCCAAGTAGCCTTAATTATTAAATTCAGAGCCCTATTCTGTGCTCTTCTGGTGCCTGAGCATATATATTTGATGGACTAGTGAAACACTGTGGATACATTCCCTAAATTATGTCCAGGCAGCCTGAAGGTGACATTTGTTAGGCTGACATCAAATGACTCCATTCAGAGCAGTGACAGACAAGCGGGGCAGTCTGAGGCTCCCCATGTAATCAGCATTATTCATGCTCTAGCTGATTACTGATATTAAATAGATTTGCTAACTACAATGTCTGCCTAGAGAAAATGTTAAGAGCTGAACTGGGAACTTAGTCCCATGGGTGTAAATTGGAGGAATCCACACGTTTGGGAAGTTAGATACTGCATTTCAGAGTGCCAGCATTTGAGCTCAGCACATCTAAAGCACAACTGATGTCACTGGAGTTTGCTACCTAGTTTATTTAGTTTAAATCCCAATAGGTACTTAAAAACCTTCATGAATGTGGCCACCTGCTGCAAAGGGTCCTTGTTTTCCTCTGATGTCTTTATACTGAACAGTCTGTTGCTCACTCAGGAAGCGTAGTAAAACAAATGTGAATACCATAGCATACTATCTAAGAAGGAACAGCCTGTCTCAGTGTGCACTCTGTCCCTGAAAAGAGCTTGCCCAGCATGATTTACAAGGCACAGATACACAGATCAGCAGTTGTATGCATCCGTACTGCTTGCACTTTTTTATTTGAGACTCTAATTTGGATATCTGCTTAAAAATAAAAGTGACTTCTCTTACAAAGAAGAGACTGGGCAAAATATGTAAAAGCAGTCAGAGAAAACAAAGCTTGCATTTCTAATCGGAGAAAAGCATGGCATAGAATTAAAAAGAACTATTCTTTGTAAATTTGATCCTCCTAAATTCAATATAATGTCTGTTTTTATGACTGTGCTTATTATTTCAAATTCCTGTTGCAGCAAAACACAAAATGAAGTGCTGAGGATGAGAAACTTGCTCCACAAAGGAATGTTAAACATACTAGTGCTGCCAGAGGGTTTAGGGCACCCTGAGAGAGCTCACATATTCTGGCTTCTTAGAAAAGCAAATGAGGGTGTACTAGAGTATGTGAAAAAAATCTAACATCCCTAGAAAACTTTCAGTAGAGCTAAATTTAAGATCCTTTCCTGAAGGTATTCAGTGTGGCAAAGCTACACTACCCCTAAAACTGTGTGTATTGCATACACTATAGAGACTATATAGTCTATTGCATAGACTATAAAGACGTGATTTTTACATTCATTCTTGAGCTACATGAGTGACACTATTAAACTCTAAACACCTATGAAGATTTTTTAAAGTGCTAAAGAGGAAATGGGAATCCAGATTTCTCTGTATGAATGGCATTTAAAGAAGAGAGAAAATGCTCAAAATAAATTGCTACTACTTTCAGGGGCACTTCAGAAAGAAAGTCCATTGTCTTTTCTGTTTTCTGGCAGACACTGAAAGAAAGGATCAAGGTTTTTCTTTATTTCCTACTCTAATTTTAAGAGATTTGGATTTATGCTGGGAGAGAAACTTGGCCTCCCACTCTCTCCAGCAAGTTTTGAGGTAAGAGACCTTCAGTGCTTGAGTGTTCAGAGCCCACACACACAGGCTTCTGTCTCATGAGTCCATTACTCATCCAGATGGTGGAGGGCTGGATGTGCAGGTTGTGACTGCATGGAGCTGGACTCCAGCAGGCTACTGGTGGGTGAAAGCCCCATTGCCACATCCCTCAGCCTCCATCCTTCATACTTTGATGTCATCAAGTACAAAAAACAATTAAGTTCATGGTCAGGCATTCTGAATTCAGATTGCAAAAAACAATCATTCAAGATAAGTAGGCTTCCTGCCTTCTCCAAAGGATGCATTCATTGTAGATTTGGATTAGATATTAGGAAAAAATACTTCCCTGTGAGGGTGCTGAGGCACTGGCACAGGGTGCCCATGGAAGCTGTGGCTGCCCCATCTCTGGCAGCATTCAAAGCCAGGTTGGATAGGGCTAGGAGCCACCTGGTCTAGTGAAAGGTGTACCTGCCTGTGACAGGGGGCTGGAACTGGATGAGCTTTAAGGTCCCTTCCAACACAAACCAGTCTGGGATTCTGTGACTTTGCATATCCATGAACCAGAAAAAGCTGTATCTCATGGGGTATTTCTGCACACCAGCTGAAACTCCAGCAGAAAAGACAGCCCAAATAAACTATGCATGAAGAACTGCTCTGTAGAAATACATAACACAACAAGAGGTGGAATGCCATGAGTTTCTGCTACAGTCTAGAAGCATCTGAGGATGCAAATGTATCTGGAGGCAAGATTAGATCACATTAGTCACTATGAACCACAGATATGATACAGAAATGCATTCTTGTGTGTCAAGCAAGATTATTTCCATAGGAAAGGATAGCACTGTGCAAAGCCCTGCTGAGAACTCACCTGTACCACTAAGGACGCTTCTCATTACTCAGGCTCAAGAAAGGTAAATTTCACCTAGGATAAAGGCAATGACTGAGCAGTAGATTAGAGGCATGAATGGCCTATAGAAGAGAAACAGAAGGAGCAAGACAAAGGCTGAAGGGCTGCCATCACTTTCAAGAAAGATATCATTCGTGAAGGACAAAGAAGGAAAAGAGCTCCTGAAATGCAAGGAAAAATACGGTCAAGAACACACAACAATTAGGTACTTCTTTCCAAGAAGACTTCACTGTAAGCAGTGTAGCAACTAATGTCACCCTATGTCTCTGCAAAGTTCATGTAGAGGGAACAAAACCCCTTTATTTCACCTTTGGCATCCTCTTAACCAAATGAATGTACATGGTATGAAGGCCCTTACTTACATAGTCTGAATGCACATATGAATTTTAGCACAAACATATAAAAATAACTAGAATAGTATCTTCCTTATTCTTTCAGTATTTAAAATCACAAATCCTAGAGGTAAAAGAGACTTACCAGTGTTTTCTATAACATCTAAACATTTTACCACAAAGTGAGCTAGGCAAATACCTCTCAGAAAGGTTTAAGTCACATGAACTGCGAAAGATTGACCCTAGGGCTAATGTATCCCACATAAACACAGCCAATGCGTGAGTTTAACAGAGGAGTTGTGCATCTTGGTTTCAGTGGGAAAAGGCAATATGACAGTGGCTGGTTTAAACCCAGCCAGCAACTAAGTGAGTGAAGGAGAATCAAAAGGATGTAAAACCTGTGGGTTAAGAACAGTTACCAGTTATTATGCTTGCACAGATACCAAGTCCACCACTAAACCATGTCCTTGATCACCACATCTACATGTCTTTTAAATACCACCAGTGGTGGTCACTCAGTCCGTTCCCTGGCTACCTGTTCCAGTGCTTGACAGCCCTTTCATGACTGTTAAGTTAGGCCCTACAGAAACACAGAATCCCAAGGGTTGGAAGGGACCTCAAAAGATCATGAAAAGTCTGTCCATATAAGCAGTCACTTCTAGCACCAGCAACAATTGTGTACATAGCTAACATGTATAGTCCTACATTAAGTTTAGCTGGTCCAAAAATACCCAAACCAGGAAAGATTATCTGCAACAAACATACACTATCAGTTTTCTAACACCTTCAAGTATTAATTCTGAGGTCTTTTGCTTGTTTATTTATATAAAAGGCATTATGCATGAACACTTCTCTATTACTTGTAATGCAGTAATTTCAGAGAGTCTTCTTGGAGACCAGTAATGAGACAGACATGTTAGAGAGCACTTTACACATCTGGCAGAGCTCAGCAGATCTGGATGTTGCACATGAGTCCAGGACTCCCAGGGTTTAAGCTTGCAGTGAGATGGAAAATTTCCTATGTAGGTACAAGGCACTTTTGAGTTTGAAATGCTGAAAGATGCTAGTCCCAACATCTACTTGGAAATTCCTTCACTGAGGCTATCAAACTGCCTCATTTCCCCATCATCTCCAGGGTGCGTTGGCTGCCTGTACCCCATAAGGTTGCTTTCGTTAGGACTAATGTCCACACAGCTCTTCTCACCTTCTGTTCAATGAGTGATCTGCATGATACTTAGAGTTGTATTTTACTTATTTATTGAAAGGAGAGCTTCCAGGCAGGAAATGCTGTCCAAGAGCTAAAGTAAGGAGAGGGTATTTAATCTGCACTGTCCATCTTTATTGAATAGATGGAGATAGAGGGATTTCAAATGACACTTCCACCATTTTATAAATCAAGATGTATTAATAGACATAGGAAGCCAAACAAATATAAACCAAGTAATTCCCACAGATGTATTCAAAAGAACTAAGGGAGTGTGGAAGAATATATGTAGTTTTATAGTATTATATGATACAACTCCCTATACTTGTCATATTGATAGCACTAATGATATTTATGTTCTTTTCTCATAGAATGGTTTGGGTCAGAAGCAACATTAAACATCATCCAGTTTCTTATATATCAACAACTACTCTTTGGTTCCATTTTTATTCTGCTCCCACTAAGGGAGCTGGAACTCCTGGCTTTCAGCATTGCACCTATCCAAATCCTGATTCTTTTCTAACAGCTGTCTTTCAAAGCTCCTTAGAGATGAAAACACTGAAATTGTTTGCCTTGGTGGGGGATCAGTAGGACTGGCACCCACCTTCCACGGCCTCCCTCCAGCTTTATCTTTGCAATAGCATGCTCATGCCAGGTCTCAGCCTGCAGAACATGACAGGGAGATAGCTGAGGAATATTTAGGAGAGACAGAGCTTTAGTATATCAGAGGATGTGTCTTTCAAATCCAAATGGGAGGAAGTTTTCAGGCAAAAGTAATTTAGTTAAAGGACTAACATGCCAAAGTCTTAATCTCTCTTTCATCCTATGTTCTAGTCTGCATGGGCCCTGAGTTTATTTTAAGATCATGCCATCATTAGTTAATTGCACAGATTATGTTTGTCCCTTCAGGTGAGTGAAGATGACTCCAGATTTAGAATGCAAGAGAAAATAATGATTATGACTTGTAGTTAACATATACAACATATATCAACTTCTTGCTACATGGAATTTTACTTCACCTAACTTTCTGATACAGATGACATCACTCAGACTGTCTACACATATTTAGTCCCATGCTACTGACAGTTTGAAAGTATGTATGAAGGATCAAATCTGATTTAGCCCTTCAAAGAGACAGGCTACATAAATGTACACATACTTTAAAACAGATCTTCCACCGTTCGTTAGCCAAATGGGAAACAAGTCGGTGTGATGAAGCTGCATCTTTCGCAGCTGTGGCTCCAGGGAGTCAGAGCCCCAGACTGCCTAAGGGACTTGGCGATTAAACCAGATCCTGCCACAAAGCTGAGACCTCAGAGTGCCACGGGCTCCACCTTTTGGACAAAGTATGAGTGTGTCGTTCTACCTCTAAATGTAGCATCAATCAATTAACATACTTAGTATTATACTAATAATTAATATACCAATTGATAATATTAAGACAATAATCAACACACAGTAGTACAGTAGTATTTATATAGTATAACTAAATCCAGTGCATAGAAACTAATACAGAAAGAAGTGCCATACTTTTTCTTCCCCTCCTGGAAAATACCCAAATTTTGTATTAGATCTTTTCTGTTAAAGTACTGGGATTGGCTACACACAATGGATTGCCAGGCTCTCTGCATGAAAACACTTCAGAATATGCATAGCTGTACTGCTATGATGTTTGATTTCATGATCAAAATTCTTCCCTGTGGGGGTGCCGAGGTGCTGGAGCAGGTTGCCCAGAGAAGCTGAGACTGCCCCATCCCTGGCAGTGTTCAAGGCCAGGCTGGATAGGGCTTGGAGCAACCTGCTCTACTGCCCCTGCCCGTGGCAGGGGGTTGGAACTGGATGAGCTTTAAGGTCCCTTTCCACCCAAACCATTCTGTGGTTCCATGATTCTATGATGGCAAAATTAATGCAGGCTTTGTGCACTAAAATATATTCATTGATTTAAAAGTCTTGATATTGGATTGTATATTTCTAACACTACTTTTTCCATTGCCTGTTAAAAGCACTGGGCTAAACTTTAATAAAAAAATAACTGTAAGAAGTTCTTTGATTCTATAGTTTAACCTTAATTATAGGTGAACAGAACAGCAGGCATTGTTCTTAGCTCTTTCCCATGCCTCCTGTCTCTGAAGGCAAGCCCAACAGCTATTCATTTAGGATGGCATGTGCACTGAGGCTTGCCCTCACTGCTGCAGAGGGGACACAATGTTCTGTGTGCTGTTGATGCTGCCAGGCTGGAGCACAAGCTCAACACGAGTTCAGTAGTTTTACTGTTCTGAGCTACTGCTTTAGCTGTGGACAGGACACCTCTTTATCCAAATCTTCTCTGCTCCTCTGTGCATCATCCATTAACCTGGGCTGTCAATAAGCGCAATCCCAGCACACTGTTCTTACTGGTGGAAGAAGCTATATGCTTCTAAGGAGCACACCCCCAGCTAGGACTCTTCAAAGAAAAGCCCCACAGGCTGTAGTGTGCAGTGCCATGGATCCCCAACAGGAAAGCACTGTCCCTGGACACTTGAAGGAGCAGTATAGCAAATGTTTAAGCATTCCAAATTGCCCTATGTGTTTACTGGTGTTAACCACAGCCAGGAGCTGCATGAGGAGCCTGAGAAGGGCACAGGATATAAGAAGGAGCCTAACTGCAAGCATAGAAACTCCAGGCCTTCAGTATCAAAGTGTTGCTTTGATACTGAAAAGGGGGATTTCCAGCCATATTCTGGAAGCCAGGAGTCCCAGGAACACAAGACAAGACGTTTAGGACTGGGCAATGTCACAGTAAGTCAATGGGTTCAAGGGTAAGCACAGCTTGTTGAGCAAGACTGTGTCTTGCTGAGCAGTGACCCGGTCAGTGCATTGGAAATGAGAGGGATTTGAAGTATCCCATTTCAGACTCTCATACATAAACAAAAAAGATGACTGGTCTGTGCTATGCAACTGCTGATGGATTGCAGGGAACTTGGGAGACAGGAGCATTGGCTGGCTAGAGAAAAACCATCAATCTCTTCAGATGAACCTTAGGTTTCTGGAAAGGCTGCCTACAGACATCCTCACTAGGGGTGAGGAGACGGCCTCAGTTATTCTAGGGCCGCTGTCCACACATCTCTGCCTGGGTTCACCCATAAGTAAATGAATAAATAAATGAGGCAGCTGCTAGAAAAGATACAGCTGCCATTTAAATAGATGGAAGATGCTTCTGACAGGCTGAAAACTTCCACATAATGCTCCATCATTTAAACAGATTCCTGTAAAGCAAACAGTGCACTATGACCATGATATTTCATCTATAATCATTATATGATGGTGATTGTATTTAAACTATCTGCATTCTTGCCAGGAAAGAGTTTGGCAAGTTGAATTTTGCACTGGTGTTTTAACTTCCAAAATTATAGAGTTAAAATAAAGAGTTATGTGCAACTCTCTCCTGTGGTTCAGTATGAATACTGTAAACATATTTCATCTATGAAAAAGCACGTTGTAAAAATGTTGCTGCTGAGCCAGAATTTATTTTGCTTTTAAACACAAAATATCTATCTTAGAACTGTACCAGTACTTGCTGTGATTTAAGAAGATATTTTATTGGTTGTATTCCTGGAGCCAAACACTCAAAGGTTGTTCTGTATCCACGTATGATAAAAGCTTTCCTTGTTTTCACTGGCAAAGACAAATGGGCCCAGGTTGGCTTGGCCCAGGTCTAGCACCCCAGCGCTGTCTGAGAGGATTCATTTCTTAATGCAGTTTTCTCCTTATAAAGCAAAACAGGAGAGGAAGCAAAGGAATCACTGTTACACACAGTTCATCTACCTGCAGAAATTATGTTCCTGTAAGAGGCAGAGTTTAGTGGAAAGGTACTTTTCTTGCTCTCTCTTAGCAATGTAACAGATTTATGGGCTGCTGCTGTTCTCTAGCAGATCCAGTTCTACTACATAGTCCTAATACAACTTTATTTCATTGCTAGTATCTTTCTGTGAGATAAAATCCCTACTTTAGAATCCCCTGTTCTTTTGCTCTGTGACTACATGTAAAGGCAGCACTTTTAAATAAAGGGGGAAGAGTTGGGATACTCAATAATTAAAAATACCTGCCTAAGGAAATGCATGGTTGAAATTAGCCAAGTTCTCCTTCCATTCCCTTCCCTACTTCTCTCATCTTGGTTCCTGTGAACCCTACTTGCTCTATGAAATAATGATTGCACTTCCCTGGCATCATGCTTCACATAGAGGGAATACTCAATCGAATGCTCATGAGATTGCCACAGAAAAGAGCAAGATAAGCATGCATTTCCTATCATGACTGGAATGCATGTCTGCAGTGTAGTCTGTCATAAGGAGAGTGTCTTGGGAACAGCTTTACATGTCCTGTTTTAGAGACCTGCCCCACAGTCAGCCTGCTACAGACTACTTATTTGGGCTTTCTGACCCTTGTTCTCCTTCCCTGTTTCCCTGTTAGCCCCATAACTTGGCTATCAGATCACTAGTCTTTTCTCACAGCCACCTGAATGTCCAGGAGTTCTCTCTATGGGCTGATCAGACAGGAGCAGAATATGAAGTGATTGCCTCCTTTAATGTGAAGCCAGACCTTTTTGTTCACAAACATAGATTAGAAAGTAAAGAGAGGTTTTTAAGGCGAAGACAGGCATGTTGCCACACAGTGCCATTAAGCTTCCAAGCTGTTTCAAATGCAGTCAGTGTGGTGAGACAGGGCACAGGACTGCTGCAGCAGGCACAGACAACGAGGTATCTATTAGCATTGCACACAGCAGCAAGCACATTTTGGACAGTAAGGTAGTGCTATTTCAAAGGGAGATTTGGCTAGATATATTTCCATGTACAGGTACTCCCCAGCTGCAAATTATGGAATGTAGATCAGGCTTTGGGATGGTGGGAAGAACACACTAACACAGAGCAATACACCAGGAGGCTCATTACCAGATAATCCCAATGTCCAGGTCCAAAACCTCCCTTTCCCTTCAGTCCCCATGATGGAGAAGTAAATGTCATTCTGACATGTGTCAGAAGGAAGTGTTACACAAAATTCAATGCAATGTGCAGAGGGCATAATAGAAATTTCTGCATTAAATTACTGTGACAGTGTGACCTGAAAGTAATCAAACAACCTGAGAAGCCAAGGAAAATTGTGGAGAGAAAATAGTAGATGAAAGTGGAAAAATATTCATCTCTAAAAAGAAATGCATGGATGCAGTATGATTCTTTATCAGTGAGCTATTTAGAACACAGAGTTACACAGATATGTCTGTGGTACACCAGCACCAGCACTGGTTTGCTCCATGCAACACTAAAAAGCAGTTTGGCTCTGAAACTTGCATTTCCACACCATTTATCTGAATATACTGCTTTCCTGCAGTACATCAGCTGTGGGGCAGTGCTCCACCCAGTTAAACCTCCAAGCCACTTGAAACACTTCTTACCTTTAGAATGGAAAATATCATGGTGTAGGCTAATACCACACCATGGTAACCTATTATTGGTTGTATTAACGTGGCTGTTTGGGACCTCCGCCAGAAAGCGGAGCTCATTTGTTTGCTGACTCTCAGAGGAGTGCAGTGCAGCTGTGCTCTATGAGTTCTCACTTCCCTTTCCCTAGTTCAAGTGTTCTGTCATATTGCAAAATAATATTGAAGAAAAAAATCTCTGTGAAACACACACGTGCTTGATTTTATGCTTGTAAATCTCATTTATGTGTTACTGCATCTTCCCAGTGCATTGTATTAACTGATAGCTATTTATAAATATAGGGCAACTACAGCATAAAAATAATAAATAATCTTTAAAGAGAATGCATAAAGGGTTTGCAGGTAGAATCATAGAAACATGGAATGGTTTGGGTTGGAAAGGACCTTAAGATCACTCAGTTCCAACCCCCTGCCATGGGCAGGGACACCTCACACTAGACCAGGTTGCCCAAGGCTCTGTCCATCACAGCCTTGAACACTGCCAGGGATGGAGCATTCACCACTTCTCTGGGCACCCTCACAGGGCAGAACATCTTCCTTAGGCCTAACCTGAACTTCCCCTGTTTCAGTCTGAACCCATCACCCCTTGTCCTAGCACTACAGTAAAAAAATCATTACTCTCGGCAGTGCTATAACCTAGACTGGTTTGCAGGAATAGAGCACTCACTGAATGAGACACAGATTGTTGTGAGCAACTTTTGTTATTTTTTTAACAGGTTGATTCAACTAAAGGGATAAAAAAAAAACACCAAAACAAACCAATTTTTTTTTCTTTTAGCAGCAAAACAAAGCAGCTGTTGTACCTGAATCCAAGACTGGCTTTGCAGTACAGTGTCCTCAACTGGAAGCAAATACTCAGCAGTACATTAAATGTCAGCATCATTACACTTCAGATACAACCCACAAGGCAGGTCTTTCATAGAACAAAATGTTACTCTCAGCTGCATTATTAACTGGAGGGAAACTGCAGGGGTTCCACATGTATTTAAGGAAGTCCAAGTGAACTGGATTCTTGCATCACTCTGACAATACAAATAAAAATGTATGTGCTAATATACATTCCCCTTGCATTTATACTAGTTTTATCTGCATGATAATGGTAGCTGGTTAAATAACTTTTAATGTAGCTCATAAAAAGAGGAAAAGTAAAGTTTCAGAGTTTGGGCTCCAGAATCTCAACTTCTTTCCCTTTGGGTCATCTGCCCTCCACATCCCTTAAAACTTCTGGAAACACTAAACTAAGGCAGACCCTCTGTTGAAGCTGATGTAACCACCAGGCTCCCTGGGCTCCTTCAGTCCATCAAATGTGACAAGCTCAGCAAAGCATAGGGAGCTTGAGATGAAAAGTGTCCCTCCGTATTTGCTGTGAAACGCAGCAGAAGCTGGGCCAATTCACTGTAATTCCACACACAGGTAGTCATTTTGTATGCAAGCTTATTGAATTTCACCATACTTCCAGCAGAGACTAACCTACACAGCCTGTGCAAGTGGCTCATGGCAACAGTGAGGGAAGTAGCTGGGCCTGTCAGCAAGCACTTTAGTAATTAACAGACCCCAGGAGTGGAGCTTTTCTTTGCTCCTGCTGTTGGTTGCTGTGAGCAGCCCTGACAGCTTCTCGAGTTACACTGGCTCCAGCCAATTCTCTGCCCTGCGGTCGAGCTGGAGCTGGGGGGGGGAGATAGATCTTGTCTGCTATGCCCCCAGTCCATCTCCATGGGAAACAAACATTTCAGGGGGTAAAAACCCCCAGTATTAAGAAGCAAACACCGGTGAAGACAGCTGAACATTCAGGCACTTTTAAAGGCTCAGAACCTGGAGGCTCTAAGAAGCTAATCACAACCTTTGTTATTTTTTGCAGTGCAAATGCAAGAAGACACATTTAAGGGTATCATTATAATCCTTCCCCTCCTTCAGAGAGGGCTGACATTTACAGTTGTAAAATTCAGTACTTAGACAATATTCAGATGTCTCAATAACAGAAGCTTTCTAGCATGCCCCATGATACCTCTTAGATTAATGCTGGAGAGGTGACTAATTTTGCTATCCTAGAGGAGTCAGCATGTGACCTGGAATTTAAATTTGAGTGTTTTTTCCAGATTTCTGTCTTTAGTCTTCTCTATAGAGAGATAAATGGAAAACAGAAAATAGTTTCTATCTCTTTTCCCCAGAGTGATCTACCAAACTACAAAATGGATCAATATGCATATACTGACATCATCCAATCTTCAATTCCACATACTGTAAATTACGTAGTTAACTCTAATCCGATGTACTTTAGACAAGGCACCATCTGTCAGTGGAAAGGTTCAAGCAAACTAACAACACCTATTAGCTCAAGCCCCAGCACTTCCAAATATTATGCCTTACAGGTCCTATGTAATAATCAAAGACATGGAAAGCAAAGGAAGGTGGTTCAATGATTTACCATTTCCAACACCCAGGCGTGGATTCCACTGTCTACCGTGGTATGTGTAGGAGCACACAGTGATACTGATGGAAAAAAGAGACTAGTGAATTTATATTCTGAATCTGTCAATAAAAAAATCAACACTTATGATACACTTTACGATGTTGTGACATTCCAAAGGAGTAAGTGGAATAAGCTTCAAGTGTATACTTCATTGTTTCAAGGCAGTTTAAGAGACCAGCCTTGCTCCAACAACAGCTTGGCATTCCATACTCTTTTTTTCTCATGATTCCTTAGCGCACAAACTCAGATCTTAAAAAAAATACCTGTTGTATCATTTAACTACTGCTCTTGTCTCCCTTTTAACTGAGGCTGTGCAATGCTTTTGGAATTAAAGTTCTGCAGGATCAGCATTTCCCTTATTTATATTGGAGTTTCCCAATGGAATTGCTTAAATCTAAATGAAGAAAGGCTTTGAGCCTGTGAATGAAATGCAATAGCTGTATCTTGGTGCCATACAAGAAGCTCCAGCAAATTCTGCCACAACTGCTATGGCTCTGAGAGGTAAAAACACACACAATGTTTTGGCTGCTAACTGAAAATATGCCATGAGGCTGGCAGTGTAAGAAAACAGGATTACTCTGTAGAGCTGTTTCAAAGCAGAGCCTTCTTTAAACCTATGGGTCCAGAAATCACACCTGGTTTTACTTATTGTCCTGAAGTTAATTCAGCCATGCCAGTAACATTAACTGCAATGAAGCTGCAAAGCAGAAAAGTGCAAGATACAATACAAGAAAACAAAGCTACTGTATATTACAAAATATGTGATCCTAAAAAGAGGGAAAGTTTCTGAATAGGAGTTAACTTGTTCTTTGCACTTGCCTTTAGAGCCTCCTCAGAGCTCTGGAGAACCCTGCCATCTCACTGCTGCACCAGTCACCAGGGTATCTGCCCTGCTCTGTCTGGCTCTTCTCCTGCCACTGCTGAGCCAGGACAGAGGATGATGACAACATCCAGACCTTTCCCTGGCACTCCCCCACCATGTCACCCCTGTTTTGGAAGTTGAATAGTGATGATGGACTGTGTACTCAAGGTACCTTTTCACAAAGAAAACATCCTGCTTTGTCCCTTCCACTCGACTCTGCAATTTGCAGTGGTTTGGGGTTGGGTTTTTAGAACAAACACTCAGTGAAAAGGGAAGGATGTTATTCCAGGGATAATCCACTGACAACCCAGCAGTGCTTGTATTAACCCCTGAAGCTTTTCAGGGAACACTGTTCTCTTACATACTCTGTATGACTATTTCATTTTACCTCCATGGATATTCCCATAAAAATACTTGCTCTGGTTCAGTTTATCTGCCTCACTCCTTGGTGCTGCCCTCCAGGCCTGCCACATCCCGTAGCTCTGCCACTGTGCAGTGGTGATGACAGATTATGTCAAACAAGGCTTTGCAGCACAGTAATAGGAATCCGTGTACCTTAGTGAGCATCCCTGAAGACCCCCTGCTTTGGTTTCCTATCCAAACCACTCTGCTGATGTCAGATCTATCTGCTCCTAGATATGAAAGGCAACAAGGAAAAGTAAAGAGTGCAAACAGTTCTGCTGAAGCAAATCTCTTATCAAGGGAGAATGAAAGCAATATTCACACTTAAATTAGCTAGAGCTCAAAAGGAAAACAATCATGAGCAGTTTCAGCTTCTGTGCTTTGATCACCAGGTAACAGCAAAAGCCTTTTTCCTCCAGCAGCCTGTTGTTCTGAGCAGATGTTACAATGAAAGGAAAGGAAGTGACTCACTGAGCAACTGCAGAATATGTCAGCTCTGAGCAAGGTGGGGAAGATCTTCAGGTCTGCTCTGTCCATGCAACAGAGCAACTCCATCAGTCTTATAACCAGGTGCAGTGCTGAAACCAGTTCTGAAAACAACTCACCAATAGCTTGAGATTTCTACCTTCACCTTCCTCCCACTGGCATCAAAACATCAAATAGGTATTTATTTTGAAGATTTCTTTTTCTCCCCAGTCTCCCTTTCCTATCTCTTCTCCCTGTCCCTTTCTTGCTCACACATTCTTTGACCTCAACATTTTTTCCCTCCCATGGGAAAGCAATAATGCTATACTGAATATTACATTTAATTTTGGGGTGTGAGAGTCACAGTTTCCTATACTTCACAAATTAATGAGCACTTTGTTTTCCTGAGAATCAGAGCAGCAGAAAGAGGCAGCTATTCCAAGGACACTGACCCTAGAAATATTCTGGATATAATAATAATAATAACTGGATGCTGTCTGCCTGGGAAATCACGGCATGAAGTTAAACATCTGTGGCAGAGCCATTCTTATCACCTGAAGATTGAGGTGTCACATGCTTTTGGCAAACAATGAGAGAAACTATCCACGATCAATTGTAGTATTTTAATTTTAAATATAAACATTTATATGAAGATGAATTGCTTAAACCTTGCCTGGAGAACCACAGAGGCCTGATCACTACACATATTTGCCAGCTCCAGCCAGTTCCCACCCTGAAAAGAGAGGTTGTGTTTCTACGAAGCACTGTTGTGCTTCCAGGAAAATCCATAGGTTCAAACACCGCCTACAGCTTCAGAGGAACATGAACTGCTGAGGACAGATACTCCTGGGAAAGCCTCAGTGTGCACTGAACCCAGCGATGAATCCAGCAGAGCACTTTAAGCTCCATCCAGGGTAGAAAAGGAAGCCCAGGATCAACTGGTTTGGAAGCTGGGGAGAAGGACAGCTTCTCTACTGTTACCTCTGAATAAAGACAAGAATGTAAAATGAAACAGAGTTTCACTGTTCCCTGCCAGCATATGGGTCTTGTGCTAGCTTTTCCTTGCTTTCTCTCTCTGGTATCATTTTCCATCACTTCTTGTCCTGAAAAACTAGATAATCTGCTTCACCCCAGAGTATAAAAAATACTGAAACCAATGCATCTCTAAGACTAATATTATCAAATTTCCTTTCATGGTACTTTACCAGCGTTAGCATCTCCTTTCTGCACTCCAGGGAACTTGAAAATGCTCTTATACACAGCCTTTCACCTTTTGATTGTTCGCTCATGTTCTGCCCAGGATTTAAGTTGCAAAATACAACTATTTTAGTTGTATAATTTCAGGTAACATCATGTACATGGCGCAGACAGAAGCTGTTACTAACTAGAATTGTTGCTGCCAAACAGAACTGCTGCATTACTGTGTGGTGAGTCTTTCTACCTGCTCCAGCATTAGATAACAGAGATAGGAGACATTCCACTTGAGCTCCCCATCAGCTAGCTGGATCACTGTGTGCAGAAGATACTGGCCCAAATCTATTCCTGACTAGTCCAGTCTTAGGCTCTGAAGCATGGGTTGCTTTGTGAGTTTTTCTCACCAAGCTCAACTGTTTCTCATCTTTTCCACACACATGGAACTAGGAGGGATCAGAAGGTCTCCCAGAAGGACCATTCTCTTTGCCAGTTCATCCCATCATTGTTGTCTACACACCAGGCCTAAGGGAAAAACTTGCTTTTAGTTCCCTGACAAGAGCTCCAAGCTCCACACTGCACATGCCACTGTGATCACGGCTCTGCCATGGTATGTACCATTAGTCACTTGTTCAAGACCAAGCATGCACAGATGCTATTTGGGATGTTACAATAAAGAACAATAAGGCATATAGTTTGGAATACTATTCAGGAATTATTATGCCTGCAATAAAGAGCCAGTTTTCACTTGCTCTACTCAATTCCGCTCTCTTTCCACCAGGGACACTGGGTGAAAAACAGTATGTGAGCACAAATGAAACAATCAAGTCTTAGTAAATAAAAAAATCACTCATACTGTTTGCCACATCTCCCCTCTACCAGTTTAAAGCCACTCCCCCCTGCCCTATCCCTACATGTTCCTGCAAAAACTCCCTTTCCAGCTTTCTTGTAGCCCCTTTAGGCACTGGAAGCTGCTCTATGGTCTCCCTGGAGCCTTCACTGTGGAGTTAAAAGAGAAAAAGACAGCAAGTAGATGTAAAAGCAAAGAATCATCTCTTGACTCCTACTGATTTCTGAACTCTGGCATTTCCTCCCTCTCCCCCCCATCTCAAGTCTACAACTTTGCATTCTTTTGCTGAACAGATTTGGGTCAAAGAAGAATACAAGATCCTGCTGTCACAATCAGTGTCTCAAGGTAACACATTTATATTTGTTGAAGAACAACAGTTCTTCAGACCTTGCTGGTTGAGGTAAGGGATTAAAAGGAGAAGCAAAGAGCCACATCTCAGCCCCTCCAAGACAGCTCAGGAGTCAGTGGGAAGGTACAGTTTCCCTACACTCGAGTAGTGGTCAGCCAGGACTCAGGAGGATCAACCTTCACTCAGGATTCTTGGCTACTTTGCAAAAGGGTATTGTGCATGCTCTGCTCTGATACAAAACCACTTTTCTGCACACAACACTGTAATGACCAACACCCAGGCTTCACAAAACAGGCAGCACCTTTCACAGGCTATATGGAAGCAGCTGCCTGTGAAGACCCTCCTCCCACAAGGGAAAATCCCAACCAGAAGCTGCAAAAACAGCACAGGAAGTATTTTTCCTCTGTCCTCTATGGATATGGTTACCAAACAGGCCCTGCAGAGAAAGTAATACTTAACCACTCTCTTGTAAATATCTCATTGTAAGGCATCATCTCTAAAGAAAACCTGTAGCCCAGCTATGCTTTCAAACTGTACTTGAAATAGTCAAAGCTGTAAAGTTATTTGATGCTTTCACAGGCAAATACTTCATGAAAAAAACTAGGTTTTGGTGCAGTTGTGATTTAACCTGTATAAATACATATGCTTTGAGACACATGCTTTCCAAGTAAGCCCTTTGGGCATTCCAGGCAGTGCACCAGCACCTCAGAACGTCTGTTACACGCATACAGACCATTAAAAACAGGTAATAACCAGTGGGACTTACTAGACTGGGAAGCACCTCAGCAACATCTTGGATCCAAGCTCCTGGCAGGCAGCATGCAGCACACATCGAGCCAACAGGTAGGTGCCTCTGTACCTTTCCAAGCAAAGCCTAGTACTGCTACAACCGGACACCTCTCCTTGGAAGCAATGCTCGCCATCACTGGTCACCATTTTCTTTACTGGTGGGGCAATTGGCTGTTCTGTTGTGGTAGATGTTGTCTCATTAGCCCCCTGCAGAAGCAGTTCTGGGTGGGGATGTCAGGCTTTGGAGAAAGCCTGGGCTTTGTTTTCTCCTCCTTTCGTTGTTTGGGGAAGCTTTTTTGAGTTTTGAGAGGGGCTAACCCCCTCCCTGCTTTCCGTGTGTTCCAGGGGGACATTTGTGTCCTCTGCACCGTGGCCTGCAGGTCCCCCACAGCCTGGGCTTGGAGCCAGCAGCCCCGCTCCCTCTCAGCCTCCTCGATGCCCCTCAGCATCCCGCACCTCAGCCCTCAGCAGCAGATGCTCCCCGGGTCGCACCGCCGGCCTCAGCTCGTCCTTCTCTCCTCAGGGGAGATGCGAGGTCCCTTTGTACCCCCTGAGGCAGCCCCGCAGCCGCCTCCCTCAGCCGGGGCTGCGGCCTCGCCCTGAGGTAAACCCCCCTTCCCGCCAGACCCGCCGCGCCCCCCGGGCGCTGTGCTGCCCCCTCAGGGTCGGGGCCGCCCCTCTGGCACCGGCCGCCATGATGGAGCTGCCGGGGGCTCCTGAGCGGGGCATGGAGCGGGTCCAGGGCTTCCTCGTGGCTCTTGCCCTTCTGGGCAGTGTTCAAGGCCAGGTTGGACACAGGGGCTTGGAGCAACCTGGTCTGGTGTGAGGTGTCCCTGCCCATGGCAGGGGTTGGAACTGGATGATCTTAAAGTCCTTTCCAACACAAACCATTCTATGGTTCTATAATACAATACAAGAATTAAAGTTGTATTGGGCCTTTTCCCGTTTTCAAAATACTACATTTTCACACCTTGAGTAGCTGCAAGTGTTCATCTTGTTTTCCTGCAGCACATGGAAAGAGTGGTGACTGCAAAACCCAGTCTGCCCCCCCTTATTGCCCCCTCTTGGACTGGCTTCAGCGTGGTCCCAAAGACCAAATGCCACTTGTGACCGAAGCACACATCGTCTTGCTTAGCTTCATCCAGAAGGAATCCAGTTGATGTGCTCCAAGGGCACTCCACAATGTGCACTGAAGTAGTGTAAAAGCAGCCTACCAGGAGGTTCACATCAAGAGCAGCTTCCTGATCCAAACAAGCTGACTTGATTTCTCTGTGTAATTAATTACAGATGTTCAGAGCATCACAGCACTCCCTTGTTAGGTCAGGAGTCATAACTGCAGCAGTAATGCTCTGGAAAGGGCTTTGCTTTAAGACAAAAATATTATTTCCCAGCATTAGTAGCAAGAAATTTAATCAGGTTCCTTCCCAAATATCACTGTGATTTTAGAGGAATTTCCTTTATAAACACTATGAGAGTATTCTTCTGGAACACCAAAATACACACAATGCATTGTTTGTCTGCTTCATAAATCAAATAACCTATCATCTAATCCCATTTGGTTATGATGGAGCAGCGTATTGCTGACTGATGCTCTACAGCACAAACACTGAGTTTTATGGCACTGATTTGTGTGCACATGTGCTGAGATTCAAAGCCTGTATTACTGTAGGTAAAACGCTGCAGGCTGGGTGCAAAGCCCCTGCTGGGGTGCTGGAAAACACAGAGGCCAAAAAGTCAAGTCTAAACTAGGTAATAGGCTCCCTCATTACCTCTTAAGATCAAAATGTGAGTTTTACTTCAGACTTAGCAGAGGATATCATTACCACCAGACCACGTTATTGGTACCATTCAAGATTGGCCAAAGGTCACATATTGAAAGCATCAGAATCAGCTTCTGCAGTACCTTCAATTTTTATTGGAATTCATCCAACCAGTCCTAGGGAAGGTTTAACATTGTTGGGATATGAGATCATTATAGCCCAAGCTGGTGCGACAAGAGACCATAATAGTGATGTTTCTGAAAAGGTAGTTTGGGAAGCAGAGGTTTATAATCCAGATAAGACAGTGATAAAGAAGCTTGTTCTTATTCTTCTTAATAAGAAGCACAGAATTTCCTGTACTAAACCAAATTAGTAAAGATATTTCCATCTGGGAGATGGTGCTGTGCTTTGTCCACATTGTTCTAACAACAGTCAAATCAAGTATTTAAAGTCAAAACTTGTTTGAAGACAATCTGCAAAGCAAATGATACTTCTGTGTGCAAAAGAACATAGTGTCCCTCAGGGCACAGTGTGTTGCAATACTGCCTTTTGGAGCATTTCAGCTATTATCATGTATAGACAAGTTATTATTTTTCTTATGGACAGAATAAAAACAAGCGATGCTGCCAAAAGAAATTTAAGATACTTCTTCCTAATGGGCCTTTGCTGACATTGAGAGCCACAAAAACATTTCTGCTTCTCTGGATAGCATCCCTCATAGTTCTAGTTCTCAGCTCTTCTTTGCCTGTAAATAGTTTTGAAAGAGGGCTTCTTACATTTAGATCTATTACTACTCACTTCAGGAATACAGTGCAGCAAAACTTACCGTCCCTGACAGTAGTAAACATCCTGTGGATTGTCCCTGTGGAAATAGGCATATGCCATTTACTAGTTAGTCAGTCTGGATGGAGGTTAAGCTATAAGAGAGCCAGGACAGTGTGCCTCTACTATCACTTGTTCTGCAGGAGGAAATACTGGCTGCCTTCTCTCATGATTTCTAGGAAGAAGCAGACTTTCAGCCTCCAAATTGAGCAATGTCAACCTCCTATCACAAGGACTAAATCCAACATCAATGAGCAGGCTGTATAAAAGAGTTAAGTAGTGTTGTCTAAGTGACACCACAGCTGTAGGTGGGTGCAGATGGGCACTGGCATACATCTTAAAGGAATCTCTCCTAAACAAGCTTAGTCATACAAAGAGCAAAGCTGTTAGCAATTGCAGTGTCTCACAAAGCGTGGAAGGTATCATATAGCTCATCTTTTGCCCTTATGTTTACTGCATCTGTAAAGAGGGATATTATTACACTGTTAAAAAAGAAATGGGGTATTCCTATAAGACTCCTTAATAAAAGGGGAAAAAAAGCTTTTAAATCAACTGGCAAAAGTAAGCCTGGTGCTTACTCCCTTTCAGACCATGAAAGCTGGCTGAAAGAGGGATGGGATTTCTGTTTCATAAATATATTAATAGAACAATTCCATATTTTTGCATGCCCATGGATTGGATGTGGCTTTCTCTGAATTTGGCCCCAAATTTAACAGAATCCATGCATTTGTGGAGTTTATTACCCAGCACAGAGATTTTGTTCTCTGTCTTCAGGGGTTGTTAGGTTGTTTGACAGTCCCTTTCGGGAAGAGCCAATAATCTTTTAATCTCTCTGTGTACTCCAGCCCCAAACATTAACTCCAGTGCACACTCAGCCTTGGAAGATGAAGTCACCATTGGCACCTGGAGGTTGCATTCTGCTGGCAAGAGCTGGTGTGCAGCAACAGCTTTGCCCTTTGTGTCAACAAAGTCTTGGGGTACCTTCGTCAACAGCATTTGTACTTCAGACAAAAAGAGTTGGTAAAGGTCATCATGGTGACAAGTAACATAAGCTGCTCCCCTTATTTCTTTGTTATATAAAAGAGTTCTGTGGCCTTCCTTAACGCAGGGCACCCATTAATAAAGTAATTTAACACAGTTGGGAAGTTGCAAGTGAAACAACAGACAAATGAGGAATATTTTCAAAGAATCTATGTCTGAGCAAATCTCAGCAAGGGCTGAGGAGCTGATACATGCAGTAAGTCAGGGAGACACACACCAACTACAGCAGACTTCGTATCAGCCCCTTAATACATACCAATATTGAAACAGTTACTCGAGAATGGATTTAAAGTACACAACTAAGTGCTACACAGAACAATGTTAACAACATTCACACACATATCTGGAAGGAAGTAATATGTGCTTTGTGTTACTTCAAACCTGAGATGCTGCAAGCAAAAGTAGTCTGTCTTAAATGCAAAAACCCCAAAACCCACCCCAAGCTTTTTCTCTGCAGTCTGAGCAAATGGTGTCCGTCAGCTTCTCAGTAACAGAAACCAGATGCAGAATGGCCATCCAATCCTCTGCGTTTGCCCCCAATTTAAGCTGCTGAAATTACATTAAAAGAAATGTGTGGAATTGTTCAGAAGTGATGTAATAGCCATCCAAACACAGATTGTAACTCTCTGTTACTGTTCTACCTGCTAATGCAATCATTCTTGGGTGGCTGTGGGGATGCATGAGACATAATAAAGCAGTAGAAATAGCTGTTTGCCTGAAATACTTCAGCAGCTGTTACAAACTTAGTGGCTTGAACTAAAGGGTTAGATCATGTAAATAACAGAAACTGATCTTCTAGGCCTTTCTAGGGCTTTACATCTTTGAAGAGAAGCTGACCCACTTTGGCAACAGCATGTAGCAGATAGAGCATTTGCTTTGGGTAGGAATGGTAACCAAAAATACTTGAAGCCTACTGGGCAACATTAAGGTTTTCTCTTAAAATATATATTAAAAACAAAGTTTAAACTTTTAATTATACTAGACCGGACTTTCTGGGGACCTGCCCTTTGAACAAATGTTTGACTGCCTCTACCAACTCCATTAGGATGAGTGCTACCTCATGATTAGGAAGCTACAGTCCTCATTAAATATGTGAGACCTACAACAGCTTAAACAGAGCATCAGAAACCAGTGAGAACAGGAAAATACCATTGTCCCAGTGAAAGGCAGAGCAGAGCAGAGCTCTTTTATTAACAGGTTGTGATTCCCCGTGGCCAAGGATGGATGGCCTTTGTCCAAGAGACAAATGAAGACAGAGAGGATGGCAAAATCAGCCCCAAAATGATTTCTTAGTTGTGGGTAGGCAACTGCTGTGTGAAAGACTAAGCAAAAAAAGGAAAAAAACCCATTAATTACTACAGTTATACAGCTCACAGGCTACTGTCATTTGGAGTCTTTTGAGCCATCCATCCCTTTGTTCTCTTGGAAGCAAAGGACATGCATGACACAAAGACCTTAGGCTTGTTTTCTGCACAGAGAAGGTGCTGTGATTTTAAGGCACTTACACACTGCTGTATCTGCCTGGGAAGACCTCACTGTAACTAAGGACCTGTTGATCCTGCAACAAAGGAAAACCCTGAAGCCTGAGATGAAAGAAGTGTACCTATAAAATCTTTTGATTGGCCAGTCCCATTTTTTCAGGTATAAGTAATGACCCTAATCTCATCTTTCTTTCATTGAAGAGGACACAGGAGAACAGTGTAGAATGCTTATCACTTCCAGCTTCTAATACATTTGTGTGCAATTAGGTTTTATATACAAATTGTATTTTACTACATCCTAAAACATTCAGTATTAATCATCTTGTTGATGGCATCACAGTGGATTTCTTAACATTGAGGTAATTATACAGTTTTTGAAGCAGGTGGTCATTCTGATGCAGAACACAATGTACATTTTAAGGAAAGGAGAATAAACTTACAGGAACTTGGATTCAGTCTTGGCTGTTTCCATTGGGCTGCACATCACTGCTTCCCTGTGGTAACTGTGTTTATATGAAATCCCAGCCAGCTCCCACTAACCTCCCCCCATCCACCTCCACCACTCATTTAGCATTTATACATAGCATGTATTTCTGTAATGAAAATAAGTGAATTAAGGTAGATTGAATCTCCCTCTAGAAACAGGATCTACTTAAAAAGTAAACAAAAGATTATCATCAATTTCATTTTTGTAGTACAAATGCTCCGATGCAGTTAGCCAGACATGAAAAAGACTCAGTCCTACCATCCATTCTAAAGCTCCTTAATCACTATACCATATAAAAAGGTCATTTTCTCAGGTTTGGGATCTATTTGGACATTTCCCATAGGCTTTAATAGAACCAGACCTACATGAACATGAACTAAATCTTCTCTCCCTTCTGTGTCTTTAGTCAATCGAGATACTTTCTGCTTATTGTATGTTATTAGTATTTTATAAACATTGAGGTTTAATGCCTTTTAGCTTTCATTGCTCTAAATGCTTATGACTGATTCTTTCCAAGAGATCTGCATAGCTTGAACATACAGTGTGGGCTGGCATGAAAACCACTTGATGAGCCTCTAGAGCCCATGTTTAACTGTAGGTCTGACTGGCCAACTGCTAACAGCCTCACAGGGCCTGGAAAAGCTGCAAATGTGGACAAAGTCTACAAAGGAATCTCACTGATTGCTGTTTTCTGGCTTTTCTGCAGCAAAAAATGAACTCCTTTTATCATTGTAGCTTAACTTCATATTACTTGATTCACAAAGTAAAGGCTCACAGATGCTGCTTTAAGCAATCTGAGCAGGTAATTTTATAGTGTGGCAGGAGAAGAGATACAGATCTGACTTGATGGGAGGTGATGAAGATTAAAATGGGCTTCAAAAGGGGGAGCAAACGGAACAACCAGTGATCACAACTACTGTGCAAAAATGAAAGGCAAGCAGGAGGAACTTACAGTGACAGGGACATCCAGCTGCCTTCACCAGCTGCGGAGAATCCTGAAATACATGCACATTTGCAGTTTTGATCCCACATTTCCCCCCAGTTACCTGTTCAACCTCTACTAAGGTACTCAAGGCAACAAAGCACCTTGTGATCTTAACTGCTGAAGACATTTACCTCCCAAAACATCTGCCTGAGAGAAAATATTTAACTGTCAAATAGCCAACAAGGAGCATTAAAGAAAAGCACTGGAGGTTGAAGGAGCCTTTTTTTTTACTTTTTCAGGAATATTGTTTTTTCCAGTTTGAAATTCTGAACTTCTTTTTCAGTTTGGAAAAGAAGTTGCTGTGAACAGTAATGAGGCTGAGCCTGTTTCCCTGCTTCTCAGAAGTACTGCAGAGCGCAATGTTTGTTCATTACACACCTTGGAGAAGCTTACACTTCTGTACTGCTGTTTGCATGAGTAATAATGCTTTATTGTGGCAAGAGTTCACTGTAAATGTCTATTAAGCAAGAAGGCTATTTAAGGAAGACCAGAGTGCACCTCTCATGCCAGGGTGGGAGTTAAAATATAAGAGCTATTTGGCTATATTAATTTGGTTACAAGATCTATCAAGTCTTGATTTTGTCTCCTTCATTTTGAAGAACATTCATGACATGGCAGGCAAACATACCAGCTAAATGTAATGTGGCAACTGGTCTTCTGTCGAGACAGGCAGGAATGAGGGTTTTAGGCTTTGACATGTTGACCAGACATGAAGAAAATGAGAAACTCTCTTGCTGCCCTGATTGAGTAACTTTGCCCATTCCTCATTTCAATTTATCAATGCAGAGAGAAAGGAGAAGCAGTGGCAGTTCTGCTACAGCTTTCCTATTCTTCATTCCTCTCAGATGAGGAAATCTTCCATGCTTGGTCCCTCACCTGCAGAAACACAGTAATTGCCATGTACCTCTAAAGACCTCTGCCCTAATCCTCCAGACTTAAATAAGCTTCTTCCCCAGCAATGTCATTGCTTCCTGACCTACAACCTGGAAACTTACACCCCCATGCCATCAGCGTATTGAGAACACCTTTTGTCACCATAGCAATGAAGGCCTCAGTACTGCCTGCTATGCAGACATCCCTGGTTTGCCATATGCCAGGTTCAGGGGCTGTGAGATGAAGCAGGGTTCTTCAGCATGTCAGGATAAGCTTGGAAGGAAGATCTGGCAGAACAAAGAACCAAACAAAGTCAAGGTCTCATCTCAAGTTGTGTTCTCTCCAAGTAGTTTATCCCAAGGGAAAGATGACTTATAGAGCTGTCCTGGCACCATGTCCTGTGCTTAGTCTTCTAGTTATCAGTAGCTCATTTCGTTATGTTTATTTCTTCCATGAAGTCATTGTCTATAGCTGAATAAAGTGGGTTTAGATTATATAAGGAAATTCCAACGTCTTCACTTCTCTCACACAAAGCTCAACATAACAATCCCATAGGTCTATTCCTGTAAACCTTAACAGAAGATACTGAAACATAATACCACACGAGATAATTCCTACTAATAAACCATGTCTGTTTATGGGATTACCTCTCAAGGCTCCAGTTTCTAAGTGTAACTGACTGTATTTAAGAACTTTCTGCTGCAGCAGCAGATAGTTAAGGAAATGTCTCTGTTTCATTACTTTGAAACTTAAAATATCTGTATTTCAGTTTTGCACACACAAGTATTTTTGAGCTAATTGTTCAGTACAGAGAAGGCTGAAAATCCAGATTTAGGCAGGACAATACAAAAGGTCTGTAATACAAACAAGCACAGATTCATCATCAACCAAACCAAAATCTGTAAGGTGCAGACAATGCCACTTGATTTAAGAACACAGACCAAGAAGTGCTCCTTAGCTTTCATTCAGGTCAGTGGACTTCCTAAGGATATGCTTGAAGTGGGATAGAAAAGAGAACGTGTTGAAATCCTCAGGAAAAGCAACACCCTACAGACCCAAATGACCCCCTATATATTGTACAGATGTTCTGAGTACATAGCAGATCCCTAGGGAGGCGTTACCTCCCTCTAGTTGAAGCCTACAGTGGTGGTGATCACATGGAGCACCCTGTCTGCATGTGATGAGATTTTCATGCCACCCATGCAAGCAGCCAAATAGAAGCTCATTTGTCAATTAGTCTAGTTTGTGTAAAACAAAAATCCAAAATCATAGGGTCTCTGCAGCCTCCTCTCTGTAAATACATTCACCCCCTGCAACTCGCAGGCTAACACAGAATGCAGGAAATTAGGTTTTGTGGTCCTATCATTAAAATATTGGCAACTATAGCCACACATACCATACTTGAGGGAGTTACTCATTCCCCCTCTAATGGGCCTCCTCAAATAGCTACCATTAGTGTCATACAAACCAAGCCAAATCAAAACAAACCCCCATGCCAGTGGCATGTCAGTGTTTGTACCTTCATCAGGAATGCCATCAGAAATACAAATGTCATGGCTCAAATCTTCCAAAAGCTTCCAAAAGAAATGTAACAACTGAGATCTATGCAGAGGGTTCCTGTGCCACCTCCCTGCTCCAAATCACTGAAAGCTTCACAAAGCTGTATCTTTCAGCTGGCATCAACTGGTGTAATTACTGATTTCAAATGCACTAAGCTGATTTATGCCAGCTGTGAGTTGGCCACTATAAATTAACAGATACCTATGAGCTGACCAGAAGCCTAATACCTGCATACAGATAATGCCATACTGTTTCACAATATTAGAGGTAATTTCTTGAGTTGCTAGTTTGCTTCTAAGTTCTTTGAGATTTATTCACCTAAGTGACTGTGGTAAGTAAAGTTTTCTAGCAGATAACCACATTCACAGTTCCTTTGAGTAAAACAAAGGCTAAAGTTGTATAATTTGCAGCAAAAACTGGGAACAAGTGCCAGCAAATGAGTAGACATCACTTAGAAAATGCTTGAAGATCTGAGAGTGATTTACCTTTTGCTTGTATTACATAACACAAAAAATGTCTGTTTTCACTTTTGGAAAAGACTTCTGACACTTGACTGAATACATTTAGGACCCCACAGTTCCCATTGCTGAAGGTCTCTTTGATTCTTGAATACCAGAATACGTTACTTTGAGCTCCAGCTTGGCATCTTCCATAGGTAGATGACATGACAGTAACCCATACAAGCTCAGAGAATATGGCCTTTAAACCTGGTAAGTGGAAGAAAAATCAACTAATTTGTCAATGCCTTGGTACAAAGAGTGGGGAAGTCCAGCATTCCTTTACTACAAGAAATTGTGCTTCAGATTGTCACCAACAGTACATCACAAAGTAAGATTAAGTAATTATGAACTGACTAGGACTTGAACACGTGCCCTCTCCCCTAAGGAAAGGATAGCAAAACATTTATAGCACCAGCCCGTGCACATGAATAAAGATCTCCCTGAGTAAGTACCTATGAAGTGATTTAGCCTCTATCAGAGAAGCCAAATGCCCAGGAAATCCTTCATGCGTTTATTTGCCACATACTGCACCCAGCTGTTAGTACAGATTCTTGTATTATAGATCAAGCACAGAGAGGCTAAAGTCCAGATACTGTAAACTATTTAGTCCCCTCGTCTCAGTTCAGTTGCATCTCTCAGGGTCTGCCTACATGATTTCACTGGGTTATTCATGATGCTTGCTCTAGAAACAGTATTTCTGTCATAGCTTACAAAACCTAAACATTTCCAGTCTTAGTCACTGGCCACCTGCCCATCTGAGAAATGGCATTTATAGAAGACTGTAACAAAAATCACACGCTCTCACAAACGTTATCTGAGGGCCACTGCTTGTTCCTAACTTCACTTTGCTTTGGAAAGCAGAGGAAAGCATTTTCCTACAGCTCTACAGCACCCTCTATTGTTTTCTTTTTCTAATCAAAATTTGCACTGTTGTGGCATTAACAAAAAAGAATATATGCAGTCTTTTTCTAAAGCAGCATAAAAATAAAGATCAGTAATACAGTACTGTGCAACCAGAAGGCAAGGAAAGCAAAAGGTTATAGGTAAGTTTCTATATCAGTTCACTGATCACACAAAAATGCTTCCTTGAAGGGAGATTTTAGCTACTCACTTCAGCAAAGAGTTGAACCTAACAATGAAGAAGCTTTGTCTAGTAAGACCTGAGTAGTGGCTGCAGAATTTAACCTTACAAATGTGAACTGGAAACCATAACACACAACATTATACTAGGGCAACTATAAACAATGTGAAATAGGTCTAAAGCTTTAAGTGTTCTCAGATGATGAATTTGTAAGATGTGTTTTGGGTAGTTACAGAAAGTGCCAAATGGATTCAGTTTGTCAGGCAGTTAGGCAGTCACTGCATGGCTACACATTATAATCATTTGTTAGACTCCAGTTGGTGGTGGGGAACCAAAAGTCCCAACACACGAAACACACACTCAAAGCAAGATTTATCTTGGAGTCTGACAGAGTCCATTTGCATGTGGAGAAATACAACTGATCTGAAGATCTAGGAATTCTTTGCATCCCTGAAGCTACTTAAGAACAATTACCATGGCTGTCTCTTGAATGCTTGTTTCAACTGAACTCACAAACTTGCCATCATTCTCTGAATTAATTCTTATTGCATTCTAAGTGATGACTATAACCCAGTATTGAAGTGGCACATGTAAATTTGCATAGGTCAAAAAAGTTGAGCTTCATAAAGTTTCATGGAAGATACAGAGTCAAAAATCAAACCCAAGAGTCACGAAGGGCCTGAACTCTTTAACAACTGCTCTGGCTCAATACAAAGAGATAAAAATTGTTCAGAGCCAGGCAGTTAAACGTGACAGTGAATTTAGATGCAAGTACATCTGAAAAACCAGGAGAGAGTCAAAAGCCATGTAACACATATCTAACTTCCTCCTAGGTTTTCTCAACAGGGCAAAAGACTTGCCAGAGACTTGCTTGTGTAAGGCTTATGCCAGAACAAGATAGATGGGATTGGATGTGAGGGATGGAGAGCATCTTCTGGTCCCTGGGACAGATGGTGGGTCAGGGCAAACATCTTGTCTAAATCCCCCCTATCTTACAGTTAGGATTTACCCTTTGACATTTCAAGTTTCTCTTCTCATTATCTAGACCTGAAAGAATCTTAGGTGTTCCAAATCAGAGGAAATCCGATTAAATGGAAGTACCACTTAATGTCAGACCACAGCAGATACTGCAGCATCGGAACTTAAAAATCAGTTACGCCAGGAGTGAGATAACATGTGAAATGTCAGAGCCAATACTCTGCCGTGTTAACCCCGTGGTGCCAGAATGAAACAACTGGTAAAGACAGTTATTATTTTTCACCACTAACTCAGCAGATGGTGGTTGGTTCAGGGAATTCTATGCTCTCACATTCCCCCTTCCAAGCTCCTCTGAGACATACTTTAAAAACAGGATGAAAGGAATACAAGATAGCAGAGGCTGGTAGTATGTAAAAATGGGCAGTTAACTATTACATTTAAAGATTCCTCGAAAACCAAAGCCCTGCAATAGGAAATCAATATGGTGTCTGATACAAAACAGGTCGGGATATCTTTGACAATATATAATGAGTAGTAAAGGATTTTCACTAGCTTTCAAAAGATCAAGAGGTAGATCAATATTACAAGCTTCTGTAAAAACCTGGTTTTGTGTTCCACAAGTAACTTTGCTTGCACTGCAGCCAGAACAACTGTTTTGATGAATGTTTCTGGTAAATACTGTGATTTAAATACAGGTCAATGACAATCACACTACCCTGAAATCAATCCAAAGAATTAATGTTAACCCATCAAATCTACTGCAAAAAAAAGAAGCAAAACTATCACTTTCGGCAATATAAGCTGAATATAACTTCAACATTTCTTTTATTTGCCTCCTGTTTGGAATGTTAACTTCCTGTGTGATGCTTTACAGTGTCCACGTGCCTTTTTATTTTAATTACAAGCCAGCACTTCCATGCAAAATGAATGGACAGAAGGGCTAGAATACTATAAAAGAACTGAGTGATCAGAAGGACCAGAATTACATGCATGAATGACATTTGAACAGAACAACAGAAAAATGCAGCACTGCTCCTTAGGAAGCAGAACCCAAATACACCAGTGCAACATAGGAACTTGTCAGTTTAAAATTACTTAAAAAGCAAAAGCTCTCAGCTGCATAGGTATTCATGTAACAGGTGTCGGATTAAGTTAAGGCACAAACTTCCAGTAGACATATAAAAAGTACACAACAACCTTGTGTGCTAT